>NC_137133.1:32188024-32678024 GCF_949319135.1 Squalius cephalus | reverse complement strand
TTTTACAGTCTATGAGTAGAACAGCTTTCTCAAGCAGTTTGTGATGCATTTTGGAAACAGGAGATGAGCCCCTGGTGTAATGTGCCACCTGGCTTGAGAAACCCGTTCTCAAAGACTTACTTTTATAGTCATTATTTGGGTAGCACACATACTCTGAATGCCTTCGGCAGAATTCAAATGAGCCATTTTAATCTAGATTAATCTAGATTAATTTCAAAATTAATCTAGATTAATCTAGATTAAAAAAATTAATCTATGCCCACCTCTAGTTTTTACACAATATTTGAGCATTGTGACTAAGGTTGGACGAGCATAGCTGGACTAGACTAGCCATTGTTAGGTGGAATAAAACATTTTCTAGACCCTTTGTGGAGCTGTTTTTGTCATGCAGACCAGTAGTGTTCACATTTTACATTGGGTCCCCAAAAACATGAAAAAGTGAATTGTGCCAGTGCAAAATGTGGGTCATTATGCTAGTGTGTTGTGATTGGCTGTCAAGGCATTACTGTGTATTTCCTAAGGTGTTCAGAATAATTTGATCATGTGGCTTCTCTGGGGTTACTGAGACAAAGACTTTGATATTAGCATCTCATACATCACAGAGCTCTTTGTAAGGGTCAGTATGAAACTCTCAGCACTCCACTCAGATAAACAAAAGTTAGGCAGAACTGCATTTACACTGCATGTGTTGAGGATGAAAAAGCATCAGGTGCTTGTTGTGAGCGTGAATAACCCCCAAACTCCCGCTGCTGTTTCTTTATGGAGTTCTGTGGTTTTCCTGCGTGATTGACAGTCATGTGGTTTGGGACGGAGGAGCCAGCTGATGTTTGGCAGTCTGCTGTGGTTTCTCTTCTATTTAATGACCCGAATCCTTGCATTGACTACGCCATGGCCAGGACAGAATCAGGCTATTTCTGCCCACTGGTAATTGGATGGAAAAAAAAGGTTCCTGGGGAAAATGACGTCATGACTCTGAGGAGGTGTGTACTGTTATTTATGGTGCCGGTCAACATCATTTAGATGCACCTGTTTGCCACGGTCAGCTTTTCTTTCTTTAAATACATTCACAGCCTTAGGCGGTGTGGACCAAATACCATCAACCCAAAAATAGATTCAAGTGCACTGTTTTTTGTTGTTGTTTTGTTTTTTGCCTTTGAGTGTGTTTTCTTTCCCTTTATTTTGTTCCCAGCCTGTATAAATGTACTTTCCTTTTTGAAAAACATATAGAAAGTTGTAACACACAGAGGTGATGAGGGCTAGTTGTCACATTTTTTATTATCTTGTATGTTTCTTTTGAACATTTATTATGGAGATAATAATATGTATATGTGTGTATAAACATGTATAAAGTATGTATGTATATATATATATACATATATATATTTCTAATACATTTATATATACATACATATATATATACAACACAACTGGGGCATGTTGTCACAATATGTGTGGTAGGTTTTCATGAAAATAAATTAATAATAATATGTATTATATATATATATATAATGTGTGTGTGTGCGTATGTGTGTGTGTTTGTATATATATATACACATATACACATCAAATTTGAAAGGTAAAATCAAAGTCATGATTAATCACAAAATGATTCTTTTGAACCATTGAATCAAAAACCATTCTTTTGGTTAACAAAAATTATAAATTGATACTAAATACTAATTTAATTTATATAAAATAATTAAATAACTAAATAATACATTTATTAAATTACAAAATTGAATATATGGTACCACCTGGCCTTTTAAAAATGTGACAAGTACACAGAATCTACTTTTATTGTTTAATTGAATCTTGCCCTATTGTATTGCAAATGTTTTATTGTGTTTATTAAAATACAAAATTTAATAATACTGGAATTATTGCATAAATTTGAATGATAAAATGTGCAAAAGTTATCCCAATTTTATCTCAAACTTTCATTGTAAGTATTAAAAAACATTGCTAGAGAAAAACAAACATTTGTTGTCACTCATCATTTCGACTCAAAATCCCATTTTGTCCAATACAATCTACAGCTTATATCTTATATATGCATGTGTGTAGCACAGCAGTGTCAGAGAGAAATTAAATCCAGATTGTCCTTCTGTTCTCATGTGCAGCAGTCTTCCCGCCTCAGTGCTGCTGTAATGTCACAGTGGATAAAGTTCATCTTCTGCCTGTCTATGACTTTCTCCCTGTGGTCTTTTTATTGACAAGCACCAGCTATTTTGTGACCAAACGAGTGGCCGTCAATGGCATTTACAGGACACAACACAAGGCATTTCACTCGCTCCGAATTGATCTAGGGACTCAACTTTACGTGAGGGACAACCATAATTACGTGAACAAGATTTTTTATGCTTAATGTGCGTCACAAAACTACAGAGCGATCGTTGAGATTAAATGACTCAGAATGAGTCTTTATTAAATTTGAATCAGCCCTGTGAGTCAGGAGTCCATTATGATCATGTGTGACTCATGCTCTGAAGTCTTACTTTCCCTCAAATATTTGTATGTGTCAAAGACATTTTTAAACAGTAGATCACTAAATTATGCTGCCTTGTAAAATACCTGGTTTTGACCAAAATTTGGCAGCATTCACAGATGAGACCTCCCAGAATGCAATGGCAGACGAGGTAAATGTTATTCAGAAATATATTTAATTATTGTGGATGAAAGCATCTGCTTAATATATTCAGGACATGCAATGTGCATAAATGTAAATTAATTATGCTTGTTAGAGTATTGAGCTTAGCAGCATGATAATGCCAGAGACGGTTGGAATAAACCATGAGTTTTTTTTTATTGGGGATGCACCGAAATGAAAATTCTGGGTCGAAACCAAAAATTTAGGATGCACAGAAACCGAAAACAAATAATAAATGAATAATAAATAATTAAAAGAGGAGAGGAGATGAGATGATCGGTTCACATGCACCTGATCTGTCACGCCGTATTAAAGAGCGACGTTTATTGTTTGACTTTCATAATAAAATCGACAAAATTTTAAAGGTGAGTCTTTGCTTCAAATTCAGAGCAACAAAGCACAAACGTTTTTTTGCGATTACTGGATGGCAGATGCCTTACAAATATTTAGTGAAGCTTTGTTCACGGTTCAACAGAAAACTTAAAGATTTTAGATTGAAACCAAATCATTACCGATTAAAATCAAGAAATGAATATTGTCAATCGAGAGCTAGTGTCCACACAGCTGATATGTTTAACTGTTGTAGCGTATCCACGTTGTGTGGACAAGATAGAAAGAAAGAAAAATAGCTGTTTCACATGAAAATGTTCGCTAGCTTAAATGTTGTTGCATCCCTATTTGTTGTTGTAACAGATTTACTCCTCTTCACACTGTTTTTGTTGCAGTTGAACCTAATGTCTTTTGTTGTGTTGCAACTCCATTAATGGAGTTATTGCGCATGTTGTGTGCTTCAAATCAGTCATTTATGAAGGCTCATTTTGGTTAGGATGCCCATATTCACACTGACAGTGGCAGAGCAACCGAAAGTCATGCATTTTCAATGAGAGTTGGTGATTTGAGGTGCCATGACAGCGACCCTTTCTACTTCAGCATAGTGTAATGCAAAAGAGCAGTGATTAATAATAGCTAACCTTTTATTTCACCAGCCTCGGTTCTGCTATTTTTTCCATTAATTATCTCGCTTTTCTCTTGTTTCAGATTTAAAACTTTAATATGAACTATGACGTGTTTGAAAGTCACTTAACATTGTGTTTTATGCGAATGAATTTCAGTATGTTTCCTGAGCAGCAAATCATCATATTAGAATGATTTCTGAAGGATCATGTGACACTGAAGACTGGAGTAATGATGCTGAAAATTCAGCTTTGATCACATATTCAAATAGAAAACAGTTATTTTAATTTGTAATAATATTTCACAATATTACTGTTATTATTACTGTATTTTTGATCAAATAAATACAGTCTGCGTGAGTATACGAGAGTTAAAAAAAACATTAAATATCGTATAGACCCCAAACATGAATGATAGAGTATAAACATATACATACAAATATCAAATAAAGGATGTATGTAGGGAGGCATACTCAATATGGCAGTTCATTCTTAAAAGGTTTAGGGTTAAAATCAAATTCTGTATAAATGAATGTGATTTTTACCTCCAGAACCCAACTCTTCGATAAATGATAGCGAATACAGTGAAGCTAATGTGCTCTGTGTCTTGATACAGGAACATCTACAGTGACTTGATGATTTTTTTCCCCACAGCAGTCGTTCGTCAGTTCTCAAAGAATGCTGGGAATTCTTTTAAGTCGGATGATAAGTGAACCTTGGCAACCCACATTTTAGTGTAAAAACCATTCTTACAGAGCACTTACATTTCACGCTTGATATCCGACATATGAAATGTATCACAGCTCAGCTAAATGTGTCAGAACAGTTCCGAGTCCGACAGATCTGAATTCGAATGTCAGACACATTTTCCACTTTTCCGTCCTCTTATGACCTGCCTAGATGTTTGCACTCTGCTCTACATTAATGGTCCTGGTTCAAGTGGTTCAGCACTTTAAAGGCTCTTGTCCAGAACAGATTGCACGCACATTTTGGCGTGCCCATTGTTTACCGGGCATGCAGTTGTGTGGGTTAAGGAAAGGGAAGAGAATGAAAAAGGGAATTGACTTTTTTTCCCTTTCTTTTAAGGCTCTTTGGGTCAAAGTGGTAGTTATGTATTTGTGAATCAGAGCAGGCAGTCTCGGGCCAAGTGAAAATAGCATGTCAAAGGAGATGATGTGACACCTGATGATGGATAGAGCTTTCTCTTTTTCGCTCTCTGCTTCCCCCCGACTGTGCCGCCATATTCTCGTTGGCTGCAACATGTTGGAAAAGGAAAAATGAAATAAAATCGAAAAACCCATTTCGCCTCTGGTTCGTGTTTGCCAGCAGCATTTTCCTAGTTTCTGCATGATCCCTGCAGTTTGGATTAAGTGGAGAATATTGTCTGTGCCAGGCAGAATCGGTGAACAGGTGGAGGTATTGAAATGTTTGATTGTGATTGAATTTGCATGTACACTGATACTCTCCGAAATGCTTCTTGCACTGAAATGGGACCACAGAGGTTATAATTCAGACGAGGCACATGAGCTGCGGGTTGTTTTGTTGTGACCTGTCTGGTTGTTTATAAATCACTATGGGCATAAGGGAAGAATAGATCTGACATATGAGCTGATGTAACAGCATTATAGCTGAATGATATGATGAAATGAATACTGGCATATATCCGTTTTTTCACAATAGCTTAAATGCCATTTACAATTGTAGATATAGGGCTTTTGAACTTACTATGTCACATAATAGATGGTCCAAACGGTGTGCGGCACTTATTGAGGCGGGTAGAGCTACGAGGTTTGACTGACAGTTAGAGGATCTAATGGATTTACGAGGTTTAGTCACCAGCTCTTTTTTATACTTTTCTTTAGTTAAAGTCCCCCTGCTGTAGTCAATAATTTTATCCCTTAAAACTCACCTTTGATCACCAAAATTACTTATTTAAAAGTTTTTTCCTGTGAAAAAAAACTCTTCATGCCTTAAACTAGCTTGAATGTAACTCTACACCCTTGCTTCATTTAGTATGCGCGGAACCATGAATATGCAGATTAGCCCCGCCTCCACTTGTTTAATTCAGCCAAATATGTTTGAACCAGAAACTGATTCAGAAGAAGAAGTGGAAGAGCAATTATAAAGGCTCGTCTACAAGTCGATGTATCAGAATGTGTTTTATGTATCGCTTTCTACAACGTTGGACACACAACGGAAATTAATATGATTAGCCTTTGGCTTGACTACGTTATTAAACAGCTAATAATGTGTTGCTTATGCTACACAAACCATATTCCCATTCGTCATCTCAGAGTCAGACAGCTGCCCTCTAAAAATCAGCATCCTTATAAACGCTTTGAACATCTCAGAATGTCAGTGGAGAAAGGCATATAGTTCATCATAACATTGTAATATACATCACATGTACACGATTTTTCATATCAACAGAAAAATATACCAGGATAACCTGACTTCTCTTAAGACCTCCCTGTTTCACAGCATACTTAATAATATGCTAAAGCCTGCCCTGCACTTTAATGGGATTGGTTACAACACATTTGTGACATAGAGAACAGTGGTGATTTCAAACCGCATTTTTGAGGCTGTCTTTGGTTCACTGCAGTTTTAAGGAGAAAATACTCAGCAATGGTGTTGAGGTATGAATTTGCACATGGTGAGTCTAAAAGCATATTTAAAAAAAAACACATAGACATATAAACAACATTAAAAAACTTGAACTTTTCACCACAGGGGGGACTCTAAATATTTGCAAAACCCACAGAAAGACGTAAAGGTTGACCAATAGTAATGATTTACAAGGTTTCTGCACGACAGCGATGATATGAAACTAATTTGTGCTGTTTTTTTTATAGGCAAGTGTACTTGTGTTTTTCACCAGGTGGCTGACAATAAAAGGTAATATCCATGGTCTAGCAAACTCCCAGAAACCCTAGCATCATGCCGGTGAGTTTTGCACTGGCAAGCATCACTCTCATTTTCTTCAGAAAATGTACAATTCTAGTTGCATCTGTGTGTGGGAGTAAATATTGTCTTTCTTCTTATGTAATCTACTGAGTTAAGGTGCGGTCACATTTACCATTTCTCAGAGAAACTTTGTGGCCGAAATCCAGTCATGAAAATCCAATCAGGAATTTAGATCATGTTCAAATTTTTGAGTGGAATTTGCCATGCTGACCAACAAAAAGCTGCTTGGTTTGAAAGTGACTTTTGTGTGAGCACTATCCTATTGTCAATGGACAATAAACCTGTTTTTGCAAAAGGAATTTCAGCGATACTGACTGCAGGTGACTGCACCTTAAGGCTTGAGAATTGGGATTGGGCTCTTTTCACTTGGATCAGGAAGCAGCACTATAGCAACCACATAGCAGCTTGCTAAAAAGCACTCAAACACCTAAGCAACTTCATAGCAACACCCTAGCAACCATCAAGAACATCAAAGCAAACACATAGCGATGTGCTAGAAACCACTGAACCTCTTTATCAACTGCATAGCAACATCTCAGAAACCATCCAGAATATTGTAGAGACCTCATAGTAACGTGCTAGTAAACACTTAAACATCTTAGCAACCGTAATGCAACCTCTCAAAATACCCTAGCAACCATCCTAACATCATAGCGACCACATAGCAACATGCAAGAAACTACTTAAACTTATCATAGCAACCTCATAGCAACATGCGAGGAACCACTTAAACTCCTCATTATCTTCATCGCAATACCCTAGCAACCATCCATAACATCATAACGACCATATAGCATTGTGCTAGAAACCACACCAACACCTAAGTAATTTCATAGCAACCATCAAGAGCACCACAGCAACCACGTAGCGATGTGCTAGAAATCACTTAAACTATTTATTAACTGCATAGCAACATCCCAGCAACCATCCATAACATCATAGCGGCCACATAACAACATGTAATAAACCATTTAAAATCATCATCAACTGCATAGCAACACCCTAGTAACCATCCATAACATCACAGCGACCACATAGCAACATGTGAGAAACCACTTAAACTCCTCATCAACTTCATAGCATCCATAACATCATAGCGACCACATAGCCAATCCCTAAAATCAGAGGGAAATGATAGGTGAATAACACTGATATAGAAGCACCTAACCCTGGTTGTAAGCCTAAACTAGACACAAACTGTAAACCTATCCCCTCAAATCTGATTGGTTGATTACAATGTTGTTCTAGGATGGTGTCAAAGACAAAAATGTTGATCCAGGAACATGTTGCACTTGGTGGAATCAGGTTCTGCCAAACACCTTAGCAACTCCACAGAAACAACCAAGAACACCCTAGCAACCATTTAGCAAATCAAACACCTTAGCATCCTCATCACCTTGAAATTCTCGCCCCGCACTCTCAGATCATCAGGCCACCTACTTCTTCAGGTCCCGACCACCAGACTTCGTACTATGGGGGACCGAGCTTTCTGTTCAGCTGCACCGCGGCTTTGGAACCACCTCCCGAGTGAGCTGAGAGAAGTACAGAGCTTGGACACTTTCAAGGCAGAACTGAAGACTTTTTTATTTAGAAAGGCTTTTATGTGCTGATTGTTTTATTGTTTTTATGGTTTTTAGTATTCTGTAGTTATTGTTGTTCTTTTGTGTAGCACTTTGAGATTCTTCGGAATGAAAAGTGCGTTATAAATAAAATCTATTATTATTATTATTATTATCCGCATAGCAACACCTTGGTAACCACACAGAACACATCCAAGCATTGTGGTAGCGAGTTTGCGCACTCACATTTTTACAGTAAATGAATTAAATCTTTATTTTTTATCTTTTACATTTTGTAAATATGCAGGAAGGCTTTTGTGTTTGCGTCTGATGGGAGCAGATGCAGCAGTTCTGGTTAATGGAGTGTAGAGCAGCTTTTTAATGTCTCAATGTCAACTTCCTTATACTGGTAAGCACGAGAGTGATTAACATTTTATTACTGCCCTGTTGCTGACCCGGCACCCTCTTTCTGTCTAAATCGCACTTTAATTCACTCAAGTCTTTTTTCTCTTCGTCTCTCTCTCGCTCTCTTCTAGGCTCTGGTACACACACACACACCACACACCACACACCACACACACACTTGCTGGTTTCCAAGTTTTATAGGGACATTCCATAGGCGTAATAGTTTTTATACTGTTTGACTGGATATTCGACCCCCCTACACTAACCCTGTCTCTAAACCTTCCCATCACAGAAAACTTTCTGTATTTTTACATTTTCAAAAGTCTTCATTTAGTATGATTTATAAGCTGTTTTCCTCATGGGGACCAAAAATGTCCCCACACGGTCAACATTTACTGGTATTATTATCCTTGTTGCGTGGAGTGGTGTTCTAAACTTAGGTGGCAAAGTCCTCTCACTTTTTAGTAAATCAAATGTAAATTCATATCCCAGTTACACTTAATGTTGTCACATTTTCCTGGTGAAATAAACATTGCATCAAAAAAAGGAGAAACCTACACTTCTATTTCGTATTCATGAACTATACTATGTAATTATTGTTCTTTTTATTAAAATTAAAGTATAAATCTCATCATGTTAGTGTTTTTAAGCGTTTTTACATGTATTCCTAAATAATAACTAACTGCAGTAACAATTTAAACAATTTTTTTTTTTTTGTGAGCTGATGTTCAGCTTATTTTTAATAAACAACTTATTTCATCAAGCTCGGTAAACACTGTCAAAGAAACGATAAGTTGATTGCTCACAAAAAGAAAACACCATCATTTTGTTATTCAGACCAATTTGTGAACGCGTCCCAAAACAAGAGGCAGGATTTATCACACGAACCAATCATATCCAACCATAACCGACCAGATTCAGTCATAGCGTGATGGAAGCATTGCCTCCTCTCATGTGACTTCCCCAATTCATTCTCAATTACCCCCCACTTTAGAGGCGGCATCCCGCTGTAACTTTACCTGCTGGTGTCGCTGTTGAACAGTGTTACTTTATATAAACGAGTGATTTATATTTTTTACTGTCACAATTTGTAATATTTGAATTGTTCTATTTTTGTAATGCGTTTTTTTCTCATCCAATTTTTCAATTGGACTCCCTTGCCACACAAACACACTCTCTCTCTCTCTCTCTCTCTCTCTCTCTCTCTCTCTCTCTCTCTCTCTCTCTCTCTCCACGGCTTCTGCCTCGTTCTTGCAGCATTCCTACATGTCAGTCAGATAACGTGTTCTTGAACAGCACGTTTAACCCAGCCGGAGCAGATGTCTGCTGCATGCCCTATCCTGCCGGTCCCGACTGAGTCACTCGCCCACCTCCCTCCAGCTCTCTCTGTTTCCCAAGAATAATCACTCCTTTCATGATCCACTGTGAATGAGGAGTCTTAGGAAGGTGAGAGACAGATTAGAGAAATAAACAGGAGGAGATCAACATATATATTAGCACGCTGTATGCATAAGGCTGTTCTAGTCAAGGAGTTGTAATATACCTGGAAAGAGTGATCCGTTAGCATTCCCATTCATCTGGGTGGCAGGTACCCGGCAGCCCTAAGAAGTACATGATCTGGATGCTGCCAGCTTTGCTTGAACCCGTAAAATGCCATGTGACTGATCTCTCTATATTAGAGCTGCTCATGATATAACAGCGAGTCTATTTCATACTGTCGGCACTGTTATGAGATTGCCATCTTACGCCATCTTACGCTGATTTGCCCTGTTTAGTAAATCTGGCCCTATATATGAAAAAAATTGCACTGTGGTTGGTCGCATTATATGAAGGTCTGACTGTATGGGCTCTATTTTAATGATCTAAGCGCATGGTTCAAAGCACAAGTTCACTTAGGCTGTGTCCGAATCCACTTTTGCTAGTTTAACGACGGGAAAAAGGTTGGTGCACCCGGTGCATGGTCTAAAAGGGTTGTCCCTATTCTCTTAATGAGTAATGGGTGTGTTTTGCGCTTGCGCCATGGCGGATTCGCTATTTACATGGCGGAATTTGCAAGCGGAAAAACTGAATGCTTCTTTAGCGAGCAAGGTTAAAGCGCACGAGCAGACCATCTACTGGACAAAGTGTACGCATGTTGTGGACCCGCCTATAGGCGCACATTACTAACGCGCTCTTCAAATAACAAAAACAATATTGGGCCATTGACTTTAGACCAGGTTTCAGTTGGTCAATGGCGCAGTCTATTTCAGTTGCCTCAAAATATTAACACGCCAATAACGCGCCAGAACACACGTCGTTTTCAGACCAGCACGCCCATGGGCGCACAAATGGGCGCAAATGCATTTGCTATTTAAACAAAGTGGCGCAGGATGTGAAAATGATAACTGCGTCAGGCTGAAACTAACAAAACACACTTGCATCGCGCCTGGTGCTGCATTGCGCCGGGTGTATGATAGATCCCTGGTCGATTCTTGGTGAGAATAAGGTTGCAAAGTGAATGTCACTGCTGATAAATGTCTGGCTTTGGTAGACTAGTGGAAATCCTAAGGTTTGTCTTTAATGCTCCACAGGTCATTGTGTGCGCAGCCCTTTAAAGCTCTCCTAGGCAGAGAAACAAACTGAATTGGTTCTTCAAGTGCTCGACATTGCTATTCATCTTGGCTTTCGTTTGATCAAGAGTCCTTAGGTTACCCGGGGCAGTAGAACAATAGTGGCGTAAAGAAGCCCTCGATGCCCCCGCTGGACAGAGAGCCATTGTCTGCCGTTGATGTGTGGTGTTCTTTGGAGCGTCGGACAGGATGGTGGAGTGGAAGGAGATCTATTGGCGCTGGATCTTCACGGCCCCTCTCGCCTCCGGTCCCCTCTGTTTGTTTGAGAAAAGGGCCTGTGTTCGCCACACTCAACGGCCGTATTCTTCATGTCGGCTGGCATGCGTAGAGAGCCTCGCTGTAACATGAGAGCTTTGCAGGACGTGCAAAACCAGGGGGGTTGTGAAGAGGGTCTTGAATCACATTCATTATTCCTTCAAACACAAATAGAAGCTCTTTGTCATGATGTGAAAACATGATCGGATTGCAATGGCGAATTTTGCCAATTATGCTGTAAACTACACCAGTGCATTGTTGTTGTTAGCTTTGCCGGTATTTTTTGGTTTTGTTTAGCAGATGTCGGTCACTTTCTGCTGTGAATGTGTCTGTGTTTGAGCTAAGCGTATGTCAAGGCATTGCAGGATGGTACGGGATTACTGAATGCATGCTAGCCTGCTATAAAGAGAGGTAGTTTAGAGCCGTGCCGTTCGGGAAGCGGGTAACCATGGTGATATTTACTTCAGCTCCATGCTTGGCTGCGGTGCGCTCAGATAAGGTCCTTTTGGAATCGTTTCTGACCAATCTGGCTCCTGCCAGAGCAAGACACGTCCCCCGAACCTCATTTGTGTACCTGTACGGGAAAATCATAGTGATTAGATTTTTCAAATGGCCGAGGAGTGATTGACCCGTCATAAGTGCCATGCAGTCGGGCTACCTACTCATGCAATAAAAATGACATTTAAGAGATTACATTGTAGAAGTTGAAGTTGAAGTCTTTATAATGTGCGGCAGTGAATACATTTAATGGAGGAAACTCTTGAGTGATGCGACACCATTAGCCTGATGAGAAATGATTTGTGCAGAGTTCGTTTTCATCAGAGAGCATCTTTGCTTGCGTGTCACTTCATTAAGAATGAATTGACCCTTCGGTAAACTCCGCCCCTTTGGTTTCTGTTGCCAACTCAGACTAGCTTTATAGAAATTCCCATAGGAATGAATTGGTGATTTATTTCACCTGTAATGAATTCAACATTGCATATTTTTTATTTTATTTTATTTTTTATTTTTATTTTTTAATTTTTTATTTTACAAAGAAAAACATAAATATAAATGGGATTAAAAAAAGATTGCTATGTCCTGACTGTAAGGTACCTCTTATAAGGTTTTGTAGCTGTTTTTGTTGGCTGAAACAAATTGTGACAAAGCAAAGCTCTTTTATTTTCCGTTTTTCTTTAAATTAAGCAGTAATGTGATTAAAACTGCAGAGACTAGAATCATAGAGTCACAGAAAAGAGAAAAGCCTAATTTAAAAGTAACTGCAAATGATAACATTACTGTAATATTTCTACAACACATAAAGAGCATAAGCACATTTATTTATATAGATAAAAAATTAAGGAATAACCTGTTAATATATTGTTTTGATTTTAAAAAGAAAAACATAAATATAAATGGGATTTTGAAAGAAACATTGCTATGTCCTGACTGTAAGATACCCCTTATAAGAGTTTTTTATAGTTTTTAAAAAAAGATTCATTTTATTTTATTTTTTTAATAGCAAAAATTTTTTTTTTTATATTTATTTTATATTATGTTATTTTATTTGTTAAATTAGGGTCTGTATTTGTAAATGTGTGTATGTATATATATTATATAAACTGTATTTATTTGTAATATCTGGGTATTCTGATCCTCTATTGGTTGTCAGTGAATAACATGGGTTTTGCACTGATATAGCATGAATAGAACTGTTTTGTGAGTTCGGTCCTCATTGTTTGTCTGGCATTATATGCATGTTGAGTGCTTACTGTGTCCTTCAGTCCCCATGGAGTAGAAAAGACAATCTTCCCTGTAACTAGATTCTTGCAACAGAAAAATCCCAGGCCGCCGCTGACTACAAACGTTAAACTTCTTTGTGTTGAAGAGCATGAGTGCATTTATTTATTTATTCATTTATTTTTGGCTGCTTGGTTTTGCACAGGACAAACACGCACACACACTATCCCAGGCTGTTTTCTGTTGAGTCAGGGAAGCCATCTGCCACACAGCGATAATGGCCCGCCAGGGACGCGGGGCCTGGTATAACCAGAGATGAATTAAAACGCTGAGAAGAGAATAGAGAATGCTCGGCTACGCTCAAGTCCTACCACGTTTCACAGTGTCTGTCATCTCCCACCCCCACTGATGTCAGCAGATGCCCGTATAAAGTCTGAAATGTGCATTTTATGCGTTGCTCACAGGACTGCGGGAAATTTTGATATGCAATATTATGTTTTGATACAATCGTGCTTCTAAAAATCCGAGCCGGAGAGGAAGATTTAACATTTCGTGACAGCTGGCCGTAGGAAATGCATAGGATTATTACAGAAGAAAATACCACGTCATAAATGATGCATTTTTACGAGGATTAGAAAACACTCGGGAGATGAAAAAGGCAAAATAAAGGCGAGAGGCGGGAAAGAATTATTAGGCTTTATTTGTGTCCACCAGCGTGTTGTGATCATGAAACATTGTAACTATTGGTCAACATAAGACATAAATCGATCCTGAGTCTGACCCATAAAGACATGCAAGACAATAACTGCATTGTTTTTAGTCTCAGGCCTTTTATATCTTCCATATCTTCCATTTTCCTTTTTTTTTCTTTTTTTTTTTTTTTCTAGTTTGTCAGGTTTTGTGAACTAGGACAAAGTTGAGATAGGTGGGTTACAACAGTCTGGAGGGACAGAGAATCTAATAGGTTCTTTTTTATTTTCCTGGATCTCTCCATTGGGATTTTTTTGCAGAGTTTTGGTGGAAAGTAGACTTTGTTTGTGTTATTGCTTACATCTTTACAAGTTGACAACACTAATTAGGTTCAAATTTGTAAGTTAAGGATGTAGCTTTGCCATATCATGCTTTCAGGATGAGAAGAAATTAACTTTGGCACTATATGCCTTTTTGCGTGTGCTCAACAACTTACAGAATTTTTATTTAATTTGATTATTTTAATTAAAAAGTAATATAGTAATTAATTACAATTAAATGATTATTTTTTATTTTATTAACTTCAGCAGTGGAAACTGGTAAATTAGGTGCTGTATTTAGTTAGTTAGTAATTAACCGTTGTTATATTTTCTCTCACAACCATAATATCATCATCATGCATCTATTGAATTGCAGGCTACGACGCAAGTTAGTATAGAAGAATAAAACGTCATCAGTGTGCGCTAGTGTTAAACAAATAGAGCAAGATGAATTGCAATTTGGCAATTGTGGCTTTTATGTGCGTCAGAAAAAAAGAGGAGGAAGTGAAAGAGGAGAATATGGACACGGTCATGGCAAGGGAAAAGAGGCCAACTTGTCATGCCAATTTTGCAAATGGAGCTTGAGGTAAGACGTTTTAAGTTTTAGCGCCATGCCGCGTTGATCAATACGTCATTTCATGTTGCATTTTTATTGGCTAGTCAGTAGCAGAGGTCGTAGCAGCAAACACATTGAGATGATCATGCTAAATTTGTGAAAATGATCGAAGGCTAATTGGTCGCATGACAACGGCCGTCTTTGAGCCTCTCTCACTGTACGACGTAGGACCAGCGTTTAGGAGCCACGACCACAGAAATCTCCACCACTGTAAGACGAATGCACACTTTCTCTCGCTTTACGGACAGAAAGCTTCAGCACTTACCGTCTGGAGGTCGGCCCTTTGCATCTGCACTCACCAGTCATGATGAGAAGTTTCGTTTGTTGATGATGTCAACGTGTAGTGTAACCCCACAACAAATTGGCTTTGGGCCGAGGTGACAGAGATGCATGATGGGTAAATTGATGAAGTAAAGCGCAGGTCAGGGAGGATAATGGAACAGAGGAGAACTCGCAGGCCGGAGCAGAGGGTTGATGACGAGGTCTTTTCCATTAACTCAGGGGTGCGGAGCAGGGTGAGGTTAACTCGTCTCTCTGGAAGCCTCCTCGTTCACTCGTTCCTCGTACTTCTGCCTGGATCACACCACTGCCCCGTCACTCCGCCTGCCTGTTTGACACCGACTCTCAACTCAATAAAAGTTGAGCAAAGAAAAGCGAGCGAAGCAAAGTCTCCAAACTTCCTATGGTATTAAACTTAACTTGGGTCTAAATGTCATTCTCTTTTTTTTTTCTTGTTTATGTTACCGGCTTGTTTTTTGTTTTTTTGGAACCTGCAAAAAATCCTCTTTCCACTCCTCCATACAATGTAATCAGCAATCGTTCAATCGTAGTTAGCTGGCACTTTCTATGAACTCAGTACATGTGGCTGCCTTAAATGCTTTTTATTGCAGTGCAATTTGTGCTTTTTCATTGTTCACTGTATATAATGTTTAATAAAGTATTAACTCTGTTATCCAAGCATTAAAGGTGAAGATGCTTGGATAATTTTATGAGTGAGAGCTTAATTTGTAATAAATGTGTGTGTACTCAATGCATCAAAAAATACAATGCATCTTATTTTATTTTATTTTATTTATTTAATAATAAATAAATACATATGTGTGTGTGTGTGTGTGTGTGTGTGTATATATATATATATATATATATATAAAAAAATTATTATTTTTTTTTTATTGTCTAAGGACAATTCTGAATTGCTAGACAATAAATAAATCAGATAAATGAGGGGTTTAAACTGTATTCAGACCCAAATATTGTCAACGGTTGAAAAAAATAACACGTCATACAATAATAAATGTCAAATAAAATGATTCGTAATATTTAATTAAACCTCCTGAGGTTGATCCAAATATAAAAACAGTCCTCGGATTACAGTGTTTGATAAAGCCATTTATTCTTTCTAATGTTTTTTTTTTTTGTGTGAGTGTGTGTTAAAATCTCATTTTATGGTACACTGTAAATGGAGGAATTTTAATGAAGGCATTTAGTAACCGTCTCCTCGACACTTCTAGTTTTCCTGTGCTAAATAATTAATTACCAATCCTAGTCTGACATGAGTACTTCTAAGAACTTGGGAAATACTGATTATAAGAGCCAGACTCCCTCACAATGTGTAATTAGAGCCTCATAATTTCAGCCATGCAGAAAAAGCAGAGGAAACGTGAAAACCAAACGCTACAGCGGAAACCTGACATAAACACACACAACTGTCATTTACATATTTTAATTACAGTTATTCAAATTTATATTAGGGTAGAATATTATTTCTTTTTCGTGAATAGAACGTAATCAGAATATATAAATGGCATAAAGTGAAATTTGACTCAACAAAATGAGTTTTATAGGGACCCACTTAATCCAGGGTTTATGGACCCGTTTTGAAGCTACGGTGATTGGCTCTGCAGGTTATTATTTTATTTTTTTATATATATGTTGTAATTTCTCTTTGTTTTGTTGTGGTGTTTAAGGTGGTTTCACACTGAAGACATTTCTTTTCTTTTTTTTATTCACACGGTCTGTTCATTGTGTGCGCACCAATGGAAAAGTACCACTAGACAACACTAAATGCTTTACTAGCATCATACTGTGTTGATAAAAGCTGTTTTGTGTCATGAAGTCTGATCTCCATCTTATGTTTTCTCTCTTTGCAGGCGGCAGGTCTTTCTCCCGGTGAGACGCAGACTCCGAGTCTCCTGTTGGCTCCTGGAGTGAGATGGGGCCAGACCCCCATCAACCAGTCCACCCCGTGGGAGACCGACGAGCCCCCCACCAAGCAGCACAGAGACGGTGACACCACAGGTGTGTGTACCTCTGTGTTCTTCTGTTCCTACAGATGACAACAACACACAGGAAACAGTCTGTTTGCTTTGGATGAGTTGCTTATGTTGTGGTGTTCCTCGTTTTGAAAGTCATTTAGGATAAAACTGCTGCTACTGTAAGTAAATAAATGAAATTGTAAAAATTACTGTTTGTTTGCTTTTTTGCTTATTTTTAAATTTGGTTAATGGCCAAAATCTCACGACAAAAATAAAACAAACAAACAAACAAACCAACCAAAAATTTTTTTTTTTTTTATATATATTTTCCATGCTTATTAAAAAAAAAAAAAAAAAAAAATCTACACAGCCACATGAACTGTATGTATGTGTGTGTGTGTGTGTGTGTACATATATATATATATATATATATATATATATACACACACACATACATACAGTTAATATGGCTGTGTAGATGTGTTTTTTTTTTTTTTTTTTTTTTTTTTATAAATACACACTAGTTTAAAAGCTTGGGTCAGTATGATTTTTAGTCTCTTATGCTCACCAAGGCTGCATTTATTTGAACAAAAAATAAATAAATAAATTTGTAATATTGCGAAAAATAACTAAAAACTTCTGTTTGAATATATTTTAAAATGTCATTTATTTCTGTGACAGTACAGCTAAGATTTTAGCAGCCATTACTCATGTCTTCAGTGTTACACGATCCAAATCATTATTATTATTATTTATATTTATCATAATTATTGTCAATGTTGAAAACAGTTGTGCTGCCTTTTTTGTGGAAACTGTACATTTCCAGGATTCTATATATAGAACATTCTAGATTTATAATGTGTATTTTATACATTTACTTATGAACCCAAACGACTTACAAATTAGGTACATCACAATCATGTTTCTCTTTGTTAATTGCTTGTGGAAGAGGTGTGTCTTCAGATGGAATATTAACACAGCTGGAATGCGCTGTCGACCAATCAGCATCCAGAACGGCTCTCAGTTTCATCAAATTACCATACTGACCTGCACCTAGATATGAGGTGTTCAAAGGAGCTCACATGGGCTCATGCGTCTTGAGATTCTTTATGCTGTAGCATGGGGAAATACTCAAGAGCATCAAACACAGAAAATTGAGCCGGTAATGAAGGGCCGACCAAAGTAATGCACGCTACGCGGACATTTCTTCGCGTCAAATCTGAATTAAGGTGGTAATAAAGACAGACTGTTGACCTGACTACCCTTTCCTGAGTGATTATACGTGGGAAATTGGACATCACTGTTGAGGAGGGTAGTTGTGTGTGTTTTCTGACCCCCCCCCCGGGGCCTCCACAGGGCCCCCCGCTGTGTCGTTTAAGTAGGAACCGAAGTCTCACAGAGGGAGGGATTGTTAGCATTGTGGTGAGCTCTACAGGGTCCCGCTTCCGGCACCTTCCCCGAAACACAAAGTGAGATGTCACTCAACTTCTACCCATTCGACAGCGCTCGGTGTAATATGACATATCTGGAGCCGAGATCAGCGTCCCATTAGCTCAGAGACAAAAACGCATCAGGAAATCTCGTAACGACTCTGCAGGCGTTCATTAATCATGACGGTTAGCAGCGCACGGTGACCAAGTCATTTCGGAAAAAAAATAACTTTTCCCAAAAGTTTCACAAAGACTTGGCTTTTGCATGACGTCGATTTGCGCTTTAATTTAAATCCATCAAAAGAGAACCTTGTAAGAATTAGTGGTTGATTTAACTTAGGAAAAAAACGAGATCTAGACTCTTCTGCGAGGACAAAAGCACTCTTATGAAACAACTATTTTATCCCCATGAACATTGTAATTATATGAGCAATCAACACTAGGATCCATACTGCTAATTTCATTAGCTTTTCAGCGCCGAAGCTAGGGCTATAATTGAGTTTCATTCTTATTTATTTATTTATTTCTTTAATAATCTAATGATAGATTTTTCATCAAAAGACTTGATTGCAGTGCACAAATCTGCAGAAAATGCTTAAATGGTCTGTGAATTACTTTTTTTTGGTTAATAGCACTTTTGTGTCTAATAGACTAGGAAATATTGGACTTTCTTTTGTTAGCGTGTCCACGGTGGTTGAAATTGAGCGCAGCTATCCTTTAGTTTGTTCTGAATTATGCACGCACCTCATTTCAGGCTGCAGCGAATCTATTCCCGCTAGTATATTCCTGTCTCTTCAGACTATAGTGTGGTGAAGGCCAATGTCATGATTAATGTTTTTTAATCTTTTCCCCGCCTGGTGTATTTTGTGTTATGGACCATCATTGTCGAGGAGCTATTTTTGCAGCCGAGGAGGAAGTGCGCTGGTCCACAAAGAGCACATATTCATGAGATAAATCTGCCATGTTGCATTGTGAGTAAGCTGTCTGGTAAACAGTAGAAATATGGTTTCGATCCCATGGCCTCATGCTTAAAATACTCAAAAAATTGAAGGCTTAAAGGGGTAGTTCACCTAAAAATCGTTTACTCACCTGTTCCAAACACATTTGACTTTCTTTCTTTGGTGGAACACAAAAGAAGATGTTTTGAAACATTGTTTTTTTGTTCATGGGGTCCAGTTTTGTTTGGACCTCTATGTTCTTCAAAATATCTTCTGATTTGCACAAGAAAGTCATACGTGTTTGGAATGACTTGAGGGTGAGTAAATGATGGGTGAGACAAGATTTTAATTTTTTGCAAGAACTGTCCCTTTAAGACCAAGTTAAAGGCATAATTCACCCAAAAATTCGATCATTATTACTCACCTTGTCGTTCCAAACCTATAAGACTTTCGTTCATCTTCAGAACACAAATGAAGATATTTTTTATGAAATCTGAGAGTTTTCTGTCCCTCCATTGACAGCTACGCAACTACCACTTTGACGCTTCAAAAAGTTCAAAAAGTTCCAAATTTTCTGAAGAGATTCGATCGATTTATGTGATGAACAGATTTAATTTAGTCTTTTATTCACATATTGCTGAACTATCCCTTTAATAAGTGATGTATTACTCTGTTATCTTTTTTCAGCATGAGATATGATTAGGATTATAATGAATCATATTATCTGTTATACACTGTAAACGTTTTTTTTTTTAAAATTGGAAGTATGTTTTACATACAAGTCAGTCTTTCTACTCCAAAATTTCACATTTAATTCATTGTGTTACTTGCCATTTAATTTGTAATTTATAGTTAAAATGATTAGCAATTTCTGAGTGAAAATAGTTTCTATGCTATATTTTTATTCAGTGTACTGAAAATAAACTTTCTATGTCATTGTATTTAAAAATGGGTTAGGATGATTATAGGTTTGGCAGGTTAGAAGAAGTGCTGGATCGTCAATAAAAGGGACAGTGAGCCATAAGTACACCACAATACAACTTTTCATGATCTTTAAACAATTTTAAGTAAATTCACTGAAAAACATTTGTTGTTTTACTTAAAAAAAAAAAAAAAAAAAAAAAAGCACTCTATAAATGCACAAATAAATACAAAGAAACAACAAGTAACATTTTAATATTAAAGTAGAAAGACCGATAACTTTTTTTTTTAAAAATATATATTTCAGTGTACACCAATGTCAAACCCATGTAACTTCTAGTCCAGTATTAGGACACTAATCCATTGATTTTAATGCTTCTGGTGCGGCAAAGGAAAAACACGAGGGTTTGTGAAAATTGTATCTTTTGATACACTCACGTAAACATCCATCAACCAATGTGAAGCTCAGACAGGTCCAGGTTTTCAGAAATCCAATTCTCTCTATTCCCACTTGATTTTAGACTGACCCAGCTCTTCGCACACTCTCAAAACAGATTTTACACCTTCCTTTAAATCAAACGCCCCATCAGAGGTTTCTCTAGTGTGTAAGCACCCTTGGGATCTGCTATCATAACTCTGTCTGTCTCTGAAATTATAGTGATAGTGTGGAAATGAACATAAACAGTAAGAGCAAGTAAGTTTTTGCTTCTTGCGTACACTCATCTGTCGTAACCTTGCTGCATTATTGCATTGATGAATGACTCTGATTTGACCCTCAAGAGATGAATAATGCATGAAGAAATACATATTTCCCAGTGAATGCCCCTTCACAGTGGAAAATGGAGTTGTTATGAGGAAATCCCACACCCAGAACCAAACACTAGTTCTGGTTTCACTGAAACATCTAGCAAAGCTGAATTTTCAGCATCATTACTCCAGTCTTCTTCAGTGTCACGTGATCCTTCAGAAATCATTCTAATATGCTGATTTTCTGCTCAAGAAACATTTACTATTATTATCAATGATGAAAACAGTTTGGCAGCTTAATATTTTTGTGGACCATTCAATAGGACATGCAGGCTATTGAATAATGCAAACAACAGCCAAATATATCTCGCAATCCCTAACCTCTTTACAGAGGTAATATGGAGAGCAATTCACATAGACGTTAAATTAATCTCCTCCAAATAACATCCAAAAGTTCCTTCTATTCTGGTTTTTGGTTATTTTTTCATTTTAGCGGACACTTTCTTAAAATTAGCTACAGGATAGAAGCAGACTTTCCCGATGCACAAAGATGACGGTTCATTTATCACCTTGTGATTCCATATAATAAAAAAAAAATGAGTAGCACATGGTTTTCCACCAAATAAAGTGTGTGGCTGAATGTCAAATGGGATGTTGGCTGTCCTTGACTTGATTCTTCTGTTCTTGTTCTGCAGGGCCCCCATGGGTGCCTCCAGTGGTCTCGGTCAGTCAGGCCAGCATGATGGCTCATTCGTACGGGATGCCACAGCCGCCCGTCTACAGCCAAGGAGTGTCCGTCCAGTCTCCCATCATCGGCGTGACCCCATCCATCCAATCGCCCATCCCCCCACACCATCCGCTCATGACCGCACACTTCCAACTTCCTCCCCTCTCTTCCCAACCGCCAGGCAGCCTGGTCCTCAACATACAGAACCAGTCGCCCTACGCCACCAGCCAACCGCCAATCACCCCGTCGCCCCTGACGACGGCCGGCCAGGTGGTCCACCCTGCCCCTCAGAGTGTGATGGGAAACGGTCACATGACGCACCCGCTAATACAGCCTCCGACTTTGCCTTCCGCCGCACTGCCGCTAACGAACGGGCAAGCGACGACTCAGCCAACACCGGCCTCTGTGAATCAAGAAAGTCAGAACGGGCTTCAGATGCTCCGTACGGTCGGAATGGGGAAGTACGAGTTCACGGACCCGAGTCATCCGAAAGGTAAGCGATTCCCTTAGCTTGTGCATTTGCAACTAATGAACGTGCCCGAGGATGTCTTGAAATATCTTTTCCAGGGAATTGCATTTGATATCGGCAAGGAAATTGACCACAAACATGTCAGCGAGACCTTGTTAAAAACTCTTGAGTAACAGCCCACGGTATGAAAGCATCTCCAAGGTCGCGGATTCAGTCCTGAAACAACTGTCACATAATCAGGGCCTCTTCCTTGCAAACTTTTATGCCGGTTCCTAAGAGTCTCCTGCTGTGAATTCTTGACGGTTTTCAAGGCTGTAAATCGTTGTTTGTACAAGATAACCTTGGACGAGACTCTGTCAGTCCAGAAACAGATGTTGTGTATTCCCTGAGCAATTTTCACATTTAATGAAGCTTTTAATCTAGGTTTAGATTGGCTTTCGAAGCTCATTTGATTTTTTTTATGAGCTCTATAAAATGAGTGCAATTTACTTTCCACATCGATTCAACTTGCAATTGTCTCTTAAGATGCAAAAGAGCCAATTACATTAGACTTTGCATGCATTTTTGAAATGTAACTGCTCAAAGAACAGTTAAAGCAGTGGCATTGAAGCAGGTTTAGCTCTCCTGTCGTGAGCACTATAGCAGACTAATGTGCCATGTGAAAGGCACCGCTTACATAAGACTGCAATCCAGTTGCTTTATGTCTCTGTAAATTAAGTCTTGTTTGTATCAGTCTTAGCAAATGTTTTCTTTTTATATTTT
The DNA here is from genome assembly GCF_949319135.1 of Squalius cephalus. Classification (NCBI taxonomy): domain Eukaryota; kingdom Metazoa; phylum Chordata; class Actinopteri; order Cypriniformes; family Leuciscidae; genus Squalius; species Squalius cephalus. The sequence goes on along the minus strand of NC_137133.1, from coordinate 32,655,035 downwards.
TCCATGCTGAGAAAACAACAACAACTTAAACCGGTGTAACTTGACTTGGTGGTCTAAGCTGGTTTGAGTTGTTCTAGCTGGTCTCTGAGTCTGACCAACCCAACAAAACTGCCCAAAACCAGCTTAAACCATCAGACTAGACCAACTAAACAAGTTTGATGTCCAGCTTAGACCAGCAAGTCAGGTTTAAGCTATTTTTATCAGCAGGGTTTTCAGTGTACTCTACTGATGCAGTCATATATTGATATATTTGATTGGAATGTTTGGATACTTTAGGTCCTTGTATAAATTTTTTTTTTTTGTTTGTTCTTTCATATGAAGAAGTTGGTTATCTAATGTTTCTCCATGTGGTCAGAGACTAAAACTAAAGATTTATTTTCTCTCGCTCATTTGCTGCAGTTTCAATTGTGATCCAGTTGTTTTGTTATGAATTGCAATGGATTGAATAGTAACGTACTGTACCGTTCAGTTTCGATAAATTCTGTTCACTTTCTTAATTAGCTAGAAACGTTCCGGTTCTCTTGACTTTGATGGTCGGCTGACGTTTCACCTTGTTGACCAAATTAGAACATCAGTTGACTTTAATTCTAAGATCTGGTTGACGGAGAACTTGGGTTCCCTGCCGCTTTCAGCTCTGTTTCCTGCTGCTACATCCTTTTAAAGAAGCACAGATCCTTCATGGGTCAGCACACACCAGAAGCAGCATGAAGAGTCCGAGTTTTCTCTCTTAATAAAGCTGCGTTCTGCTTAAGTGCAGTGGGCAAGGTTAGCAGCAGTGACAGCGTGACCGTCTGGCCTCACTCTGTGCTACCATAGATTTGGAGGGCCATTCTCTGTGCTTCTGGCTGTTATTAAATGGAACATGTTCCCATCAAATAGTTCTGAGTGTGGAATGCTTTCTAAGAACACTCTCTTCCACACAATGGTTGGTTCATTTGACCAATTTGGCTTCATTTGGCTGTCGTCCAGTTGGGAAACTGTCTCAGCTTCAATCCGTTCACTGACCATTATCATGCATACTGAACACAAAATGGCAAAAGCTCACAGAAGATGAACAGTTTCAGTTTGATTGGCTGGCTTTACACTTGAGATGCACCGATCAACATAAAGCCGCCTCTCTTACTGCGCTTAAACGGGAAAATACACAGAGTTTTCAGTTAAACAGTCAGTTTTGGAACTCATTTAGTTGAGAAAGATAACACATGTTGTGTAACAGTATATTGGATCCGTACATAAGCTCTTAAAGTGACAGCAGCCTAATATTCCTGCTGCTCTCTGTCATGTTAATCAAAGAACAAAAGACAAAGAAAATCACTCTCTGCTCTTGACTGAATAACTTTTGTAACTTTAATTGTACGCATTAATCTGTATTTCATTTTTACAATAAAGACTATCCAGTGTTATTTTACATTTTGATTACTTTGATTTCTGTAGTATTTCTTACCAAAGTGCTAACTTACTGTTAGACTCACCTGAAAAACTTAAAGCCGTGTTTATTTCATATCTCTCTTTATTCTATTGCATTTATTTGTTTATTTTTATATATTTGTTTTGCAATTTGTTTATTTGTTCTTATTTTATTACTGACATTTTATTTGTGTTTTTTTTATGATAAAATTTTGCATTGAAGAAAATTAGATTTTTGTTCGTAAATGCTGTCAATCATAGGTCTTAGTAAGTAAATCGGAATCTGCAAAAATCGGTATTGGCAGGTCACACAATCGGCCAAGAAAACTGCAATCGGTGCATCTCTCAGGAGTCAAAGTGTGCACCAGTACACCTGAAAAATTGACCAAATTGTGTCTGGTTAGTGGCATTAAATTTAGGTAGTTATGTCTGTAAAATAATATGTACTTATTGAATTTAGACAGACAGAAATTCTGATTACATCATTACAGTATTTTGATCATGATATTCTGTTCAGTGATGTGCAGCTTTTTGAAAGATTTCAATGACTGAAAAGGAATCGAATTGGCTTGAGTTAAGGAATCAACGGGCAAAGGAATTTTGTTTCTAGCCCTTACGGTTCAAAAGTTATTAGCATGAAGACGATTGCAAATTTGTAGCACTAGAGGGATTGAGATAGAGACTCCAAAATTGCTCTGGTTAATATTCAGACTATCCTCTATCTGAGTGCCAAATTTCACAAATTTCTATGTGCTGCAATAGACTTTAAGAGTGGAAGAAGTATAAGAAGAACACCCCCCCCCCACACACACACACACCCCAAAAAAAAGTCTGTTCTTGAAAGATTTTGGTTGCAAAATGTTTAGTGGTTTACAGCATTAACTTAGATTAACCTTTTGTGCAAAGTGATTTCAATTTACAGGAGTAGATTGAAGTAGAATATAAGTACTGTAGTAGAATATAAGCTTACACATAAAAGTTGCTCAGTGATATTAAAGGAAAGGCTCTGCGGTTTACAAATCCATTGACAAATGAGTGTTGCTACATTTTATCATTAGTTCACATCCATTTAATCTATGGCACAAAAATAAAATCCATATTAAAGTCTGGCAGAGAGGGACTCATTAGTGTAACAGTATGCACTTCTATCCTCTATGTGCCCTTTTTCATAAGATCAGATTTCTAGTTCATATCGAATCTCTCATTTCATCTAAAAGGTGATCACACATCTCTGACCATGAATGGATCTGTTTCTAGTCTGTCTTCTGCTTTTGATTGAAAGATCAGATTGCAGTCATTGTATCTTGATCAGTGGAATCTTTAACATATTCTTTTCAAAAGAAAAACTTCAAAAAGTTGAAGACATTTAAGGCTGCCCAGGGGTTGTTTCTCTGCCATTGAGCTGATTTATATTGTTCTGAGTGTCTTTTCAGCATAAATATACGGCTTTGAGAAATGGGGGAAGTGTAGTCTTTGCCAGTGACATGTGATGTTTAAGGCCGACAGCTGTTTTTGGGAAAGATGCCAGTGGCGCTGCTCTGTCGCACTCAGAAGGGAAGACACGCTTCAAAATATATTGTTTCTCAATGAGCAGCTGCCTAAAAACACTACATTTTGCAACAGAACAAGACAGATTGAAGACTGAGCCCATATTTTTAGACTTGCAAGTAGGGCTGGGTTGATATATATCGAATATTTGGGATAATATCGCAATAATTTTGATGCTGATGTAAAATTTGAAAATATCGTGAATGTCAAATATTTCAAATTCAAGCATACTTTCCCAAAGAACGTCCAATATAACGTCCAATATTAATATCAACTCTGTGAGCTATCATCACTGGTCTCGGCCTCTTCATCTCCCCAAAAATCTGGTAGGCCTGTCGACCCTAAACAAATAAAGCTGGTCGACTCATTCTCTTGCGGTGTGCCATATGCGAGAAATAGTAAAAAGTGGGAAGAAATTACATCGGCGGTCACATTTCACATAACCTAAGGTTTCCCAGTAAACGGTTTTCGACGTGATTTCAACCAAGTATTTTCGGTCGGACTGTTTGACTACGTCTTTTCAACTGATAATCTAAGACAGGATAAGTCTGTTATACATGTTAAAATAACGGAGAAAAACAAACTACCAAACCATGTTCATTATTATCTCAAATAAATTTAAAGAGTTTTACATTTTCCATCAAGACGTTGAAGATCGAGCTGTTTTCAATGTTGAAAATTCGTAATTAGACGTTGAAGATTTACGTCTATTCAACGTCTAATAGACGACTTTTTGCTAGCTGGAATGATTCCTGTCAATACTGTGGGAAAACCTGGCTTCAAACGGCTGCTAAAGACAATCGACCCCCGATACGATTTACCTTGCTGTAAATACTTTGCCAAGGACGCGCTCCTGAAATTGTATTTTAAAGTTAGTCAGCTGTCACATAAGCTTTCTCAGATAACGCACTTCGCGATCACTTCCGATCTATAGACAAGCCGAACCTGCGAACCCTACATCAGTCTTACCAATCATTTTATTGATGTCTGGGAGCTGAAATTCGCCTGTCTGCAAACCAATTACTTTCTAAATGAACAAACCAGGGAGATCATTGCAGAACGCACTCTCTGTACTCATTTTGCACTACTTCAGTTACATTTACATGTGTTCATTTAATAAAAAGCGGTAAGTGATCACTTGGTCTAGATTTTTTTTTTTAACTGCTTAAATTTCTACTAAACATTTCGTATTTACTTTGTAACAATAGCTTTTCTATCTAAATAGTTTTTGTTGTTTATTTTAATGGGGGCAAAAGAAAAACATGCAACAAATGCAAACATATCAAGATTTTTTTATATATCGCCAAGCCCTACTTGCAAGACGTTGGCCCCGATTTCCACCAAAACAGACATGAATATCTTATTTGATCGAGGAGAGTTAGAAACCTCTGTAAAATTCAGTGTGCAGCAGAGATTGTTTTGGGAGGATTTTTGCCGGTGACAGAATTCACAAGTAAAAGGATTATGTTGTTTCCCAGGCAAATAGAAAAATGTTCAAACACAAATGGATTTGACTCACTCGTTGGGTTTGAAATGGCAATTTATCATCAGATTGCACTATGAAGTGTGAGTGAATGTATTCAGTGTGTGTGTGTGTGTGTGTGTGTGTGTGTGTGTGTGTGTGTGTGTGTGTGTGTGTGTGTGTGTGTGTGTGTGTTTGCGGGATGTGCATTTTTAAACTTGACTAGTCAGTGGGTTGTCTGAATGATTAGTCAGCCTTAAGGAAGCCCTCTATAATTGATCTACTTTAGAGTCGTTTAGCAAATGAGACTCGTTTCTTAGGAGGTGTTATATCATATAAAACCCACTCGTGTGTAAAATAAACAGTTGAGTGGAGCCTAACAGAATGGAAAAGAACACTGCACTGATTATGCACTTGAAATTTATTGTTAAAAGCAATGGATTTTAATCTATCTATCAATCAATCAATCAATCAATCAATCAATCAATCAGTCTATCCATCCATCCATCCATCCATCCATCCATATGTCTATCTATCTGTCTGTGTGTACCATCCATTCATCCATCTATCTATCCATCCTTCTATCTGTCTGACTGTACCATCTATCTATCTATCTATCTATCTATCTATCTATCTATCTATCTATCTATCTATCTATCTATCTATCTATCTATCTATCTGTCTGTCTGTCTGTCTGTCTGTCTGTCTGTCTGTCTGTCTGTCCCATCCATTCATCCATCTATCCATCCATCCATCTATCTGTCTGTCTGTACCATCTATCTATCTATCTATCTATCTATCTATCTATCTATCTATCTATCTATCTATCTATCTATCTATCTATCTATCTATCTATCTATCTATCTATCTATTAGAGTTGGGCGGTATCCAAATTTTGATACCGTCAAACCTCCTCCCTATTTTACCGTGGTATACGGGATTACCGTGACTAATTAAAAATTATGACGTAAGGCTCAGACGGCGTCACCAAACTGTTGGCTTGTGTTTTTATATATATAAAAAAAATTATTATAATAATAAACGAGGCTCAAACATCCATTTCGTAACAGACATGCTGTTTATTTGAGCAATTTCGTCAAAGAAACAACACACTAAAGCTTGTAAAGCTACATATTAGGGATGGGAATTTCAAGCAAAAATAATATTCAAAGATCGCTGGGTATTATTTGATTATTATTCGAAAATCGCACCTCTCCTCCCCCACATGCGCGCACACGCACACATACAGGCAAACACCAGAGCATGTGAGCAAAATGGAGCGGTGTGACGCTTAAATATAACTTACAAAACTTAAACATATGTTTCATATTTATGTTTAAATAATATAATATTCTTTTTTTTAATTTAATCTATGTTGATTATATGAAAAGGGAACCACATGAGATGAGTAAGATAGGATCATAAGATGCCCAATATATCAGGAGACATTTGGAGTCAGACATGATTTTGACCACTTAATTAAGTTTTGTTTTGTAGAAAGCCTTTCTTTAAAGTGAATTTCGTTTTGTATAAACTGTATCTTAATTTTAATCAATGTTTCATCATCCAATTTAATAAGTAAGAAGCAAATATAGCAGACAATAGCCTATAATCAGGACACGGAGGTGCTGGCGCGTGAACTGGAGCTCAACCTCATAAATGAACCGAAACTCAGCGTAGGCCTATATAGAAAGCTTGAAATGTCTACGTTTAAACAAAACAATTCAAAACATAAAGAAATGGCTGCTTATGTAGGCTAATTCGTATGAAGTGTGCATTTCTCTCTATAGGCACTATGTACTGCGAGGATGGCGAGTCAGCATTGCCAACTTTATCTTTGCAACCGACACTGACAGAAAACGCTAGTTTATTAATAAACAATTAAAATGTCTCATGCATAATCATTACTTTTGCCGGTTCTTTGTGGCAAGCGTTATTCCTGCGCTTGAGATGCGGAATAGGCAATATATTATTTGTGTTTTACAGCACAGACAGTAAGCCTCAGTAACATGCTCGAATCATCTCCACAATGGAGTTTAGTTCTGTTTGTTTTTCAATAGTATTTTTAAGAAAACAGAGTTATAGCTTTGGCTATTCATTTATTTGGCTTTTAATACTGCAGAAGTCGTGCCAAACTGCAGTGTCTATCTATCTATCTATCTATCTATCTATCTATCTATCTATCTATCTATCTATCTATCTATCTATCTATCTATCTCTCTGTCTGTATATACACGCACAACAACAACAACAACAACAACAATAATAATAACTATTATTATTATTTATTTGTAGATGTAATAAACATAATAGGTGTTTAATATTATGTATGTTGGCCCCACTAATCAAGTTGGGTGTTATTTGCAATAAGTGTGTCTTTTAAAGCACTTCGTCAATTCAGAGTCAGAAAGCTCATCCACCATTCGCAATGCCATTAAGTGAAACTAGAACTCGTGAGACTTTGATCTGTTTGCTTGGAAATGACAGTCGTGTTATCCAGCGCGGTTCAGACTCCCCGTGAGTCCGTCTTGAGGAATGAGTCGAGACAAGCCACTGGGTTGTTGACATGGAGGCAAACACAGACTCTTTGCAGGATTCCTTGTCTCATTAAGACAGATCGGCCTCGGGCCATGCGTCGTACGCCCTGCCTCGAGAGCCACACGCTCACGGCCTGAACGCATTTATAAATGAACGCACATCTCTGTTAATGATCAGGGACTGGAGGAATGATGCCATAACTCTGCGGGGATAAGCGTGTGGTGGAGGACGTAACCTTATATCGAAAAATAGCATGTGGAAAAATCGATCCAGAGTAGCGTAATGTTCTCTTTTTGTGCTCGTCCGATGCTCATGAACGCTCCCCCGGCAGCCGGAATGTGTTTTTTTCTTCAGATATTGTGTCTAGATTAGGGCTGCACGATTAACCTTTATCGCATCGATATTGAGGTTTTAACTCCCGCAATAACCTAACCTCAGGAGTCTGAGGTTTTTTCCCCCGCCTCTGACATTTGAGTGACAAACCTATTAGCCAATCAAAATGGTCGAATCTCGCGTTCCTGGCTTGCTGGCCAATTAGAAATGGCAATGGAAAGTTACAAGGTTGTATGCAGTGCACCGGCTTTCTTCGCGAAGAACGACGTGGAGCAAAAGAGTGCTAAAATATGTCGACGTGCCGTGGCCAGATCCAGAAGAAACACTACCAATCTATACCAGCATCTTAAAAATCACCACCGACACCAGGGTTCCAGACTGCGACCAAAATGGTCGCATATGCGACCATTTTTTGAGAATGTGCGAGTTAAAATTTTATGTGGTCGCATTTGTGCGAGTGCATGGTCATGTAGCCTACTAAGTTAAATTCACGCATGAATTTTCTGCATTGAACTTGTTTTAGCGCCCGCCAAAGTGAATTTTTGTCCCGCCAAAGTCTTATTTGATCGGTGAGTAATTAGATGAACTGCTGCGCTTGTGAGTGACAGGGCGCATGTTTAACTGAAAGAACGAGCAGAGAGAGAGAGAGAGAGAGCCGGTCGCGCGCGCATTCTCTCTCTCTCTTCGGAGCCAGGCGAAAATGTAAACAAGACTTCACCGTCTCCAAACTAAGCGCTGTCTTGCTCTCTCTCCCTCGCACATATTAATCAAAATAAATCGACACGGTGGTAAAAGGTCGGAAGACCAAAGTTTCATGTGGATCATTCGGAGATTTTTTTTTTTTCCTGAATTATCGCTGGGTGTGAATTGTGCTAAATAAATTTAACTGAAAAGCGTTCCGGACATTTAACTGACAAAAAAAAAAAAAAACTCTTTAATTGAACGAAAAAAATATCCAGTGATGAAATGTTTTCTGTGTTGACAGAAATCTTGGATGTCCATGTCCTAACTGCTGGGATAATCACACAACGCGCATGACACGTCCAATTCGCGAACTAATGACTCCTTTGAACCGATTCATTTTAATGAATGGTTAAAACAACTAATCTTTCCAACAGTGAACTCAGGAGACGTCTGAATCGGTGTATAACTAATCAGTAACACTTTACAATAAGGTTATATTTATTACATAAAAAGTACAGTTTGCTTACTCAAGCTTTAAAATAAATAAAACCAAAAAAATCGAAAATCGCACCGCAATCGCAATATTTGTCAGAAAAACCGCAATTAGGTTTTTTCTCAAAATCGTGCAGCCCTAGTCTAGATGATCATTTAAATTTGTAAAATGATCCCCGTGTGCACATAAGCACCTCCATGAGGGTTTGGTGCCCTACAGTACACCAAATCCCATGATGCATCATTGTAAATAAAGAGCCTGTGGTTTTAAAGCAAAGCCACAGCCGCGGCGCTCACAAGGGCTCGGGATTGTTGTATAAAACAGCTCGAGAGTGTTCAAGTAGCGTTCCCCTGCTGTTCCAGACAAACCACCTAAAATGGCACGGGTAGTTTTGGCTGTTCAATTAGGAAACTAATCAGTTTAGACAGATGATTAACACTGCGATACAAGGGCCACCCCGGGAGCGTCCCGCTTCGACGCATGCAGGGCCTGTGCTGCTTCTGTCTCTCCCATATAAACTTTTGCATTTGTGTGCATTTATTAAAATATTGCTGTCATTGTGTCTCCTAATTACGAGCTTATCTGGAAGCCACACTGCAAGTTTCAGACGTTTTAATGAGCGTGTTTATTTATGTCCTTAATAGCTTTTTTTTCCTTATAGTCTTAACTGATAATCTGAAATAATGAGGTCAGTTGAAGCATTGGGCTAAAGCAGATTTGAAATTATATCCTTGTAGAGGTACATACTGATATTATTTAGACTTGTAATTAATTATATACAGTGTCTTCAAAAAGTATTTGGATATACATGTAAATGTTTGAATGTCACTGCATTAGACAACAATACATCAAATTAAGACAGCACAATTTTTTTTTTTTTTGTATTTTTTTTTTTTTTTTTTTTTTAATTTATTTTATTTTGACAAGACCATGATAGACCAGCTCACTGCTTTTGAGTTTTATATAATAGCAAAAAATATACAATTAAAATAAATTATTTATATAATATATGTATCATTTATATAATATAAAGTAATATAAATTATGTATATAATTTATACGATTTTAGTGTCAGTTAACCCTTGAAAGCTAAATATTATCTGAAAATTCAATATCTCATTTTAATTATAGGCCTTATAGAGGTATATCAAATGTTATTTATACATATAATATACAGTCTTTAAAAAGTTTTTGGATACTTAAGACACATTTAAACTTTTGAATGTTATTGCATTAACAGTACATCAAATTAATATAACTAACGAGCAAACTTTTTTTTGAAGAAAAAGTGTTCAGATTCAGTTTTCAATGACTTATTGATGATAAAATGATAAAATCTACTGTACATACTTTTTATAATATTATTTTTATGAACTAAATTCATATTGACAAGAAAAAGAAACCAGCTCACTGCTTCTGATAAAAATATTAAAAATGTATAAACATAATTCAATTTAATAATTTATAAAAAAATGTATCATCAATAAGTCCTTAAAGGCTGCATATTATAACTAAAGTTCAAAAGAGAAAGTTCTCATTTTAATGATAGGTCTACTTCTGAGTCAGACTGAGTCAAGCTATCATATTATCTAATAATCATTGAGTGGAAGACAATGTGTATAATTCTTTTTTTTACCCCTAATAATCTTTGTCTTAATCTGTAGGAGTCCCCCACACAGCCAGGTGAGTTTGTGCGGAACGGCGTGCGAAATTACAAGAAAAGTCTTCCCACTTTAAGATGCAAGCTTTAAAATGAGACAACAAATTAAAACATCCTCCAATGGCTGTCGGACCCCTGGGCTTCATCTTTGACTCCTGTGGGTTATTTGCATGTTGGTTGACTGCTCTAGTAAATCTGCGTGACCGTACAGTGAAATAGTGCTGCTGCATTTAGCCTCAACAACATTTAATGCTATTCATGGGATTGGGAAGCCTTTTCCGGCGTACCCGTAGTGTTTAGGAGGATGAATGTGCTCTTTAAAATGTGAAGCCGGCTGTTGTGGCTGCGTCGTTATTCCCATTTTCCTCCAAAAAGATTGAATGAGCCGAATGTTTGATTGCGGACGCATCTTGTCATGATGGGAAACATTCATATTTATCACATTTAAATTTTGCACATTTGAATAGCAAATTTCAGATGGTTGTACACCTGCTTGTGAATGCCAAGCGTGTTGTTTAAAAGCACGATGTTTGGAACTAGTCGTTTGTCTGTTGAATGCAGGAAGCAATTTTGAGTTATTGCTGTCTGTCAATGGAAGGAAAATATCTGGTTTATGATTATCTAGTGATGTTTTCACTCCTTTGGCATTGGGTTAGCAAGCCATGTGATGCATATGGAGCGTCCGTGCTTGCGATCAGCATGGCAAAACAGATGAATTATGCAAAATAGATGAATTATGCATTCAGCGTTCATTCGCCAAACCTTAAAAATGACTCTGTGTACTCAATTAAAAGTCATGCATCTTTATTGCATAGGAAAGTGAAAGGTTCACACCAAAATGAGTATTCTGTCAACATTTGATCATCAAGTTCTTTCTTCTGTTGAACATGAAGGAAGATGTTTTGAAGAATGTGGGTAACCTGGTCCCCATTGACTTCCAAAAATACTATGGAAGTCAATGGGAAACACTGTTTGGTTAGCCATATTCTTCAAAATAGCTTCTTTTGTGTTCAGCACAAGAAAGAAATGAATACAGGTTTGGAACAGAATTTTCATGTTTGGCTGAACTATCCCTTTAATGGAATGAACGGATGCTATTTACCTACTGCACTTCCCTGATCAGCATCGGGAGACGGTGGAATGAAGATGAGACAGTTCATTGCAATTTCTTTGCTGTCTGCTGGCGGAGGCTGTGTTCAGATATCCATATGAGAATTTATTAGCAAAGACTTCATGTCAAGGCTAAAATTAAGAAGTATTTAGTAAGGTTTAATAGAAAATCGAGCAGCCTCAAATATTTTAGCCAGCGAGTAATTTTTGGTATGTTTTGTCAGTTCATTGTAGTCTCACTCCCCTTCAGTATATATGATTTCTGTTGACATTTTACTTATCAAATGATTAATTAAAATGTCTTTGAGATTCCTAAGATTCCTTTAGATTAACAAGAATAGACAGACAGAAATTAACCAGTCAAATGTTTGGACATATTTTGATAATCTTACAAGCAAACTTTATAGAATAATAAAGTCATTTTTTATTATTTTTTTTATTTTAGAATTTTAGTTAAAAAATTATTATAAAAATATAAAAGTCTAATATATATAAAAAATATATATAATTAATATTTATAATATGCGATAATTATCACAGCACAACTGTTTTAAACATTGATAATAAGAAGAAATGTTTCTTGAGCTTCAAATGAATGATCACGTGACACTGAAGACTGGAGTAATGATGCTGGAAATAAAGCTTTGCATCACATGAATACATTTTAAAATATATTAAAGGTGCTCTAAGCAATGTCACGCATTTTTTAGGGCAATTTTTTTTTGTCACATACAGCAAACATCTCCTCACCGTCCGCTAGCTGCCTGTCCCCTGAACACACTGTAAAAAAACGCAGTCTCTGTAGACAGCCCAGGCTCCACAAACGGCAACAAAAACAAACTGGCCCAGCCTGGACCACGAAACATAACAAACAGTATTCCAGCCAATAACCGACAAGAAGGATTTGGGGGTGGGGTTTGGGGGGTTAGTGCGCAAAAGAGGAGGAGGGAGGGTCTAGCTAGCCTCCGTTTTGTTATAATACTATAAGCACAAAAATCGCTGCAAAAGATGCTTTCCAACAGGTTTTATCGTAGTTTTTGTCCAACTCTATTGACTTGTATTGGATGTGCTGTGAGGTACGGTATTACTCCGCCGCCGGAGTATCTATTATTATTCAAGCTCTCAACGGAAGAATGTACGGGTGTGAGACGTTTGGAAAAATAGATCCACAGTTTTACAACGAATGGTAAAACACCTGTTGGAAAGCATCTTTTGCAGCGATTTTTGTGTGAGCATATCAGTGGACACCCCGGACCACTCGGTGAGTTTCACGTCTTTGTAAACGAAAGTTTAATGCGTTTTAGGAAGGATTGTTCCAGTGCACCTATGCAGCCATTGTGGAGGTGGGGGGGTGCTACCACAGAAACCGAAAATTCTCGGGCCAGCAGCATGTGTCCAAATTTCAATCTTAACCGTTCTGTTTCATCAGAAACGATCTGAAAACAGGGCTTTAAGTGTAAAATACCGAACTTGTCCTTTAATGTGAAGAAGGCAGACTTGTACTACCGTGCCTGGACTGATTCGCCTCTTTTGATTAAACTAGTCCATTTGCCATCCCAAACAGGGGTACATAAAGTGGATTATCGGAGGATTTCGTGCGAGCTCATCCATGTTCTATATTACTAGAGTAAAGAAAAAAGACAAGCCCCCTCAAAATCCTCCAATAATCCCACTGCTTGTTACCGTAATTTCTGAAAGCAGGTGTAAATGCGAGCATGTCTCCCTGTGTGAACGTCTACCGCCGCCGAGGTGCGAGGAGTCAACGCTAGATAATTATTTTGCCATCTTCCATTGAGATGTATTTGGGAGGCTGGTGTGATGCAGTCTCTTCTTATTATGGTTCTTAAGAAGGGAGCAACCCTCTGTGAGCCATACATTACGTCCCCTGCAGTTAATATGCAGTCGGCAGGAGAGCTCATTAAGATTGATCATTCGCAGACCGCCTCTTCTGTACCCAAACTCTGCTCTGCCTTCATTAATCACTCGCTTCTCAAGATAACATGCTGACAGGTTCACTCCGAGACACTGAACCACGGCCGACAAACTGCAGCCGCTTTCCACGTGTCCACAGACTGTCACCAACTCCTCTCGGATTCACTTTGTTTTTCCGGCTCTTTCTCACTCACTTTGCATCTTTATCTTTCCCCTTTTGAGTTTTTTTTTTCTCTTTTATTCTTTCTGTTGTCTTTGTCTTGATGCCTTATAACATACTTTATAATCCGCTTTGTGCTCTTGTAAATGACTGTCACCTTGCTTATACAACTTGCCTTGCTTATACAGCTTTTTTTTTATTTTTTTTTTTTATATATATATATAATGCAGTAAAACACATAATCAAGGCCCAAGGTCATCTTGTTTTAGAATGTATTTGACTTTTTAAAAGAAGGAGCTTAGAGTTATTTATTTATGGTGTTATCTTCAAAACCTCTATGCCAAGTATTAACTGTTTTTGAATGATAGCTCAAATCATACAATTTTTGACTTATGTCCATGTACATTAGTTAGCATGAACTAATAATGAATTGCACTTATACAGCATTTATTAATCTTTGTTAATGTTAATTTCAACATTTACTAATACTTTATTAAAATCTTGTTAACATTAGTTAATGCACTGTGAACTAACATGAACAAACAATGAACAGCAGTATTTTTTATTAATTATCGTTAACAAAGATGAACAAATACAGTAACAAATGTATAGATATGGTAACACTTTAATTTACGGTCCAATTCTCACTATTAACTAGTTGCTTATTATCATGCGTATTACTAGGATATTGGCTGTTTATTAGTACTTATAAAGCACATATGAATGCTTTATTCTGCATGACCGTTTTCCACATCCCTTTTATCTTACTCAATACCTAAACTGTAACAACTACTAATACTTACTAACTATTAATGAGCAGTAGTTAGGAGTTTATTGAGGCAAATATATAATTAATAGTCAGTTAATAGTGAGAATTTGACCCTAAACTAAAGTATGAAAAGTTTGGAAACATTACTCTACACAAGTCTCTTGTGATCAAAAATACAGAAAAAACAGCAATATTGTGAAATATTATTACAATTTAAAATAATGGTTAAAATAAAATTTAAAATAAAAGTTGTGCTGCTTAATATGTTTTTTCATCATTAATTAATATAAAGTTCTAATATTATAAATCTTAACTATTACTTTTTTTTATCCATTTAACATCCTTGCTGAATAAAAGTATTAATATCTTTCAAATAAAGAAAGAAAAAAAATTGACTGACCCCAAACTTTTGAACGGTAGTGTATATTGTTACAAGATTTCTATTTTAAATAAATTATGTTGTTTTTTTAACTATTTATTCATCAAAGAATCCTGAAAAACAATATCACAGGTTATAAAAAATTATTAAGCAGCACAACTGTTTCCAACATTGATAATAAATCAGCATATTAGAATGATTTCTGAAGGATCATGTGACACTGAAGACTGGAGTAATGATGCTGAAAATTCAGCTTTGCGTCACAGAAATAAATTGTATTTTAAAGTATATTATTATAGAAAACCATTTTTAAATTGTAATAATATTTCACAATATTACTGTTTTTATTTATATATACAGGAAAACCTACAGTGCGTATATATATATATATATATATATATATATATATATATATATATATATATATATATATATATATATATATGATGACATTAGCCTCTGGAAAACAAGAATCTACTGTAGGTTTTCCTGTGACATCCCCAAATCAGCCTCCGCTCTCCATTGCATCAGACGCCTTTTTTAAAAAGTTCACACTTGAGCACCGCTGACGTTTCCAGCCCTCAAACTCTCATTATCAGAAGGGTAAGAATCGAGGTCAGAGAAAATTGATGCCAAACTAGTTCCTTTCATTCTCATCCGGAGACTGTTCTTTTTTCCCCAGACAAAGTGACATTCAGGCTGTAGCTCGCAATCAGAGGTGCCTCGTTTGCATATGCTTTTCCTAACCAATCAAATCAGGCCTTTCCTTCCTGTGGGAACGCTCACATCAGGGCACAGACGGAAGCCAGCGGGATAAACCCGCCCTCCTCTCAGCAGGAAGTCTTGGAGGAAGTGCAGAGATGGAGGATGGGCTGTGCCGCTCATTAGCAGTTCTTCAGGACAGACTCCTGCTTTCAAACACTATCATTTCAAGGGATTTCGGCTCGGTTTCCCCAACACACATAGGCAGTTTGTGTCCTCCTAATCGATTTTATTGGAGGTGTTAAGTGAGCAGGAAGTGTTTTGTCAGGGAGTTGTAATGCTGGAGAATGAATGGTGTGTGTGTGTGTAGTGAATATGGGCTGGCTCTTTCCTGATATGCAGAACCCTCTGTGTTCTGTAAAAAAAAAAAAAATTCTGTAAAAAGATTTTTTTCTTTATTTTAAAACATTTATTTATTTACACAATGACAAGAAAATGAATAGGATGAAAGCTCACAGGATGAAAATAAAAGGCTCACCTGAGGGTGTAATGTTACCCGAAAGATGAATTGATCAAATTCAAACATATTTTTGGTGTTTTTCTGATCAAAATTGATGGAAATCCAATAAGTTAGTTTCTTTATCACTATTACTGTAGGTGAACATACTATTGGAGTGCATCTTAAATAATTTCACATTGGTTTGTGCAGATATTGTCATTATTATCATGCCCTTGGCTTCTGCACTAATGTCAAAAATGAAGTTGTTAATTAAGGCGATCTTCCAGTTGTTTTCTTCATTTTGTACACTCTGTAATGAAAATGTTCCACATGAATTTTCACACAAATATTGCTTTAATTGATGATTATTTTTCTTATGTCCTTAATTTTACTTGCCATCCTGTTTCCAGCACAAGTTTTTTTGTTTTTTTCACCCAAAAAATGTAATCCTGTCATCATTTATGCACAATCATGCTGTTTCAAACCTGCATTACCTTCTTTCTTTTATGGTAAACAATTATTATTATTATTATTTTTTGTCCATACAATGAAAGAAATGCAGGTTTAGAATGGCATGAAGCTATGTTTTAATTCTGTGAAAGTACAATTTTATAAAAAAAAATTATGAAGTACATTATGACAGTTTTTTCCCTTTAAGGAACTGCAGCTGGTTCCAACAAGCCCCATAAGTTGCACTTTACTACATGTACTTACTATGGTAATAACAGTAAATTATGCATAATTACAAGTAACTAACCCTAACCATAATTCTATAGTAAGTACATGTAGTTCATTAATATTACTTATTTCAGTTAGTACAATGTAACCACATCTCCTTAAAATAAAGGGTTACACTTTATTTTAAGGCGTCATTGTTACAGTGTAATTATATATTTAAGTACTGAGTAATATTAAGCAACTACATGTACTTACTATAGGGTTAGGGTAGGATTAGGATTTGGTTGATTGGTGATTAATTCATCGTTTTTTTTTCCTGTGTCCTTAATTTCACTTTCCATATTGTTAGCCTTATGTAAAATCACTTTAACTAAAAAAAATGCGCGGGCCCAGCGCTTAAGTTAATAAAAACCTTAGTTATCATTTAAGAGTATAATCACTAAGATTTTTATTTTTTTGGTTATACACTTTATTTGGTAAGACTTTATTTTACAGTGTCCTTGCTACAGAAGTTAGTGCAGCACCCAGAAACATGTCAAAAGTGACAACATTTGCTCAAAGCACTGTAAAATTATATCAAATTCACCTCCCATGTTCATTTAATCCTCTCAGTAAACGTGTCGACGCGTTCACTTGGATTTTTCCTCAGCAGAAATATTGACACTGTGATAAAAGAAATAAATATGATTTCCATCCTGAGTATATAATCCACGTTATGACATATATGATTTCCTCATGAAACTGCATAACAGGAGTGATCCGGGTTTGAAATAGACTGCAGTGTATTAGCGATGAATCTCGCAGTAACAGGAGCAGATGCTGCACACAGAGCGTCAATGACGCGTGCATTTCTCCACTAATGAGAATGCACATAATTAGGGATCGAGAAACAAAGGCGAGCGAATGCAGAATAATGCAAGTACGAATCACACACTCGCATATAAACATGCATGTAGACTTCAATCTGTCATCTCACAGTTTAGTAGCTCAACTACTGATCTCAGAAAAGCTTTGCATGATGGGTGCAATCGCTGGAAATCGCTCTTAATCACTCAAGCTGTGTTCAGAAAACGAATAGCACGGACTCTAGATGTGCTAAAATACATATCGAATGCTTTATTGCTGAAATATTTCCACAGTGAGTGCAGTGATTGTTTTGTGCTTTTGTTACCAAATTGTACCATCGTTTGTAAGACGATCCATAATTGCCATCACTGGCGTTTCATTAGGAGTGTGGCTACGGTGAACAAGTTCACATAACAACTGCGCTCCGGCATATTTTTGTTGTGGCTTCTCCTGTTTCTGTGTAATGTACAGTCCCTGGGGTTAAACCAGAGTTTCAGCGGCTAGAGAGAAATGACTCTCCATGCAAAGACCCGGCCCACTAAAGCTCAGCGTTTTCCTGCTATTATCATTGCCCAATTTAAATGCATCTGTTGAAATAAGGCAAAGCATAGGTGTAAAATATGCTTGCTTTGACACATTTTATGATGCAGAAGCTGAAGTCAGCACTATGTTTGTCAAAGTGAGCTCTATGATGTGTAACCGTACATGAAATGAAAGGCAACGATGTGCAGATTCCCAATACTGGCTAAAGCGTAATAAAATAACTCATGTAGTAAATGGACATGATGGTGTGACGGATTTAGATGAATTCTCCAGATTCCTACATCTTTTATGGCACAATTGGTTTGCTTCTGCTTTATTCAGATCAAGTGTCTTGAGTCATAATGAATTATTAAACATATCTATTCTTGTGGTCATCACTATTAGCAGATACTGTTAATTAAAAGACGTGATCTGGTTCCCATCTGAACATTTTTGCTCACTGCTAATATTACAAATACTTTGTTATCTGAGACGTGTTGGTGTATGCGCTCACACACACACACACACACACACACAATTTCAATATTTGAGTCTGACTCATACAACACAGTGCAGGGAATATAGAATATATTCAGTATATTTGTAATATCATGTGGTGAGCCTGAGGGTTTTGAAAAGGTCATAGTTTGTTGAGCATTTCTCCGTTAGAATACTAATCTAATATCTTATAATATCTTATATAAAAAAAAAATTATTATAATTTTTTTTTTTTTTTTTTTTTTCCCAGGAGCTCTATTGTTGCATAGCAATAAGATTAGAAGTAATTAGAAGCGCATTGATTTGTGTGATAACTCGTTGCGGTGATCTCTAAAGCAGGTTTTGTTTGGGCCAGACCCAGGGGTCGTCAGTAAATGATTTCAGAGCACAATACCAACACGCGTTATTCTCTGAGAGTTAATGGAGTTGAAGCTAAGAATGAAGATTATTATATCAGTGCCACCTGCTGAAATAGCTGAGTGAGGGCTCAAGCATTTTATATCTAGAAAATAAAATGTGTGTGTATTTGTGTGTATATATATAACGTCTTACATACATTATATACATTTCAACCATGAAATCACATGATCAGCATTTATTTTTTGTAACAATGTAAAAATATTAACTTTATGTCTTTTACTGCAGGATTTTGTTATTGTTGGTAATGTTTTTTAAGACATGGTGTTAAGTTAAAAAGGTTCCTAATTGTGTTTGTTTTGAAGTCTCCTACAATACTTGTACATGCATCCAAGGTCAAAAACACTTTCATTTTCTCATTATACACACTGCAGCATCACCTCATTTCTCAAAGAGTCTGTTCCCAGTTTGTTGGAAGATTCGGTCTCTCCAAACCCCTCCTTTCCAAGAGCTTACTCTGCTCTGATTGGTCAGACGACCCAGTCTGTTGTGATTGGTCGACCGCTTACAGGGCATGTCGGAAATGAAACTCCTCTTGCCATATTTTCATTTCAGCTCTGGAGGCTTCCTCTGTGCTTGAAAACGGTGATATGAACGTTGGTGTCAGTTTTACCAGATCAGTTCCAGCGTGCGTTCTCATCATTTTGAAGTGGATGCAAAGTGGATTTGCATTGCTAAAAAAACAGCATCTTCTCGACATGTCGACACACAAACTAAACCAGGGGTGCCCAATCCTGCTCCTGCCGATCGACTGTCCTGCACAGTCTCCAACCCTAATCAAACACACCTGAAGCAACCAATTAAGGCCTTCAGGGTCACTTGAAAATGAAAGGCAGGTGTGTTTGATTGGGGTTGGAGATGAACTGAGCAGGACAGTCGATCGGCAGGTTTAGTTCAGGCACCCCTGAACTAAACTCTTCCAGTCTCGGCTACAACTACAGTTTTTGAGGGTCAAAGTAAACGTTCACAGCAGCCAATGAAGACTGTAAGCTTATGAACATTTATTACATTGATATGTTGGTATTATTTAACATTGGTAAGTGAAACTCGTTTCAGAATCGGTTATTTTTTTTAGGAGACAATACATTTATTTATTGTAAACTTTAATCTTTAAAAATTTGCAGACCATTTTCATTCACAACCATCTATAATACACGAAAGGTAATATTAAAAAAGCATAATATTTAATTGAATAAAATAATTGACAGCCTTATCGTTTTGACGTACATGATGTGACATTAAACACATTTATAACAGCATAGTGTACATATTGACTTGACTTAAACATTATTTATTAAATTTCGAATTAATTCTCGGGTAAAAATAGGATTTTGTTTTTACATTTACTTGTCTCCATGAACCGTTTCTGGAAATTGAAATGAATTGAAGCTGATGTTTTGGCAAGAATGCCATTTAATCCTTTCATTTTTTATTTATTTTTTTACTCTCATTTAAACTGCCATTTCTGATATAATGTGCCAAGTACACCAGAAACCAAGTGGTTTCTTTCCAAGCAAAATGTGTTGGAGTATATTGTTTTGTTAATTACAGGGGAAGGAAAAAAGGATAGAGGGGAAATTTGCATACTCCTGCTGCTTTGCTCTGAACTGAGAGACACAAACATATTCAACACTGAACCTAAAGACCAGCCCATCAAATATAATTTAACACTTTAAATGGATCTTGGTCTCTGTGTGTATTTGCACATCGGTAAGTTGTGGCCATGTGCTGAAAATAATTGCTTATTCCATGAGCTAATTGCTGCGATTAATTCAGTTAATGAGTTCCTGAATTAGTCAGATAAATGCGTTTGCGTGTGTTCGAGTGTGTTCGAGTGTGTGTGCGCTCTGCCTGTCAATTATGAATTTTCGTCACGATTACCCTCTCCCTCAACCTAGATGAATCTGTATTGGAACATAACGTTGCCTTGTAAACGAGTTTATTTTTAATTTACAGGGTACTCAACCAAAAGAGGGCCAAGACCACTAATGAGAAATATATGCACACTTTAAGATGTTTTATTTGGAGCAATGTCATGTCAGACATTTTCACATTAGCAAGCCAAACCATGCCTTCTCCATTAACTTACATTATTTGGATATTTTTGACGCATTATTTAGTGCATGTTTTCTTCTTGTAGGGTGTCACTCTGTTTAACTTTCCACATTTCAGTGGGATTTTTGTGGTAGAAGTTTTTTGAAAACGGGAAATATGAAACTTCATCTGTGTTGAAACATTTATCACCTGTCCAATAGGAAAGATCTAAACCTGGCCTTGATCAGCTTCTGGTGGGTTTTGGTAGAGACTTGATTTTTCGGAGTGATGGTTATGACATCTCTCGCTTTCTGTAATTTCTGTTGGACTTGTTTATGTAACATGCTAGCTTTTAAAGAACCTAAAATGTATCATAAACAAACAGAAATTGATTTTTGTTTCTTAATTCTTTTTATGTAATTTCTTATTTTTCTCATTTCTAAGGTAATCAGCATTTATTTTGGTGTATATGCATAAATACAAAATAAATGGATTTTTATATATATATATATATATATATATATATATATATGCAAAGTAGAATACCTCTGATTTTAACACTTACAAAAAATAAAAAAATCTGGAAAATGTTACCCTTCTTAATATTCTGAAAATTATTATTATTATTATTATTATTATTAAAGTGTAAATATATGATTTTAGCACTTCATAAATTAGCTGGAATTGGATTTGTAATTTTTAAAAACCTCAATTGTTTTTTCAACCGCATTCCTTTCTGTGTGTGTGTGTGTGTGTGTGTGTCTGTGTGTATACACAGATAGATATAAATATAAATGCATATAAACGCATATAAATGCCAAATAAATTAATTGTATATAAATATATATAAATCTGGTTAGTGGACAAGTCAAAAATAAATGTTACCTTTCTTAATATTATTAAAAAAAAAAAATATATATATATATATATATATATATATATATATATATATATATATATATATATATATATATATATATAAGGACTTAAAATGTTACAATTTTAAATGAAATATTCTAAATTAAACATATTAAATATTGAATTGTTAATGTTAATGTTTTTGTTAATGTTTCAGGGGACAGAACTGAACTGAAGAATCAATATGAATGAATCACTAAAGTGAATCAGTGTGTCGCCAACATGAGCCGAGAATGAAGGCTTGAGTGTTTTCGGAATATTCTGTGTGTGTTCATGTGTCTTCTGAGATCACACACACGTCTATGCATTTATCTACCCGTGACTCTTTCTGCTGCTTCAGTTGTACACTCACCACTGACTGCATTTTGTAAGAATCTATCAAGTTTAATCCAGCAGGAAAGCAAGATCAGCTTTGACAGATGGAAATAGCCCCATAAATTAGATGAATTCAAACAAGATTGCAGAACCGCTTCAAATTACCCAGAGCCTCTTGCATTTGTGGTTTCAGTAACTTTGCCATGTCAGAGATTCTTCTTGTTTTAATATAAGTTGATTAGATAATATCTGACTTAAGTATATTGAGTGCGTCTATTTATCTGTAATGACTTAATATAATAAGACTGTAAGAAATGTGGTTTAGAGTTTAGCCTGTAGTCCTGGGTTCATTTATTTTATATACTATTATGTGCATGGCTATATTTCTGGAAGTTGTCATTATTCTGAGCAGTCAGGGAATATATTTCCCATTACAGCTCTGAGTCAGATAGTATATCAGATGGTGATCTTTGAACTCGAGTGACAACCCTGCTGCTGCCACAGGAACCTTGATGGATTTTATTGGTGGCCTTTGCCTCCTCGGTGCTGTTAGCACTGGAGATTTGTTTTTGTAAGGCCGTGCATGTGTGTGTGTGTGTGTGTAGCATGAAGTGACACTGTTCTGGTCTTGGACCAGTTTTGGAGACGAGAGCAAAGACTCCTGACAGGCGTCTCCTCCTGAATGCGACGAGGCCAAGGATCATTTGTCCAGTGAGGCATCCAGCACAGATTCACTGCTTCAGTATCGGCGCTAACATGTCCCTGGATACTCGGGAGTAGTCCATTGAGCTGCGTGAATCCACTGTTCAAAGCAAGAAGAAGAAGAAAACAGCAAAAAGAAAAGTTCGCATGTAACGGTGACCTGGAAAGATTTGTGAATTTGAATTGATTCATATTTTTTATTTTCATATTTGTTTCAAATTAAATTTTACCATAAGTAAGTTAAGGGCTGTAAATGGTACATGTTGATGTAGAGCATTATGGTTAATTTAATTTTTTTTATTTTCTGTTTTTCTAATTCAATCTTACAATAAGTAAGTTAAAACTAGGGCTGTAAATGTTAATGTAGAGTATATTTGTTTTTATTTTATTTTTGTTTCATATTTTTTATTTGATGTTTTCTAATCAAATTTTTCATTAAGTAAGATAAAACTAGGGTTGTCAATTTAACGTTAATGGAGAGCATTTTTTTTTTTTTCTCATATTTTTAATTTTATATGATATATTTTTATACATTAAGTAAGTTACAACTAGGGCTGCCAATTTAGTTTGTTAATGTAGAGCATTGCTGTGTTCTTATTTTATTTTAATGGATTCATTTTTATTTCATTCTATTGTATTTATTGAGATAATGCTATTTAATGCAATTAACGATAAATGAATATAACGAAATAATTAGTTAGCATAAAGTGTATCCTCAATAAAGCAGTAAATCATATTCTACATAAAACATTTCATTTGACTGATGTTAAATTCAGAAGTAAATCACACATATATTTTCTGCAGGCTTCATCTCAATAGGGTTGTTTTGTAGTGCGTCATAAATCATACTCCCCTACCATGTAGTTGCAAATGGACTCTTCCCCAAAAGCTGTTGTTTTTTACTATCATTACTTGTAATGGTGACACACTTTGCTGGCTTCTGATTGGATGTCATTTTTTTATTATTATTCACTCCCTCAGTAGCTGCTGAAGAAATGATGCTGACGTTACGCCCTATTACACGGTGGAAGCCAGGGATAAGTGTTTACCTATCGCTCTCACATCATTTCTGTCCTCCTTACACACCCCTGCAGGGACGCTTGGATCGTTCCAGCGTATCGATATAACCAGTCAATCCGCACGTTTAGGAGCTGCCATTTTGAAAAACATGAGCTGACCAGTGAACCTTAGAATAGCTCAGCTGGAAAACTCATCTAAAGGTTGTTCTAGGGCCATTTCATGTCCATCTTTCCATTGCACTTAAATGCTTATTATACTATCTCACCCCGTTCATCTTATCCATTCATTGTAATCATGTTTCGGTTCAGTACAGTTCAATTGAATTGAATCTGGTCTTTGTTTGCGGTGCGCTGAAGGAAGGCATTGAAAAGAGTCTTTGTGTGTGTGAAAGCTGTTGCGTGTACAGTGACCTCTCTCCCGTCTCGGCCTTGCCATTAGTCAGCTCTCACATCTGACTGACAGGCTGCGCTCTCACCGCCTGAAAAGAAAGATTTCGAGGGCTCTTCTTTTAATAAAAAAGAAAAGAAAAGATGTCTGATTCTGTGGTTGGAACGGAAAGTTCTTAAAATGAACCACAGACAAAATCAATGATATCCATTTTGTAGTGGAGACATATTGAGTTGTGTATGTCTTGGTAAAATTATATATGATCAATGGTGACCTTACCGTTTCCATGCTAAATTATTTTCTGCGCTTATTATATTAGATTATGTTAATTAAAATGTGTTAGAGGAATTATTTCACTTGAAATAACACTAGACGTGTTTAATTATGTTTAAATTCAATTAATTCAGTAAAATTAAACATAAATTAATTTATGAGATCAAGAATACAACTTAGAAGTTCATTGTATAGGATGTCACTAATTCATATTTTTCTTCCGTTGCAGTTTTTATTCACATTTTGCCTTTTTAATATAATTAATTTGCTAGCAAGTCAGAAATAATTTTGCTCTTTTTAGGACACAAAAAATGGCCTAAAGACTCAAAACATGATCGGACTGAAATTAAGATGCAAGTCATTTTAAGTGAATTTGGATTTTCTTATGAAGACAGATACGTGTATAGATAAATACATAATAATACATATTATATTATATTCAATTATGATGTTTTTGTTTGCTGTTTTCTTTTGAAACTGTTGTGGTGTATTTGTCCAGGCAGTAGGGATGTTGCGGTGACGGATTTTTTCCACCGGTTAATCGGCGTGTAAAAAAACCGGTAATCCCGGTGTCACCGAGGTTGCGTGTCGGGGATTTCGGGTGGCCGAAAATGCGGACGTGCACACGTCTCAATTTACTTTCACTTTAATTAGCGGCAATTCAGTAGCATTTGTTTGAATTAATCATGGGTTAATTTATTTTATTCTTAATAAAAATACACAAAACAATAAGACACTCGCTTGTATTACACACATCTTTATTGCAAAATGAATAATAACTTAA
Source organism: Squalius cephalus (assembly GCF_949319135.1). Classification (NCBI taxonomy): domain Eukaryota; kingdom Metazoa; phylum Chordata; class Actinopteri; order Cypriniformes; family Leuciscidae; genus Squalius; species Squalius cephalus. The sequence continues at coordinate 32,629,965 of NC_137133.1, read as the reverse complement.
CACACCATGTAAAAACTAAACAAAGGCACTTATGAAACACCTTTAAAGTGCATTTATTAACTAAACGAACCACTGCACACATCGTGCAAGTATCAAACAAGAAATTATATTAAAAAAATCACTATTCATTAAATAAAGTGCCTGCCTTTTTCAGCAAAAAAACAAAAAAAAACAAAAAAAAAACACCGCACAACCATCGAATATGAAACGAACGAACATCAAAAACTTCGTTAAATAAGGTAGCCTACCCGAATAATCACTGGACACTTAAGTGCAAAAAAAAAAACTAATATAAAAATTAAACTCACGTTTGCATTTCTCTTTGAAACCAGATCTTCCGCCATCCTTTGCCAGTTAGCTCGCCTCACTCTCCTCAAATGATAAATGAAATCGGACACCTGCTGCTTTACTGCGGCGCTCGTTCCGCTTACGCTAAATTACGAAGGCACGTAGTCACTAACTGAATTAAGTGCTTTTACTATAGGCTAAAACTTCAACACGATGGGGACGGTGCCGGTGGTCAAGTGCTATGACCGGTAGGTGGGTTAAACACCGTGTATCACCGGTAACACCGACTATCGCAACAAGCCTACCAGGCAGTGAATGAATCACTCAGATTCTGTGTTTTTCTCCACAGTGCATTATTGGATTATTGAACGTTCTCTGTTTATTTGTGGTAAATGGACTGAGACGTGCTGATTGGCTGTTTAAGTCTGCTGAGAGGCCAATCGGGTTAGAGGTAAAACTGTCGCGGGTAATGACCTGAGAGTGAGACATGTCTGACCATGACCCTATACGTTTATGAGAGACACGCACACGTGTTTGTGTTAATGTTGTCTCTCAGGATTGTGTTTCATGCTCCATTAGTTTCCTCCACCCTTCATGACTGCCTCATGCTACAGTAAACACACACACCTACAAAACATCGACGTGTGTGCTGCACAGAGAGTTTATCTTTAGTTCAGCACTAACAAAGAAAGTAGGTTACTGTTGCACCATTTTCTGCGAGACAGACAATTATTTTCCCATTACATGCACAGCACACACTGTAATTTTCGGTGTGTGTTCAAACCATCAAATCACAAATAATCATCCGTCCATGTCCCTATCAGGTCGGGCAGAGGATCTCTCTTCCCCTGTCATGTGATGTTTGGTGCCCTGTGCTAATGATCTCTGTTCCTCACTGATCTTGACCCCGGGCCGCACCGCATAATTCGCTTTTCCATCAGTTTCTGCCGTGTCCTGCGACCTTGCAGAGGCGAACCATTGTTTACTGACAACTATAGTTCCTCCTGTGTAGCTCTTTCGCTGGTGAATTGGGTGTCGTGAGCAGCGCAGGAGATTGGAGGTGAAAGCCATGTCAGTCGACGGTGACTCACAAAGCCTTGCTGCGCGTCGTTTCCATCGCCATCACACACACTCACGTGAATATTCTATAGAAACCTGTATAATGCGAAGAACAATCAGTTACATTTTACTAAGGTTTCTTTTTATTCCAAGTTGAAAACTGCTGTCAGGTTTGGCGTAGATTAATTAGTAGAGGAATATTTGTGCAAGTTGAGCGCTGTTTTTTGCTATTGTTTGCAATAATTCATAGTATGATTATGAAATAACTATGAATCTTTGCTATTTTTCTATTTACTTAAAAAAAAAGTTAAATATTGTTTGTGTTATATATATATATATATATATATATATATATATATATATATATATATATATTTCACAAAACAATACAACACTTAATTAATGGAAAAATGACAAAGAATTTGTATGCTTTCTAGCACACAAAAATATATATTTGTAATAATTCCATTAATTAAGTGTTGTATTGTTTTATGAAATATATATATATATATATATATATACTGTATATATATATATATATATATATATATATATATATATACTGTATATATTTCACAAAACAATACAACACTTAATTAATGGAAAAATGGCAAAGAATTTGTATGCTTTCTAGCACACAAAATATATATTTGTAATAATTCCATTATGTAATATTGTACAACAAAAATAAAAAATTAGCAAAAACGTGCACACACACACACACACACACACACACACACACACACACACACACACACACACACACACACACACACACACATATATGAAATTGTTACATTTTATATTTATACCTAAATCGTCAGATAAATCCTGAGAAACTGTATTGGCAAAATATTTGTAACAATTAAAATTACATTTAGCATATATAGCCTATATATATATTGCCTATATATATATATATATATACACACACACACTCACATATTCAATATTTTACAAAACAAATTTTTTTTTGTAAAATATTTGCAAAAATGGCAAATAATTGTTTTCACACAAAAATATATACTTTTGCACACAAAAATTGATATATTCTTATGAAATATTGTAAATGATAGCAAAAACACACACACACACACACACACATATGCATTTAGAACTTAAATCGTCGGAGAAATTCAGAGAAATTGGCAAAATAATCAGAATGGCTTTATACTACGTAATGTTTTGCATGACAACTGTATTTCAGACTGTAATGATCTGTGTGCTTTTAATTGCGTTTTAGCGATTAAAATTCCATTTAGCTTATTTTTTATTTGTTTTTAAATCTATTGATTAATTCCAAATTGTAAACTACCGAGCCTGGAGTGTTGAAGCATCAGTAAATCAGCTACTTTCTCTTTAATGTCAGTGTAATTTCAGGCAGCCCTGAGATTCATTTTGTTTGGTTTTGTATTGCTGAAGTGGCCGCAGTGGCTCAAGGCTCTCTTTATTGTTCTGTGTGTGTGTGTGTGTGTGTGTGTGTGTGTGTGTGTGTGTGTGTGTGTGTGTGTGTGTGTGTGTGTGTGTGTGTGCGCGCGCTGCGTTAATGTAGTTGCTCATTTTGGTGATGTGTTTACAATGCTGTTCCATTTGCTTTAGCACTGCAGATCAAATTGATTTCTGGAATTGCACATTGTTTCTAATAATTTGATTCTGTTCTCTCTGCTGTTGGATCTTCTCAGTTGTCCTGTGATTTTAAATTCAGTTAAGTAGTTTAATGAATATTAATTATGTTATGTCTGTATATTGTAGAACATGGCTTTGTTTACTAAAAATGCTTTAAACTAAATGCTTTAAATTGATCTATCGCTCTAGAATGAACATTGAGGTAATTATCTGTATGTACAGAACACTTTCACCAGCCTTTGTTCCCTAACGATCACTATATGATGCATCTTGACTAAAATCTTGCTTCGCTTGATCAAAGAAATGGCTTTTTTGCACTGTAAAATGAACCAAGAGGCACTTTCACTCAATACGAGCTGTTATTTATAAAATATATCACAGATTTGGACCATTAGGCTGTAGAAATAAACAATCGACACTGAAATCTCCACCTTGCTGACAATGCTGAGGAAGTGGCGTGAACTAGCCGATAGTGAATCGGTTGAGAATATCAAGCTGCAATAACACTTTGCATAAAGAGTTGCGTATCGTGTGTCAAATGGGTAATATTTGTATATAATAAACCACAGCTTAAATATGTTGTAGCGGTTGTGAAAAAGAAAGCGGTCGAGCTGTAGCTGGATAAAGACACAAGATGGCTGCCGTTGTGCTGTGCTTTGACTTCAGACGCTGCAGTGTTCGGCTGTTGAACTTTCACTGGCTCCCTGTTAAAGTTACTCTGCGAGGTCCGGTTGTCAGAATCACTTTATACATCCTCATTAAACAGGGCTTGTATCCGCTTCTCGTCTCCTTGGACTTCTGCCTCGGTGTTTGTCAGACGCCTCATTTATTTACATATGCATTGAAACCTACAGTACATGTGCTGCTTGTTTTCTCTGCGCTCAAAACTGATTGTCCGTGAATCATCTCATTATTTTGGTAAACATGTCAAATAGGCAACGAGATCGGCAGAAATATTAATTTACAGTAAAATATATCACTTTATTAATGTAAATCTATGTAATCTCTTTCTTGTCAATGCAATTTTTTCCCTGCACTTTTCAAGATCAGAGAACATTTTTAAGGAATTTCATGTATTGATGAAACTGTGAATTTAAAGTATTTTTGTAAATATGTCTGCATGCTGAGGTTCGTCTCTCACTCTCTCTCTCTCTCTCTCTCTCTCTCTCTTTCTTTGAAGCTTTCTGTTTGTTTACAAGATGTTTTGCCTGTTTCACTCTTGTGAAAACTCTTGCCACCCAGTATTTGTCAATGAATATAAACTGCAATTATTTGGAGCGAAGTCTCGTACAGCTGTATTTGGAATCATGATTTAACCATTATATTCGTTTTATTTTTTAATGGTATAAGAACATTCCTTTTGGAAAATCGTGCATTCAGGACATGTAAATAAAAAATGTAATAAATTATAAAATTCAAAGAATGATCCAGTTAGGTTTTTGACGCACATTATTCAATCAATGTTGCTAGTTTTTTTTTTTTTTCTTAGTCCTAAAATATAGACAATACAGTTCTCCTACGCAGGATTGTTAAAAAAGCCACAGTACCCCAAGGAATATGATATTAAATCAATATTTCTGGCATATTTGAAATGTTTGACACACTGAGGTCAGTCAGTTCCTGACCTGAGGATTGCACAGAGAACTGAATATTTGAAATAAAGGTATTCTTATCCTCTATTAAAATTGTGAAAACTGTGTATTACTATTTTGCATCTTCTAATATGAATAATTCTGCTTGATGTTTAATGTGCATCGTTGCTTCCAATGTGTCCATAAAGTGTTGCATTCTGATTCTATGCTGATTTTGATCTACTGTATTCCACTGTGGTGATTTCTGCCACTGTCTGCTTTTGTTGTTGCATCTGTTCCCAAAAAAAATCTGAATTCTAAACGTGTTTGGCATTGTCTGTTTCTTCTTTGTTCTACAGAGATGTTGAAGGAGTTGAACCAGCAGCGCAGAGAGAAAGAGTTTACAGACCTGAAAATTATAGTTGAAGGCAAAGAATTTGAAGTCCACCAAAATGTTCTAGCTTCCTGCAGCTTGTATTTCAAGGACCTGGTGAAAAGGTTTGCCTTCCTCCCTTCCCACCAGCCGTTGATCCAATCTGTTCTTTTCATAGGACGCATTTGTGTCATTTTTTTTTTCCCTCCCTCTTTTCTCTCTTGCAGGTTTGTAGGAAGACTTTGGTTTCTATCACAGGGCCAGCAGCCATTCCCCATTTTCGCTCAAATGAATGTATCTTAAATTGGGAAAAAGGGCAATCCTTGCCTTTTTATTACCTTTTCTTCCCCTCATTATAGAGCATTTATTTCCATTTTTAAAAGCAGAGAATGTGTTCCATGACTGAGGGATCTTAAAAGAACAACAACAACAACAAAAATGACAATAGGTATTCAGATCATCCCCCCAAAAAATACCATGTTAGGCATTTTGGAAAGTGTGCTCCAAAAGCAATGTGGTATCTGTCATTTTGACTATGAGATGAGCTTTGTCAGCCATTTTATCAGCAAAGCGTATGGTCTTCATAGGGCATAAAAGTTTCCCATTCATATGTTAAACATTCACGGTGGGTGCATTGAATGCATTCAGAGTCGCAAACAATGAGAGGAGCCGAGCAACTTTCCCTTGAATGGTTACCTTCACAGGTCAGAGCCATTTACTGCCTCGCTTTTCCAAATTACACTCTTCTGCATCCATTGCCAGCTCACTTTTTGTTATTTTTATTATTAAAATATTTCTTTGGCAGCACATTTTCCAGCATTGCACTGTGTGTGTTTGCGTGCGTGTGTGTGTGTGTGTGTGTGTGTGTGTGTGTTTGTGTTGTTCATTCATTTTCAGCACATTCATCCTCTCAATGTGTTTGTTTTGAATCTCATCATCAGTGTTCAAGCTTCAAACTCCAGCCTACTCATCATTTAAAAAGCCCATGAATAATTTGAGAATCTCAAAATATTGGAGGCTTTTCTTTTCTTTTCTTTTTTGATAAACAGCAAATAGACATCGGATTGTTTTGACAGAAGACAAGCAACAGTACATTTTAAATCCATATACTGTAAAGGGTTCATTTAGTCAGCGTAGAAAGTACACTAGCATATAGATGACCTTAAAGCTAACAGACTTGAACTAAAAGTCATTCAACTTCAAGTTACTAGCAAAAACAGTCAGCTATCCATATTTTCTTCAGTAAAGCATGATTGTTTTGTGTGTGTACATATATAGCATTATACACACACACATACCACCATTCAAAAGTTTGGCGTCAGTATGATTTTATTAAATAAATTAATACTTTTATTCAGCAAGGATGCATTAAATTGATTAAAAGGGACAGTAAAGACATTTATAATATTGCAAAATATTTATATTTTAAATAAATGCTGTACTTTTGAACTTTCTATTCATCAGAGAATCCTGAAAAAAATCACAGTTTCCACAAAAATATTCATCAGCACAACTGATAATATTTAGAAATGTTTCTTGAGAAGCAAATCAGCTTATTAGAATGATTTCTGAAGGATCATGTGACACTGAAGACTGGAGTAATGATGCTGAAATTCAGCTTAGACATCACAGTAATAAATTAATTTGTTTAACTTGTTTAAACAGTTATTTTAAATTATCTTAATAAATACTTCACAATATTGCTGTTTTTTTAATGTATTTTTTGATCAAAAATTAATTTTGGAAAAGATCAATTTAAGCCTTATATTATATAACATTTTACTATATTTTTTTCACTACAGACAATGCCACACTAGTATTGAGTTACAAATCTGGGATTTTAGTTTTTCAAATGTCAGACCACATTTGATTAGCTCAGCTTGCTCGGCTATTAGACAATACAGTGTAACATACAGTAAATACAACGAGTATGCAAAATATAGCTTGTCACTACAAAAGCTGCACTTTTTATTAACATTTGTGCTACTGTCACACTATAAAAAAAATTAACAAAAAAATAATAATAGTTTGTAGCGTCATTAGTTAGTCTCCCCAGCACTCTTTATGCAGTAGTTAGTGTGAGCTTTGAGTGACTGTCCTCAGGGGCCGGTTGCATGAACCGCTACGGCTAGTCTTTAGTCATTGATTTTTTTTTTCTTTCTTTAAGACTGTTCATGATTTTTGGAAGTTAGTTACATAAAAACATAGATTGGCCTAATTTGATACCGAAAAGTAAGACCGCCTGACTGCCCCTTGACTAACTGCTGGGTTATACAAGATCTAAGACACCGTCTTAATATAATGGCTATGTTTATGCAACTGGCCCTTGATGCCCTTCATTTTTCTTGGCATAGTTGCTGGCTATTCACATTCACAATTCAAAGCCTCAGTCCAGTTGGCCGCCTCTATTCAACTGAATGTAGAAACACCGGTAAACACCGGACCTGTGTAGATGCGCACACACGTCCCTTTAAGATCCGCCTGCTGTCACTGACCTTGCATGGTTGTTTGGTGATATCAGACTGAAGGACACATGTTTTGGCAGGCGTTGTCCACAGATTAGCCTCCCCAGCTCGGAAATTCATACAGGATTAAATCATTGTTATAGCTCAGCTCATTGTTTCTGTAATTTGTCTTTTTGCGTCTATCAGTATCTTTTAAATTTCTTGCCATTTCACAGATGCATTTATTCAAAGCACTTTTGTGCACGCTAATAGCAAGAAGAGTTTCCCTGAAGCAGCCTCGGGTTAAGTGCCACGCTCAAGGGCAAAGTAATAAAAGAGCAGATTTGTGATCGCAGTACGTCTCCAGTATCTGGGTCACTCTCACCTGGGCATGAACCTGCCGAGTTTGATGCGCAATTCCTTAAAATCAACATGGAATGGCATTTGCTACCCATTTTACTTGCCTAATAAGGCATATTTCCAACCGAAAAAGACTGAAAATGTGGGGTGGGAATTATTTGGATTGGCAATAAACTGTTTATTAATGATAGCTGGTGGAGGGGAGGGGTTGAAAAGTTGGAGTACATGTGCACTACATACAGTAGCTTTTAGGTTTGTAATGCTTGTATTGAATCAAGAGTTTAATCTGTGGCATTTACATTCTCTATTAATCAAATGTTGTTGCTGTTGTTGTTGTTTTTTTTCTGCTGTTTGAATTTACAAACCTTAGAAAGATAAAACGCCTTCGCACATAGTTGTGCTTCTCTCACGTTAACATGCATTTAAATGAAAAGGAAAGGAGCAAAAAGTCTAGTGGGACAAAAATTGACCCAAAATTTTCTGACCCATGACCCTAAATTTCATGTTCCAATGTTTGAAGTTAAAAATTAAAATGAAACTGTAATTGATAGGTTATCAAAGCCAACCAGACAGACAGATAGATAGATATTGATTGATTGATTGATTGATTGATTGATTGATTGATTGATTGATTGATTGATTGATTGATTGATTGATTGATTGATTTTCTCTCAACATGGGAGCAGAAGAGGTGTCAGTCAATAAATAGGAAAACAAAGTAACTGATGTTACGAAATATATTTGAAAAAGTATCTCAGATATTTTAGTGTAAATTTAAAAGTAATGCATTACTTTACTAGTTACTTGAAAAAAAGTAATCTGATTACATCTCACGTTAATGCATTCCCCAGAACACTGATTTTCAGTAAATTCCACTTCCTGTCAAACCAATTCAAAGTCCAATTCAACTTCCTGTAGAGTGTGGCCTATTCAATTAAAATCCACACTCATGAATTTAAAGGCAGTCAGTTCTTTAATTTTGAATTTTGTTTTCGTTCAGGTTACGTTATCATGATTTTGGTGGGAAGATTCATTTCTAAATCCTATTTACACAATTTGATGTAAGAGTCTGGTATATGATATAATATCAATTCACGATGCCATGCCCTCATTTACGAGTTGGAACATTGTTTCCTTTTCCTGCTCTCGTCTGAGCCACATGCTATTTTTAGCGCTTGCGTTCTGGCATTAAGCTCATCTGAGGGGTGCGGAGAGAACATGCCACCTGAAGGATATAATGCACCTCCTAAATGTGCACACACGCTCCCCATCGGCCACGGGAAGAAGAAAAGCCATTACCCTCCCCTTTAGCGTCTGCCGCGTGGAGCGCGGAGACGGATCGCCCTCAGTAATTCCATTTTCCCCTCCGGATTTTCAATAAGTATGCTTGGTGCCACTTTAATTCATGGGTAGTGCAAATGCACCAAGCCGTCAGCGAATGTGTGTAATGTGAAACTTAGCTAGCTCAAAGTATCTTTGACACCACACTCTTATTTCTTTATTTATATACAGTAAGACCGCGCGTTTGTTTTACAGTAGATTTGGCCTTACAAGTGCGAGAAACGAGCAAGGTTTCATTCGGAGAATAGTGGGAGATCATTAATCCCGTGGGGTTTGACAGGCGACTTCTATGAAGGCACAATTACCTCCTGCACTGGAGGAAAGTCACTTTCTGAGGGGTTTTCAGGGAAGCTTGAAGTTTATATACAGTAATGAAGTTCCACAGTATGCGCCTTCATTCATATTTCATGCTGTAATGATTCGACTGCGCAACTTTCTCTCCGAACCTCCAAAAAAAGAGACTTTTTTAATATTTATTTATTTTTCCCATCATGCTTTTCGGTATCTATATCTGTAGATTTTTCTTTCAGACTTAGTATTAGTTTTGCATCAGTGCTGTGCTAAAAAATAATGGCACATAGGAGAGAGTGGGGGTAAACTGTGTCATTTTATATGAGTCGTCCTCTAGGCAAGCAGAAATGAGATGAAATGAAGTATAACTAATACTCCTAATTATATAGCAGGATGTTTGCCGTCAACTGAAATGAAAATAAATTATCTGTAACAACCATAGAAATCTGAATTCTCAAAAAAAAAAAAAAAAATTGTAAAACAAAATATACCCGTTAAATGTCAAACAGTCTTAAGTCTTGAAGCCTTACTTTGATTATAGTCTTATGGATATATCATTTATTTTGTAGACTTTTGCTTTTACAGAAAATGTATTTTACCTGACTTGTAGTTTGACATGCAAAATATACATTATGTAAATACATATACATATTTTTTATTTATACAGCTGTATATACAGTACATGATGCACACATCTGTACATAAGTCTTCTGTTCCAGATGTATACTATTTATTATTATTATTATTTCTTAGTCTTACTTATTTAAATGTTATTTCTATTCGTGTCATATATGCACAGTATGTATGTACAGTATGGTATGCATGTACCCAGAGCAGATTCCTTCTGTGTTTGTGCACACTTGTCAAACAAAGCTCGTTCTGATTCTGATTCAAAACAAAAACTTTATTAAATGAGCGACACATCTTACCCCACTCTCCTTTACCTCTGCTTTGAGGCCTTTTATTGCTGAAAATGACCACCACCTAACGCTGTAGCCCCGTGAGACATTTCTGTCTGGAAACATACATGAACAAAGATAATTATTGTGAAACAAGCATGTTTTCCTTTTTCATCTTTACTGGCAAAGGACAGATAAAATGAGCTCCAGATATTTTCAATTAATATTTTTCTTTGTGTGTGTGGTTAAATGTGTTAAGAGTCAACACTAGCCAGCAGTTTTATTGGACGTCCCCAGCTAATTTATAATCTGCGTTTGCACACACATGCACCATGTGGCCATCTCCAATCATCCTCATCCTCATGTTGGCTGCTAATGCTGAAAAAATGGCACTTTGAGTGAGAAAAATAATAGATGCTCATTTTTTAAACACTTTCTCTGCTCTATCGCTCACGGACATGCTGTCTTTCACTGTCTTTCTCTCTCTCTCTTTCTCTCTCTCTCTCGCTATCTCCATCTTGCTGAAAAACAACGCTTGCAATCAGCAGCTCCATAAATATGCACCTCTCTCCAAAGCCAGAGTGATTTCCATAATAAAAGTGCTCAGACAAAGCAAATTGCTACTCCAGCCGATTCAGATTGCACTAATTGACCTGGTTGATGAACATGCTTTTGTTTTATTTCTTTCTCTGTCTTTTTCCGTTCTTATCCCCCCCCCCCTCCCCCCTTCTCCTCTCTATCACCTCCATAACTTAACCCTGGACCAACATCCCATTCTATTATCTTAAAACCTATCGCCACGGCAATTAGAGAGGACAACAATAACAAACTCTGGCTTTTTTTGCTTTTCAGGAGGGAGTGGCGTTTCTTAATCTTTTCAGCTGTAGTTCCAGGGGCGTAATTGCACATTCTCCTCTTGAGTTGTCCTTCTCCTCCCTCAAGTACTCAATCATTGGAGACTAATGACACCCTACGCACTCCTATGTTCATGCACAGGGCCACGCTGACAGTGCAAATGACACCGGGGACTTTGTTTAGGTTTGGTGGGGGGTCACTCTCAAAGATCCAGTCATGGAACACCAGAAGAATGGCTGCTGGCGTCCTGTGGCAGAACTAACGTCCCCTTCTCTCTTACTCTCTCTTCTTCACTGTCACCATCCTCCACGCGCCTTCACCCTGTCCGTCAGTGTGTCTGTGTATCCTCCCGTCACGTTTTTTTTTTTTAGCTGTCGTAGTCTTCAACAGGTTATGCGTCCTGTCAAAGTCATTGTTGCCAAAAGTTACGCCAGTATTGTGTTAAAAATACTCAGTGTGTTTTCACCTATAGTGCAAGAAGATGGGATCTTCTCAGGCCACATTTGAGAAGTAGTTCGCCCCAAAATGTCATTGTTGTTTACTTCCCCCATGATGTTTTTTTTTAGCGCAATTTTCCTACAGACAAAATTGCGATTGTTAACTCATGATTTCTGTTCTGTCTGTGCGCACCAATCTTGCACTTCTATCTCCTCCTCAACCAGACCACCTAGAGACTTCGGGTTTTCGGCATTATGTTAAGGAAGGTCTAATCTCGGGAACGCACAAAAAAAAAAAAAAAAAAAAAAAAAACATAAAAAGATTTACTATCTCTTAGTTTTGTGATCCCATGACGTCAGAAAATTGCGCTAAAACACTCACTGAGTTTTTATTACTTGTCTTTCTTTCGGGAAACACAAAAGATCTTCGACAGTTCTGGATCCCTCAAAATTTGTTTTTTAGTTCCTCATTTAGTTCCTCGCACAAAGTTATTGTATGGCTTCAGAGGACTTGGAATATAGTGCATGACTTTTTTGCATTTTTTTAATAATACCTTTATGGTGCTGTTCTTTTAGATAGAATAAATCACAATCCACAATTTCAGAGTCTCATTTTGTGTTTAATAATTATACAGAGTTGAAACAACATGGGCTGAGTAATAATGACCAAATGTCACGTTTTGAAAGTTTTGCCACTAACATTATTTTTATAATGACATTTATATATTCTTCATACAATATATTTATATATACTCTTTGTATATTTTAAGAATTTAGTTGGAAATATTGTACTAAAACATTTAAAAACTTAATGTTTTATTTTCCCATCCTTAAATTAATTTTATGAATAAATAAATAAATAACTTTGTCATTATTTAAAAATATTATACAAATGATATATATATATATATTATATTATTATATTATATTATATTATTTAGTGCTGTCCAATTGATTAATCACGATTAATCGATTCCATCATAAAAGTTTGTTTATATAATATATGTGTGTATATATATATATATTATTATCATATATATATATTGTATATATGTGTGTGTACTGTATGTGTGTGCACATACAAACATATGTATGCATATATATGTGTTTGTATGCACACACACACACACACACATATAATATTATATAAACACAAACTTTTATTTTAGAATAGATTAATCACGATTAATCGATTTGACAGCACTAATTATATTATATTATATTATATTAATTATATTATATTTATTATTATATTATATAAACAACGAAGTAGCTAGCCATTACTGCTACGTACAGCAAATGTAAAAATGACCTTTTCTTTTTGTTTATTGCTTCCCAAAAGTGCCATTCTCTTAGATCATTGTTATAGTTACGTTGTGTGTTATAGTTTTATAGTTTAAGTTGTGTTTTATATCTGTTGGATTATTGTTTTGATATTTGAGGCAAAATCCAGAAGCTTTAAATACATGAAAGTGCACTTGTAGTAGTAAACTATGAATATGTTAATATAATGTAATTATTACTTTTATAGTATTTGCCATTTTATTTGTGTGCTATATGCACTGCATCCAGTTGTAGACTAAAAGGACAGTTTATATAAAAAAAAAAAACTAAAAAAACATGTAAGTTGTTGAAAATGTGATGAAATATTTTGCTTTAGAAACACTGGCATTCCCAGCTGCTTATTTTGAATGCTGTAGCATTTACACACTTGATGTTGTTAAAACATTGCATCATTTTGCAGAGAGTTTTCACTCTCCGGGAACCGTGGGAAGATGATTTTAGAATAGCATGAAACTTAGACAGCTCACCATCACATTTAAAGCAAATATGTAACGCTAGATCGAATGGCCAGCAGTGTAATCAATAAATTAGCTGGAAAAATAATCACCCGAAATGACCGTTTCTTTGAAAACCTGCAGGCGGATCATCACAGTATTGGATACTGAGCCAAGAAAAATATCTAGAAATCACCTCATTTTCACCTAATGGCCTTTCCATGTATATCGGCTTTCCGTCTGGTAGCCTGGCAGTTATCTGGTGACTGTACACATCAGTGCTATCTTCAGCCGACACTAAAACACAATCAACGGCTGCGTGGCTATTCATTTCACTCCTCCTGCCCTTGACCTTCAGGGGATTATCGTTTCACTCAGAGCATAAAACCCCTGATGCTGCTCATTATTCACATTTCCCATCCCCCCCATGGGAATTATTATTTGAAGTGATCAGGGCAATTGCATGTGAAAGACATGAGCAGGCAGGTAACTCTGGGCTGAGAGTCTCACACACCGATACCGAGAGGTCGTGTGTCGTGAATGTGCTCGGGGTGCTGGACGAATCTTATTAACGTAATGAAACGCTTCCATCTCCGCCAGTTTACCGTGCAATCGCTCCACGCGGACAGGCAGATTGCGTATCAGCCCTCCTCCCCTTCCATGTCTTTCTCCCTCCTGTCATTCTTTCTGTGCATTTGTGCGTCACCTGCACCCGTCCTCAAAGCATGCCATGATGATGATGTGTCATAAAAACAGTCTTTCATTCTTTGATTCAGATTGTGTTTAATTTCAGATGCAAGAAACCGAGTGCACTTTATGCTTTTCCTGTAGGGTCGTTCTACAAAACGGATGCCTTTTGTGTACAAAAGAAAAGAAAAAAGATAAACAATGCATAACTAGTGCCAACTTTTACTGTGTTAATAGAGAGTTTTGTATTTTTTATCTTTTTTTGTGTCTTGAGAATGCCATTTTTCTACTCTCTATATAACATGCACATTTTGATGTCCAATCCAAAATTTTGTACAGTTTGTCTCGTATATTTTAGTTGATAGTGTAGTACTAAAAAGTTGTTTTTACTCTATTTTTTTACCATATGTTTCCTCTTTAAACTAATTTTATTTATTTAAGATAATAAATTAAATCTAAATAAAATAATTTAAAAATAATATATATTTGTAAATGTCTATAATTATATTTTAAATGATACTTTTAAAATATAAACTTTTTATTATATAAATATAAAATGAGACTTTTTCATTTGAATAATTATTTATTTAAAAAAATATATATTTCAAATGAAAAATAAAGTGAAATGAAAAAATATATATAAATTTGTCATATTTTAATATTTAAAAAAAATGTCCTTTTGTGTTTCGAAAAAGAAATAATTTCATACTGCATTAGAAAAACATTAGGGTGAGTATTTTAATTTTAGGGTGAACCTTAAACCCCCAACCTTATTTAAGACCCCCCGAACTTTATTCCTTTAACCCCCCAAAATATATTAAAATGTATTAATTTGCCTGCATTTTATTCACACCTGAACACATTATATATCTAATCTTACAGACACTTACTTTAAAGGGACAGTTCACCCAAACATGAAAATGATCTCATAATTCACTCACCCTCAAGCCATCATAGGTTTATATGACTTTCTTCTTTCAGCCAAACACAATCTGAGTTATATAAAATAATATTCTGGCTCTTCCAAGCTTTGTAATGGGAGTGAATAGTAACTGAGATTTTGAAGCTCCAAAAAGCACATCCATCCATCATAAAAGTAATCCATACGACTCCAGTGAGTTAATAAATGCAGAAAAATATTCATATTTAGAACTTTATAAACTATAATCACTGGCGAGTCGAGTTCCGGCGGGAGAGTGACCTATATATGACGTATTTTGAACGCGGAAGTGCAGAGGATAGAGCAAAACTAAACAAACAGGATTTTTAAAGAGGAATGTGGGAGGAGCTTGAGTTTGTTGCCCAGCTCTATTAGTTTGAACCACGAGAGTCGTCTACTTTCACCTAAACTTGCGCTACTCCTACATCCTACGTCATGCGTCGGGTCAGAGGTCACTCTTCCGCCAGAACGAGACTCGCGTACGGCTGTTATCGGAAGCCAGTGATTATAAGCCAGTTTATGAAATTGTAAATATGGATGTTTGGATATAAATATGGATGCGCTTTTTGGAGCTTCAAAAACTCAGGCTCTATTCACTCCCATTGTAAAGCTGGGAAGAGCCAGGATATTTTATAATATAACTCCGATTGTGTCCCGCTGAAAGAAGTAAGCCATATACACCTACAGTTGGATGGCTTGAGGGTGAGTGAATTATGGGATAGTTTTCATTTTTGGGTGAACTATCCCTTTAAAAATGACTTTATCAAACTGGAAAAGGCAGCCGTTGCATAGAATCATCCTGTAATGGATTTTGGGTATGCCATAAGGCTTTCCTTTAGGTCATGACCTCTGTGTTTGTGTGTTTGGTGTACGTCTGTGTGCGTGTGTGTCGTCAGGTCGTCCAGAGAGACGGGGACTGGAGAGAAGCTGGAGCTGAAGATGACCAACATTGGTGCAGATGTGCTGGAGCTGCTGCTGGAGTTCGTCTACACCGGCTCGCTGGTCATCCACTCGGCCAACGCCAAAACCCTGCTGGAGGCCGCCAACAAGTTCCAGTTCAACACCTTCTGCAAAGTCTGCGTGTCCTTCTTAGGTACGTAACTCAAAAGATCCCAACATCCATCAGATGAAGTCATGTACAAGCTGCGTTTCTCTCTCTCTGCGGGATGATGTATTCTTTCATTTGGATAAAGGTCAGAGAACAATTGCATTGAAATGTCAAACCCAATGTCTCAATCTCATCCAGCACTGATTATTCCGATCAATACCAAATATGGAGGAAGTTCAGATGGCATGTAGGCGTCCGATGTGACCATCAGAGTGAGGAAAGCTCTGGCAGGAGATGAGGAAAAATTTAGGCAGAGAAAGTATGAGTGTTTCTTCACTGTGAACTTTTAGACAACAAACTCTCTTAAACAGGCAATAAAAAGCTAACGTTTTATGTATCATAAATCCTATTTTCACACTTTTTTAATAGTTGTACAAAATCCAGATTGATTGGAAATGTTGCACAATAAGAATTTTTCTTATTTACTCTACTGTTAAAAACTTTGGAGTCGGTGAGATTTTTTTTTAAAGAATTTTATTCAGCAAAAATGCATTAAATTGATTTAAAAAAAAAATCGGAACTTTCTATTCATCAAAGAATCCTGAAATAAAATGTATACTTTTTTTTTTTTTCACACAATCTGTAATGAAATAGTTTGAAAGTTTTAAAACTATCATATATATTTGTATTATTCATTGTTTTCCCTTGCCTCAGACTTTCAGTCTTAAAATATGTAAATCTATTTGATGGTTGAAAGTTTGGGACATGGGTAAAATAATAAAAAGGCATTTGAACAAAAATGAATGTTAAAGACATGGTGAAAAAGTTCTCCAGATGGTTTAATTGCGACTTTCTTTGTAATAAAAAGAAAACAAATGTTGAAATATGTTAGTTGTCATAAAAAATGACATGAAAGTACTCTTAGTTGAAGAAACACTCATATATAATGCTAGTGGAGCCGCTCAGAAGTGGTTCAGCGAATGTTAACTAATGAAAGAGTCATGCTGATGAGGTTTGTGCTGCCATTGATATACTGCACATCTTAAGAATGCGGACAAAGACAAACTTTTGTTTTAAACGGTCATTTGATCCGGCATTGAGATCACTTATTGATTTGTTTTTTTCGAGTCTATTTGGAAGTGTCTGTAAGACCCCAAAAAATGAAAGTCAGCGTAATGCATTCAGAAACAACAGGTTGAAGATTGGTTTGTGCCTTTGGGCAAAAAAAAAATCTGATTGCATGTCAAAGTTACTAAAGTACAAAACAATTGATTAAGTCCAGCAAGGGAGTGTTGAAATAAGGGGAGCACAGGTTTGGAAATATATCTCAATAGGCACATAGTCTGGGAATTCCAATAGCGCATATTATTACCAGAGCGTGTTTTAAAATCGGTTTAAGAAAAAGAGGTTACATCAGCTGAAGTGATATTGATAGCAAGGTGCAGCCCATGTGTTAGTGCCGGGCGCTGCTGTTTGTAATGCCACACACAGCACCGTTGACTCAGAAACTGCCAGGCCGGGCATAAGCCTCGCTCGGCGGTCGGTCTCTGCGGCACGCCATTTATGGCCTCTGGCAGAAACCTCACCTAAAAAAATAATAATTTTTCCTTCCTCCGGGAGTGGAAGAAGACGAGTGGCCCGTTTGGCTTATTGGTGATGGCACGCTGCAGGCCTGCCTCCAAAGGCACAGACATAATAAAAGCCCATCTGCCTCCACCAGACGCTCACTGAACCAGTTTTACAACAATTTGTACTCTTATGTTTTATTTTGGAGACAAATTGGGTTGCGTAAGACCTTCACTGTCACACCGATGTCATGTCAGAGTGCTTTCATGCCGTCCACATTTATTATGTTTATCTGAATCAGGTTGCATCTGTTCATTTGATTCTGGTCGACAGAGACAGACCGTTTTGCATTGCAGCAAGCACAAGTTTCACTTTCAGTTACTTAATTAAATAGAATAAGTTTATAGTTTTTTTATTTAAAATTTACAATTGAAATGCTCGCGAGAAACTGTTGCGTGCGCACGCGAAATTTTCACGTGCACACAAAAAATGTTTTCGTGCTCATGCGTTACAATTTGTTGATAACCTTTTTCCTTCTTGCGTTTCTGCCATCTTACTAGCATGGATGTGCTTTAATTAATAGAGATATTTTGTTCGAGCAGTATCAAGGCCTTATGTCCACTTTAATGCATCCTCTGTGGCGACCATGGAACCGTGCCACTAAATGGACTGATGGCACAATAGGCGGCTCAGTGTGCAGTGTCCTGTGTCCTAAATGCCAAGTTCAATGGTTCATAAAAATATTGGTACAGTAACAAGTGCTCAATTTTGATTTTGTTAAAGCAGTTTGTCTAGTATGAGGCTGAGGCAGCTACTTATTCGTATTCGTATTCGTCACTTGTTGACATGTGAGCCTGCCCTTTAAATAATGCGAATTATATATTATATATTAGTACTCTATATCTCTGCTCACAGTAATCTGCTCACAGTAATCTCACAGCATTTTTACGCCACCTGTAAGGAATGAGTTAAATCTGACAAAGTGGTTTAATAAATGCTTTATTGACCTTTTTAGCACATGTACTGTACCAATATTTTAAAATTTTCCGTTAAAGTTGTTACCAGGCTAATATAAATATACTGCCCTAACGAAATCCAAATTGTGAGCTCTTTTTTACTGTTCCAATCTTTTTTAATGAACCATTAAACAATTTTAAATGCAAGCATATGACATGATTAAGTTTGGGGTCTGTAAGCTTTTTTAAATGTTTTTGAAAGACTCTTATGCTCATGATCAAAAATACAGTAAAAAAAAATAAAAAAAATATTACAATTTAAACAGTTTTATTGTATTATACTTACACTTTTAATGTTAAATTTTGTTTAAATGTTTAAAGTATGTTCTTTCTCTCTCTCTTTCTTTCTCTCTCTCTTTCTTTCTCTCTCTCTTTCTTTCTCTCTTTCTTTCTCTCTTTCTTTCTTTCTTTCTTTCTTTCTTTCTTTCTTTCTTTCTTTCTTTCTTTCTTTCTATAGGCACACTATTTTTATCATAATTAATCTTACATCTTACATTTAGTAGCTGCAGTCCTTAATTTGTTTTGTTCAAATTTACAAAATGTATATAATAATTGAGTACATCATGAATCCATTTTCCAAACCATGTTTTTTTTTTTTTTTCTTATCCTGAATCACTACAGTACACCTATAATAAACGTTAATATTCTGACTATTTTAGACTGGTACGGGTCGTTCCACTGCGGAGTATCCCAGTACCTGCGTGACTCATCATAGACATAAACAGAGAGAAGTAGCTCCGGCTACAATGTTCTTCCACAAGACACATGCAGTTCTGTTTTATTAACCTCTAGAGCACCAAAAGTCACAGACTGCAGCTTTAATTATTCTTTGCAAATTTGAATTCGTAAGAGCCTCTTAAGAAAACACTCAGACTGGCAATCCAGACTTATATTCATTCACCACGACACAAGTGTCAGACTCATATTCTGCTCTTGCGGTGTAAAGTAGGGCTCTCCACTTACAAAAACACACTTGCCTTGTTTAAAACATGGACCTTTGCACCCGCTTGGTCAAATACTTTAAGACGTGACTCAGCGGGACTAAAGCTGAGCTTCACCTTGCCATTCTAATCCGTGGGACAGCGTCCCAACCCGCTGCACTGAGCTCAATTGATTTGTTCTGTTGTTCGTCTCCGGAATGCCTTAAGCAGGGCCCCTTTCTGGAGCCTTGAGATATACAGCACAGATAGCTTTGCTAGAGCCCTCGTCCCCTCTGTGCTGTGATCTTTTATGGATGTGAGCGCCTCTCTTGTTCTCTTCTTCAGAAAAGCAGCTGACTGCAGCAAACTGCCTGGGGGTTCTGGCCATGGCTGAGGCCATGTGCTGCACGGAGCTACACAACATGGCCAAGGCCTTCGCACTGCAGAACTTCCCTGATGTGGCGGGACAAGACGAGATCCTCAGCGTCTCCAAAGACGACCTGAACAACTACCTGTCCAATGACAGCCTGAACACCAAGGCAGAGGAGCTGGTTTATGAGACCGTCATCAAGTGGATCAAGAAGGACCCAGTCAATAGAGTGCAGGTGAGATGTTCACATGTGTGTGTGAAGTTGTTTCAAATCTGTAACTTGACAAGCTACTTATTAAGTGTGGGTGCTGTAAAACTACCTTTTGTCCTCCACTGTTTGGGGCAGTCGTGGCCTAATGGTTTCACACAGACAGTCAGACTGGTAACCCGAAGGTTGCGGGTTCGATTTTTTGCGCCACAGCAAAACATATCTGCCCACTGCTCCGAATGTGTGTGTCCACGGTTTGCAGTGTATGTGTGTTCACTACTCACTGCTCCTAATGTGTGTGCAATAACTTGGATGGGTTAAATGCTGAGGACAAATTCCGAGAATGGGTTACTATACTTGGCCTTCACTTTTAAAAATGTTTGATAAAATTTGATGATAACTTTGAAAACATGCGTTTGGCTTTCGACACAAAATAAAACGTGGCACTTTTCTAAGCGGGTAAAAAGGATAACTATAATGTATGGCGGAATAGCACTTGGGACTCGGGAGCACTTCGACTCGGCGCAGTAAAAAGTCACGTTGGTTCTAATGACAGAAATTTTTATTTTAAGTGCTCCCAAGTGCTATTCCGCCATACATTATAGTTATCCTTTTTACCCGCTTAGAAGAGCGCCACGTTTTATTTTGTGTCACCATACTTGGTCGTGTAACTACTCGTGTACCTGTATTTAAATAGGGAAAACGTGGAGGTGTTTGAATGAACTGAGCTAAGCTAAGTGCTATCAAAGTGTCGCCGCGCGCCAGAGCGATTGAGTGCACGCACTGTGACGAGAGAGGTATGTATCAACTCGTCTTAGTTAAAGGAGAACTCCGGTCAATTTTAACATTGAGCTCATTTTTTTGTAAATTTGGAGTGCTGTCAGTACAGAGAACAACGACAAAAATCGGTGTTGCCTACACCGTGTTATCCTCTTTTTAAAATTTGTACCCTGTTGACTTCAATGGGGCAAGTTTTAAACCTGCTTTTAGCCTCTTAACATCCTTGATGTGTCATTACAAGTGCACAGGTCATGTGAGTGATTCCTTCAGAGTGAACACGGTGAATCTGACTGCAGTAGATGTGAAAGATATGAATAAAAATTATGTTTATTCAGCCAGCGCACATACCTGTATTTATTTCCTGTTTTCGGCTGAAGTCCACAGTAGTCGATTGTCGAGTTCACGCGCATAGGTTTAGTACGTACGATCATGCGCCCGAACTCGACAATCGACTACTGTGGACTTCAGCCGAAAACAGGAAATAAATACAGGTATGTGCGCTGGCTGAAATAACATCACTTTTATTCATATCTTTCACATCTACTGCAGTCAGATTCACTCGTGTTCACTCTGAAGGAATCACTCACATGGCTGTGCACTTGTAATGACACATCAAGGATGTTAAGAGGCTAAAAGCAGGTTTAGTACTTGCCCCATTGAAGTCAACAGGGTGCAAATTTTAAAAAGAGGATAACACGGTGTAGGCAACACCGATTTTTGTCGTTGTTCTCTGTACTGACAGCACTCCAAATTTACAAAAAAATGAGCTCAATGTTAAAAATGACCGGAGTTCTCCTTTAGTTAAGGGAATAACATAGTTTAATATGAAAAAAACGGTGGAGTGTTCCTTTAAACTTTTATTTTTTAGTTAATAAATAAAAAATATACAGAGTGATCAATGCAGCCCGATTCCCAAATTAATGTCTCTTATGAACCGTTTTTTTAGTGAATCAAAACCATTCAACACAACCAGTGTAGATAAAAACTACCCACTGCTATATGTGCCCATAAAATCTGTTTCTGATCCAGCATACAGATATTGAGTGTTTATTAAAAAAAGTCTGTACTTTATAAATTTTTACTGTCTGTTGTTCACATTGAGACTTAAAACCTAGTAGGCTGTGTTTTATTTAGAACTGTGACTGCTTCCAGTTTTGTAGTTCTGTGTGAAAGCTGAATTTTCCCTTTTTTTTTGTTGAGACACACCAAGGGTTCAGGCCCCCTGAAGTGCCTTTGTTTCTTTATGGATCAAAAGACCTGTCTGCGGTGGGCTAGACAATTCAATAGGGCTTTCTCAAATCTCTCTCCACATTGAAGAAGTTTTGGCTTCCCGGAACCCCGAGAACAAGAGGTCAACACCATTTTGCTGTCCTTGCACTTCTATTTCTGCTACCCTGAAGAATACTGTACATTCAGGCCACTCGCAGCAAACATAAATAAGAGAGAGCGGAGCAAAGAAGCGTGCAGGAGCCAGCAGCCGAGATCAGATATTCAGGGGCCGTGTGGCATGACATTAGACCCTTTGGAGTACTGATGGGGTGCTGAGACTGTCTGAAATGGCTGAGCCATGTGTGACAGTGCTGCTGCTGCTTAAAAAAAAACTCATGCACCACCACAAGTTTCTCTCCGCTATAAAACGGCCCGCGACTGCGCACAGTTCATAAACAACTCTGGAACATTGGGATGCGGATGCATTTTTTACAGTCTTTCTGTGTGTCTCTCTCTTTTACTGAATTTCACCCCTTTCCAGACCCCGATGGAAGCGTTTTGATTGAATCCACTGACTTTCCTAAGGATATATCAGCTCCAGTTGTCACAGTCGATGCACAAACGCAAAGGCAAATGTTTGTTGTTGCTCTGAGCAAACGTTTGTTCGCGGAGCTCTACAAACATGCTCCGGCGGTCTGAGATGGACGAGAGATGGGAATCGTTTTTGGCCGAAACTATAGATAATGTAAAAATAACAGCTTTTATGCTTCACGGTAAATTAGTGGTGAATTAGTGGGCGGCGCGTTGGGCTGTGTACAGCCGCCAGACCTCCATGCGCAGTGATGTATGGATCTTTATTGTGCAATCCTTCACGCCGTTGCACAATTTGCATTAGTTTATTACAGTGAGTCAACATGCTTTTTATGTGCTTGTAACACAAGGGCCCGCGCGAGCCGCTGGGGAAAGAGCCGAGCTTAAAATAGAGCTTCTTACGGCACACCTGGGACCGGCGCCGAGCTCCTGCATAAGATGTGAACGATCAGCCTGTCCTAATGTTAGTAAATGATCTTTCTTTTGTCCTTGGTCCAGTAGTCATACGTCTAGATGGACTGGCTGATTAATGGCGTCACGTGACTCATTCCGATCTGGATTAGTGTATGAGAGACTGTGGGAAGAAATTGGATTGAGAAAGATATGTCATTCAGAGGTATGAAAGAAGAACTCAGTGTTTAGCCGTGTGTTTTAACACTTGCCTAATGAATAAGAAGGATCAGCCGGGTTTACTGAAGCATTCAGAACACAGATCTATTCTCAAGCAGCCAGACTTTTGGCCCTTATATACTCCTGGAGAAAACATCTATTAACCTGTTAATATGGATCAGGATGATATTAAGGTTTGAGCATACAAACTGCTGTGACAGTTACATCTTAAAATTAAATTCAACCACTTTTCATAAAGAAACAAGAACATGGTCTTATCAATTAATGATATATGCATTCTTGCATAAATCATTCTTCATTCTTTTAGACAGACATATTTATTTGTATAAATATCGATTAATCCTGATTAAAGCTAAGTTATTAAGTCAAGAACATTGGGTGAATTTTTTTTTTGTCTTTTGATTTATGATGAACAGCAGCGGACATTCACAAATAGAAAACGGTTATTTTAAATTGTAATAATATTACAGTATTTACTGGAGTTTTGATCAAATAAAAGCAGAAGAGACTTCCTTCAAAATCATTTAAAAATCTAACCTTTAACT
The DNA here is from genome assembly GCF_949319135.1 of Squalius cephalus. NCBI lineage: Eukaryota > Metazoa > Chordata > Actinopteri > Cypriniformes > Leuciscidae > Squalius > Squalius cephalus. The sequence goes on along the minus strand of NC_137133.1, from coordinate 32,606,133 downwards.
TTTGAATTGCAGTGCATATTTGTATATATTTGATTACTTTACAATAGACTCGTTGTTATTTTGCCTCTTATTGATATATTGTTTCTATGTATAATCAACAGATTTTTTTTTTTTATAAAAGCTTGGAATGTTGATTCCTCTCAGAGCTATTTTTTAAGTCCCTATGGAAACATGAATGAGATTTTTTTTTTTTTTTTTTTTTTGGTGAGGATTTTTCTCACCTTCACTGGACAGTAGGAAAAGAGATTGGAAACAATTGGAGTGTAGAGAGGGGAACAAGACCAGGAAAGAACCAAAGGCTTTAGCTCATACTTTATTTTATATTTCTTTACTTCTTGATCCAAAGTGGCTTAAAAAGTGAGCAGTAACGATTGCGCTCTATTGAACATTCAAGTCACATAGTTTCAGTTCTGACTTTCCTGTGAATCAGTTAATAACGACAATCTGATTGCTATCAGCAAATTACAATTACTGGGCAAAGATTACATCAACTGCTTAACATTCTTGAGCCAAACTGATAAAGTTTATAATGTGTCCCCAACACTTTTCTCATTGTTCTTATGTTCTTCCTCTTTTGAAGCCCCAATTGCAACGTGTACTGTATGTCCTGACTCTACTGTTTTGCCCTGTGTGTCAAATTTGCTTCAGACGGTCTGATACTGTAGGCCAGGGGTGTCCAAACTCATTCCTGGAAGGGCCACTGTCCTGCAGAGTTTAGCTTCAACTTACCTCAACACTCCTCCTGGAAGTTTCTTGTATGCTTAGTGTAACTGATGTAGGCCAGTAAGAGCTGTGTGTAAACCTCACTCCCCTGGCGTCAAAAGCTGTGCTAGCGACTGACGCTAGCGGCTGCGGTCTTTAGCTTCCTTGTTAGCGGGCCCGTCTCCCACACTGGAGACGCCGGTTCGAGTCCCGCTCGGGGCAGGTAGAGTAGGACCGGTTACATTTCGTGCCATGACCCAGATGGGAGTGAGGTTTACGGGGGGTGAGATTAACGGACATAGACCAGTAAGAGCTGTGTGTGTAAACCTCACTCCCCTGGCCTCAAGAGGCGTGCTAGGAACTGATGCTAACGGCTGTGGTCTTTAGCTTCTTTGTTAGCGTGCCCGCCTCCCACACCGGAGACGTCGATCCGAGTCCCGCTCGAAGCGAGTCGAGTAAGTCCAGTTTAATTTGGTGCCGTGACCCGGATAAAAGTGAGGTTTAGGGGGGTGAGATTAACGAACGTTGGCTAGTAAGAGCTGTGCGTGTAGACTTCACTACCCTGGCCTCAAAAGATGCGCTAGCGCTGCGGTCTTTAGCGCCCTTGTTAGCGTGCCCACCTCCCACGCTGGAGACCATGGTTCGAGTCCCGCTCAGAGCGGGTCAAGAACTGATTACACAAGTAGAACCTTGATAAGCTGGTTCAGGTGCGTTTAATTGGACAGGACAGGACAGTTGCCCTCCAGGAGCAGAACTGGATACCCCTATTGTAGGCTAAGATTACATTGTTCAAAAGAGAAAGCGAGCTTCATAGTCTGACTGCCTCCAGTCACTCAAATTTCATGTGCAAAAACAGAATGTGGCAAAGGCTTTGATAAACCTCACTCTCTGTGCCATGTGTTCACCTGCCGGGACCGAGCAGCAGTGACTCCGTCACTCAAACGCTGACTAAACTTCCCAAGATTGCTAACAGCACGGCACTGGAGCCGCTAAAGATCAGGCCCCTGCCCTGCCGAGCACGGCATGTCCAGAGTCCGACCCACATGCTTTCAATTACAGACACCTCCCCTCCCGCCAAGTTCCGTGCAAAGGAGCCATTAAAGAAACGCCCTGGATGATTCCGTACGACGCTTTATCGTGACCGAACGGTGAGGCGGCCTGACAAAGAAGGTTGATTAATTGCATCTCCTTTGAGGAGAGAACTAATATGCAGCTGAAAAGAATGCTTAATGATGGTTTTTGCACAAGGGGGCAATCTGCATTCACCCTCGGCAGGGAGATCTAATTCAGCAGTCAGAAAATAACAATGGATGTACCAGCGTTGATGCTCTGTCCTGGCAGACAGCACTCATTAGTTGCCGGGGTCATGTTTGACTTGAGGGCAGAGGAGAATCTTCCCATTTCAGCCTTTTAATGAGATCAGAACTCGTTGAATTTGCAGATGTTACTGAGGACTTCAATCTCACCCCTCATTCTGTCGGAGTATAAAGACATGCAGACTGGATTATTAACAATTCGAAATAACCATTTAGTCTCAATTAGAACTGTTAGTATAGTAATATATAGAAGTGAAGTGCATGAGTTTATTATCATTTGCAGATAAAATGTGCAGGCTGGTTATTATAGTCTTTATATTTTTATATTATTGATATTAAGTATACGAGAGCTTAATTTCACATCATAACTTTTTTTTATCTTTCTCGCCCTGTGGAAAGAGTTTGGTCTACTCTGTAGACATACTCTAGAGTTTACAATGCAAAGACGTTAGCCAATAATCAAACATGCTCTCCTAAACTGTCTCTCATTATTTTGCACTGGGAAGATTTATTCATTTTAGTGAATAAGGTGGATGGTTCATATATAAATGAATCAGTTTAAAGATATATTCAATTTCACATCTAACATAAATGTTTGTGTTTACATAATATGTGTGTGTAGGTATATAAATTATTATATTTATATACAGTATATACGTACACACACATAGTATGTAAACCCAGACTTTCATGTTAGATGTGATAAATCGTAATTAATCGATTTGACAGCAGTAATGAATTAACATAAGCCAAGAAGTAGCTAACTTTAGTAGGTAAAGTTCTGGCATGGTTCTCTAAAAGTTATGAGCAAACATTCCTCCAGTAATTTTAATAGAACGCTATCTGGTATTTAATAATGTTCTCAAAATTTCGTTTTACGTTTTAGTTTGACGTTTGTCTAATGTTTTTTAAATGTTGCTACTTGTTTCAGAACATTTTAGAGAACATTCAAAAGTAGCAATTCCATAATGTTTGCAAAATGATAAAATGGAATGTTCCTTTAATCTTTACATAACCAACAAAATTATAATAATAACTTTTATTTTTAATGGATGTTTTGAATGTTGAGAGAACATTCAGAAATAACATTTTCATAACTTAATAGGAACATTAGCAAAACATTCTTAGAACATATTTTTGTTTGCTGGGTTTACACGGTTTCTTTTTTTTTTAATTATTATTCATTTGAATCCAATGCTTAATGGGAAAGTTCATTTGTTTAGAGCTCTTTTTTCTGATTTTGGTTTGAATCAAATGTTGTTATTCTCAAACCCAACTCAGAACTATTTTTTGAAGGCATTTTTGAAATGCCTACAGAATGAAGGAAATAAATGAGAAAAATAATTAACGAACCAAGACTGCTGAAAAAACGGCCCGTCGCTGTTGAGCTTCGTTGAGACGGCAAGTCAGGTTCGGTTCCTGTGCGTATAACTCTGTTGTGTTCACTCTTTCAAAAGCTGAAAGCCAGACATAAGGCCAACTGAATCTCGCTTCAGTGCGCACAGACTCTTCCCTCCCTTTCTCTCATGAGAGGATACCCCCCAGCTGAACTCCTCTGTCTTGTGTATGAGAGAATATTTCAGTGGCTCATTTCTTTCTTCCTGGCTGATGTTATATTTAAGGGAGACTAAATAAAGCTTCTCCACACTCGATATCTTCTGCATAAAAACAACATGAGGCCTCTCACACACATTTGCTCTGTTCCTAAACCTGAGTTGCCAACAGAGACAGTCTTTTAAAATATTGTCTTTGAGCTCCCGACTGAAAGGCTTTTGCAAAAAAAAAAAATATATATACCGCCTCTTAAGATACCTTGTTTTGGACCAATTTTATGTACACTGCAAAGAAAAAAAAATTCCCTCAATTTTCATTTATTTTTCTTAGCCCATTGGCTGACATTTTTTCTTGTTTTAAGCACAAAGTTACTACATTTTGGTCACTTTTTCGAAAACAAGACTTAATATCTTAAGTAATTTTCTCCCCTAGTAAATGTATCCTGATGTTTAGATATTTGTACTGGAAAATGAGACAAAAATACTGAAGAAGAATTTTTTTTTATGCATTTTTCAGAAAGCAAGACATGTTATCTTATGACGTTTTGCTTCTCAAGTTATAGTATCTTGATTTAATGTTTAGATATTTGTACTGGAAATGAAGTGCTTTTTTTTGCAGTGTATCCCTTCACTGAGAATGCAAATCCATAATGCATTGCAACAAGCACAGTGAAAAAAAAATCTACAAAAAGTAAGAAAACTGTTGATGAATAAACGTTTATTTCGTTAAATACTGAACATATTCTGCATTTTACTCAGTATTTGTGCATTGTGTATTTTTGTTAGCATGTCAACAGACCAAGGTCTGTATTGGAATCTCTAGTGAGTCTCATGTGAAGTGCTGTGTGGCACATAGTTACTGTTTCAAATCAGTCATTTATTAGGCTCCATGATGGTTAGGATGCTGCCTAGTTAGGCAGCTCACTTAGTTTTGGAACAGAGCAATAGACACCCATATGCTGCTCCTGCTGCCTATCTGACGGCTGGAATTGGGAATTGCTCCATGCGCTCTTCTTGTCACTGAACGGCCCCCTGCAGGCGCACACTTAGACTCTGTCATTGTGCCGTCAGACTGATTAGCCCTGATGTTGGAGTCGCTGTGTGTGTTGTGCTTTGACGCGTTCACTACTGTTGTCTTCATAGGTCGTAGAGTTTTCGAGCTGATGTTGCACATGCAGGTTTAATGTGGCCGGTGAGGTGTGTAAGTATTGTGTCTGGGACAGGAAGGTGAGATACCGCGCCATGTCTCGCTAGTAAGCCGATACCTCTTGCATATTGAATGAGTCGAGCTAATGCATAAAACTTTGTAAAGTGCTGCTGGTGGAGGCGAACAAGTGAACTGCATGCCATTTCAGGACAAATTTAGGTATTCATTTACTTTTAAAATACATATAAGTACATACTCTATATTGATACATTACATATATAGTCATGTATTAGAAAATATATTTTTAATATTTAAATGTTAATTTTTATTTATAAAAATTCTAGATTTTAGTCATGCACACATTTTAATAATGTATGTATATACTGTATGAATACACACAAGATTGTATTCAAATAAAATGTGTGTGTGTATATATGTATATAAATATATATACACATACATACATATTTTGATATTTCTAAAAATTGTAGATTTATATCTAGATAGATTTGATATTCTTTTTGATAATCAAATGTTTATTTGATATATTTTTGATATTTATAAAAATATCTATATTTTCTATTTAGAAATATTTGATTTGAATACTGATTTACTTTTCAAGTAACAAGTTTAGTGTGTGTGTATATATAATAATGCATACAAATCTAAAAACATGAAAAAGTATTATTTTTGATAATGTTCATTTATATTTTTTGATATTATTATTATTTATACAATTATAAAAATCCATAACCATTAACCATAATCCATGCATTTCTTAATGTATATTTCTGCTGCCGAGAGCTTATTGTGTGATCTCCAGTCTTCTCATGCGTACAGCACAAAGGCCCGTCACCTCCCCGTGGTGATCAACACCTGACAATTTGACGACAGGAATAGAAGGACCCCTGTCTCTGGAGGTCCCGGATGACAGAAGGGAAATGCGCTAGCGGCATGCCTGGACACGAAGACAAATAGCTCTACGAGACAGCAGAGAGAGGATAGGGACTCATCCGCTTTTCCCACACTGGGAAGCGGAGGTGTATGAATTAGCGCTGATTCCCAGATCCGACCCTGACACGCCCTCCTGATGAAGTCTGTCAGGAACAACCGAAGCGTCCAGTTTAAGCGGAGGATGTCAGATCCCTTTAGCATTGATTTAATGCACAGGAGATTGGCGTCGTTAAGCTCATTGACAAATTGAGCCTAGCATTGGAAGGAGTCTAAGCACAAGGTGCTGGATACATGAATATAGATGAGGCAGAGATACAGGATGTGTGTGTGGGAGGAGTGTCTGTGTGCAGATAATGCCCTTAGCGTGAGTCGCCCTGGTGCTGTTTATGGCTGAATAATTGTGATGGGTGCGCTTCTATAGCGTGGTGTGCTGGGTTAGAGGTCAGAGAGGGTAAAAACAGCCCAACACGGCTGCTTCGCTGTAAAAAACAAATAAAGAAATATATTGTTAAGCATTCCTGGGGGCTTTCAACTTTATACAGATCAGGGAACACTTTATATATTTCTTTTCACTTTATATTTATCAATATAATACATATCTGTCATGTTTAGTCAAACATTGAGCCTAACAATAATACACACACACACACACACACATATATATATATATACAGTGAGGAAAATAAGTATTTGAACACCCTGCTATTTTGCAAGTTCTCCCACTTAGAAATCATGGAGGGGTCTGAAATTGTCATCGTAGGTGCATGTCCACTGTGAGAGACATAATCTAAAAAAAAAAAATCCAGAAATCACAATGTATGATTTTTTAACTATTTATTTGTATGATACAGCTGCAAATAAGTATTTGAACACCTGAGAAAATCAATGTTAATATTTGGTACAGTAGCCTTTGTTTGCAATTACAGAGGTCAAACGTTTCCTGTAGTTTTTCACCAGGTTTGCACACACTGCAGGAGGGATTTTGGCCCACTCCTCCACACAGATCTTCTCTAGATCAGTCAGGTTTCTGGGCTGTCGCTGAGAAACACGGAGTTTGAGCTCCCTCCAAAGATTCTCTATTGGGTTTAGGTCTGGAGACTGGCTAGGCCACGCCAGAACCTTGATATGCTTCTTACAGAGCCACTCCTTGGTTATCCTGGCTGTGTGCTTCAGGTCATTGTCATGTTGGAAGACCCAGCCTCGACCCATCTTCAATGCTCTAACTGAGGGAAGGAGGTTGTTCCCCAAAATCTCGCAATACATGGCCCCGGTCATCCTCTCCTTAATACAGTGCAGTCGCCCTGTCCCATGTGCAGAAAAACACCCCCAAAGCATGATGCTACCACCCCCATGCTTCACAGTAGGGATGGTGTTCTTGGGATGGTACTCATCATTCTTCTTCCTCCAAACACGTTTAGTGGAATTATGACCAAAAAGTTCTATTTTGGTCTCATCTGACCACATGACTTTCTCCCATGACTCCTCTGGATCATCCAAATGGTCATTGGCAAACTTAAGACGGGCCTTGACATGTGCTGGTTTAAGCAGGGGAACCTTCTGTGCCATGCATGATTTCAAACCATGACGTCTTAGTGTATTACCAACAGTAACCTTGGAAACGGTGGTCCCAGCTCTTTTCAGGTCATTGACCAGCTCCTCCCGTGTAGTTCTGGGCTGATTTCTCACCTTTCTTAGGATCATTGAGACCCCACGAGGTGAGATCTTGCATGGATCCCCAGTCCGAGGGAGATTGACAGTCATGTTTAGCTTCTTCCATTTTCTAATGATTGCTCCAACAGTGGACCTTTTTTCACCAAGCTGCTTGGCAATTTCCCCGTAGCCCTTTCCAGCCTTGTGGAGGTGTACAATTTTGTCTCTAGTGTCTTTGGACAGCTCTTTGGTCTTGGCCATGTTAGTAGTTGGATTCTTACTGACTGTATGGGGTGGACAGGTGTCTTTATGCAGCTAACGACCTCAAACAGGTGCATCTAATTTAGGATAATAAATGGAGTGGAGGTGGACATTTTAAAGGCAGACTAACAGGTCTTTGAGGGTCAGAATTCTAGCTGATAGACAGGTGTTCAAATACTTATTTGCAGCTGTATCATACAAATAAATAGTTAAAAAATCATATATTGTGATTTCTGGATTTTTTTTTTTTAGATTATGTCTCTCACAGTGGACATGCACCTACGATGACAATTTCAGACCCCTCCATGATTTCCAAGTGGGAGAACTTGCAAAATAGCAGGGTGTTCAAATACTTATTTTCCTCACTGTATATACATATATATATATACACACACACACACACACACACACACACACACACACACACACACAGTACCGGTCAAAAGTTCAGAAACATACTATTTTTAATGTTTTTGAAAGAAGTCTCTTATGGTCATCAAGCCTGCATTTATTTGATCAAAAATACTGAAAAAAAATAATATTGTGAAATATTATTACAATTTAAAATAATGGTTTTCTCTTTGAATATACTTTAAAATATAATTTATTCCTGTGATGCAAAGCTGAATTTTCAGCATTATTACTCTAGTCTTCAGTGTCACACGATCCTTCAGAAATCATTCTAATATGATGATTTATTATCAATGTTAGGATTCTTTGATGAATAAAAAGTTTTTATTTAAAAATGTATTTAAAAAGCATTTATTTAAAATAGAAATCTTATACACTACAGTTCAAAAGTTTGGGGTCAGTAATTTATTTTTTCTTTGTTTGAAAGAAATCAATACTTTTATTCAGCAAGGATGTGTGATAAAAAGTGATAATAAAGATTTAAATAGTTTAAAAAATTTGAATAAATGCTAAAAAATATTCAGCAGCACAACTGTTTCCAAAATTGCATTCACTGAGTATCAAATCATCATATTAGAATGATTTCTGAAGGATCATGTGACACTGAAGACTGGAGTGATGATGCTAAAAATTCAGCTTTGCATCACAGGAATAAATTATATTTTAAAGTATATTAAAATAGAAAAGCATTATTTTAAATTGTAATAATATTTCACAATATAACTGTTTTTTTAACAAATAAATGCAGGCTTGATGACCAGAAGAGGCTTTCAAAAACATTAATAATAGTAATGTTTGTAGTAATTGTGTGTAGTAATTACGTAGTAATTATGTAGTAACTGTAAAGTTAATTAGTAAAGTAAGTTTGTGTGTGTGTGTGTTTAATAAGTACATTTAAATATTTTAATTTATATGAATTAAAATGAATATGGTATAATTATTATTTTTAATTAATAAAACATTTTATCACAGTTCTCACATTGTACTGCAAAATAAAATAAAATAAAATTAAGTTTCCTCTGACTGACATTATATGTGGATTTCAGGGTATATGTCCCGTTTAAAAGCTGGTGCCTACATTACAGTGTGGATCACAGTGGAATTCTTCATCTTAGTTTCATCTGAGTTTGTGATTTCTTTCCTCAGGGTGAAATCTGTCACCGCTGAGCTGCTGCTGCTTCTTTCGTCTCATCTGGAGGGTTGCATATTTTACCGCTATCATTTAATCGGCCGCCACAAGACAGGAGCCTACGAGCACCAGTTTACTTGTTCAGATTTATGGAGCTCAAATCCCCCCTCGTCTGGTCCCGGCGGCCCGGTTGAGCCGGGAGATCGTGATTATTTTCTCTAACCAGTCCAAAGCGGTTTGGCTGGGTCGGCTAAACCCGTCCGCTGGCAGGAGTGTGTCGAGGGGAGGGGAACGGGGCCGGCGCCAGGGGAGCATCCATCTGCCGTGACATTATTTTAGATCAGATCCTTACTGGGATCCCTAATCCCTGATCTCACAGTCGGGATCATGGAACAGTTCAACGATATGTGGTCCTGTTGGTGGGACATATGCTAAAAGAGCATGTCGGTTATTATATCAGTATGCAAACGATGCACATATGACACAGAGCATTTAACATTCCATAAAGGCAGACGTCTAGGTAAACCAGAAAGTTCAGAGCCGGTACACATTTGAGATGGTTTAGGCAAGTACGTGTAAGGCCGTGCCGGGGGCTGGCACACATTTCTAAAATCTCTCTCGGGCCGTTGTGTGCGTCTGGCATCTTGCCTTCTATTGTTTGCTAAATAAAGAGTTTTTGCTTAGGGATGCTAGTTAAGGGATGACACGAGATTTTTCAATGCTGGGTTAATAATGCTGGGATGTCAACTTCAAACTTATATAGGACATCATAATATAAGAAAACCTTATTGACCTATAATAGCTAGATTTATTGTGCATGATTTATTGTAACTAGATATAATGTCCATCTTGGTACTATATTGGTTATTAGTAGTTTTTTTATTGTTTTCTTTTGATAAATAGCCAACTAGCTTAATGGATATTAATTTATTTGTTTGTTTGTTTGTTTGTTTGCTTGTTTAAGGTTATTTTATTGGTTAAATAGACCAATATTAAATACATTACTTTTTTTTTTTTTTTTTTTTACATTTTTTAACATTTATTTTAAACAACAATAATATCCAATAATGGATATGGTAGCGATTATATTTTTTTCTGTTGTAGTATATCCAGCCTTTCTAAAATCCAATATTGAATGCAGTCATTAAAAGTTTAAGATAATAAAAGTTACAGCAATAATTGAAACTACAGATAGATTTGCAAATGAAGCCTTCGCATTTGGATACATGAAGTTTCTCTCACGGGTGATTTTGACCTTCAGCCTCTACGTACTTTTCACAATCCATTAAATTCCCAGTAGATAAAGTTAAGTGTCGTCCTACTTTTTTTTTCTTATTGAATATGCAGTTTCATTATGAAAGGTTGCCTTTAATGAGGAATGGATAGTAAGAGTACTTTGTCAAGGTCAGATCAGGTAAAATCTCTCCACGTCTCGCTCTGAGAGACAGCAGAAGCCCAGGTGTTCACACCGCCCGTGTCTGTTTTATTTTACGGATGTTTATGTAATGCGTTGTGAGCACAGAGGTGAGAGGGTCAGGTTGGCTGCTGTCCCTGTCAACTCGTGTTTACAGCATTTAACGCTGACGTGAGCAAAAGCCCCACTGAGGATGACTCTAAACAAACAAGCTGGCCATGAATAGTCCTCACCATAGCAACCCCTAACACACTACCTAAAAGACACGGACTTGCTCGCGTATATATAGCATTCCAATTTGCGAATATTTTCATAACAATCGCCTGGAATGAAGAAAGTGAACAGCATGATTGATATTCAAAATTGCAAGCAAGCGCTGCTTTGTTTACGGTTTGTATATCTGCAGTCCTAAGATTTGGTTTCCATTTTTAATGGTGAAAATAGACTATTGATGCCTGCTGATATAGACAGATTTTCCTTACACGCAGGGGCATAACGCATGTGCTAGTTGCAGCCGCCTTTAGTCTTGTTGGTGTGTTCAAGCGCAACATTTTGGCCGAGACAGCCGACGCGAGGCGACAACACAGTCAGCTTTCGTCGCCTTTAAAGCAGTGTGGACGCTGACAGCTTGTTCACACTATATGACCATGTTTACGTTAAAGGTTACATATTATGCCCCTTTTCACAAGATGTAATATAAATCTTTGGTGTCCCCAGAATGTGTCTGGGAAATTCCAGCACAAAATACCCCCCTGATCATTTATTATAGCTTGTCAAATTAGTCTTTTTTGTGTGTGAGCAAAAACTCGCCGTTTTTGGGTGTGTCCCTTTAAATGCAAATGAGCTGCTGCTCCGCCTCCGTTCAGAAGAGGCCAAATCTGAATTTCACTCATCCAAAATCTCAGAAATAACCACCAGTAGTGAGTGCAGCCTTACAGAGAGACTCAGGAAGAGGTTGCAGCTTTTAGACTGCACCTGCATGTTTCTGAATGGTTAGTGGATAGGCTAGTTGTTGTGGAGTTACATTGATTCATCTCATCGACAGTCCCATGCACAGTCACGTTTAACTTTTACACAAGTTGATACAGTTCCGTGAGGTCTTTATAAGGCAGCTGTGAGATTGTTTGGTCAAATAGTGTTCTGTGCTTTGTGCAAATAGACTTTGTTACTTGCAAAAACCAAATGGCGGTACCTTGGGTGGAAACGTGCAGATTAAGGGGTGGTAATATTATAATAAGATCCCCTTCCAACGTCAGAAGGGGAGCGAAATCTGATCAGCTTATTTTTTGACATGCTTGCAGAGAAAGGCTTACCAAAACAAAGTTACTGGGTTGTCACTTTTCACGTTTTGTGGGTTGGTAGATGCACCGGGGACCCGATTACAGCACTTAAACATGGAAAAAGTCAGATCTTCATGAAATGTCCCCTTTAAAGATTCACATTGGCAACAGTTTTATCATAATTAATGGTGCTTTTCTATTTAAAAAAAAGGTATTGTATTATTAGCATTCAAGTATTTCATATCTAGGACTTCTATATTCAATCTTCATGTACTAAAAGAATCCTTTATTTGAATCGAATCATTGCTAGTAATGCTAGGGAACGATTGGCAGACAAGAAGCTCAGGCTGAATTCACATGTTGAATATATTTCTCTCTCTGTCTCTCTCTCACAGCACATATCCGAATTGCTGGCCGTCGTTAGACTTCCATTCATCCACCCCAGTTACCTGCTGAATGTGGTGGACAATGAGGAGCTGATTAAATCGTCCGAGGCTTGCCGAGACCTGGTGAACGAGGCCAAGCGGTACCACATGCTCCCTCACGCGCGGCAGGAGATGCAGACGCCCAGGACGCGGCCGAGACTCTCCGCAGGTTTGACTCAACCTTTTACATTCTAGTTCTCATCTGTCTTTCACTAGTCTCACATTACCATAGCCAGAACTTTAAGGTCTGACATAAGGTCTGTCCCACATTGCAGCTTATTCTGGCTCGAGAACCAGCCGCTTACAGGAAGAGACCGTCTGGCTGAGATATAAAACGATCAATCACAGTTTCGTTTTTATGAGCTGTGTAGGAGATGGTTCATCTGAAATAGATGATACCACAATATGTGATTTTTTTAAAATCATAATTGTGGATATTAAATGGTTCATGAAAGAATCGATTCTGAACTGCTAAAAAAAACCCCACTTTGCATGCATTTCAAAAGGATGCGGACTCGCGCTGGAATTGATACGGAAAAACCAATACCATCGTTACTGATCTTATCACTGTGCTGAGGAAGGAGGGGTTTTCAGAGACAGAATCTCCCAACAATTGTTTTTTTTTAGACTTTTTTTAGAAATGAGGCATCACGGTTCAGTGCATACAGTCAGACGATAAATACAATCACCTCTTTTTAGGATTTATAAAGCACATAATGCCTTATTCTGCATGACCATATTCTACAGTACATCCCTCAATACCTAAACTTAACAACTTTACTAACTAATAAGCAGTAATTAGTGGTTTATTGCCCCTTTGGAAAGCCCCTTTCACACAGAGTTTCCGGAAAATACACGGATAAAGTGACCCGGGATTTGACCCAGGTTCGTTTGATTTTGGTTCATTCACACTGCCAGTGATTTTCCGGAATCAGCGAGTGCGTTCACACACAACCCGTAAAAATCACGTAAAGACACGTGACATCGATGTGACTTGTATTGTCTCAGCAGTGTCTTAAGTTTGCTTATGAGCTGTGATTTCTCTCTCGAGAAACCACGCTTGTGTATTTTTTTCTCTGATTTGATCATAAACTTGCGCATTACGTACCGTTTCACAGCTGGCGAACGATCCCGGCTTCAGCGTCATCACTACGACACGGCATTATTACGGCTTTTGTTCACACAGCACGCGTTCCGGGACTGAACACGGCAATGTTACTAGGTCCCCAACCCGGCATCGATGCCGGCGCAATCCCGGGTCGTGTTTGCGTTCACACAGAAGGCGTTCTGGCAATTTCCCAGCAATTTGCCGGGATTATCGTGCTGTGTGAAAGGGGCTATAGTTAATAGTTGGTTAATAGTGAGAATTGGACCTTAAACTAAAGTGTGAGCATTTTTCCTATTCTACCGAACTCGTAGCGAACCGTGACCCCAAAACTGAGGAATGTACCGAACCACGACATTTGTGTTCCGTTACACCCCTTGTATAAAATAATGAATATGTAATATAGTGCATAGGGCTGGCCAAAAAAAACGATTTTTCAATTAATCGTTTTTTAAAATGTGGTCGATTCAAAATCGATTCTCAAACGCCACGAATCGTTTATTTTCCATATTTATTTATCTATTACCCAAAAGCCAGTATTAGTTTTCCCCCACTGTTCATAGGCTTGCAAACTCCATTTTATAGCTAATGCTGTGAGATTTTATGTTAGTTTTATCTAAATCATAAAATAACCTCAACTAGTGCTGCACGTTTAATCATATCGCAATCCTGTGTCAAGCCTGATGCAAAAAATGCTGCGATTTTTTTAAATAAACAAATTTGGGTTGTTAACGCAATTAACGCAGCATCTGTTAATTTTTGCCATTCTTTGGCTAGTGTTACATAGTCCCTCTCTTATTCATGCAAATGTTTTTAAACCATTCATTCGCGACAAGACAAAAAAGAGCTCACTGCCTGTGAATGTCCTGACTGTGACACACAGAAAGACTCGCGCTAATATCGTCCGTGCGCACAAGACAGCCCAGAATACAGTTCTCTTTCGCGCTTGAACGAACAATAACACACAATTATGCCAAAATGTCTTTTTGTCGAGTATCTTCATAACATAAGAGCAATCTTATGATGAACGTGAAGAGTTGTGACTCGTGAGAGAATGAGGCGCGTGTGAGATCCGCGTCTCTGGCAGCAGCGGCTGGTCTTAAAGGGACAGTACACAGTAGCCACTAATTATCTCTGTCGTTAAAGTTAATCAAAGAACAAAGGGAACAGAGAAAAACACTCACTGCTCTTGACTAAAGAACTTTTGTAACTTTAATAAGGATTAGTGTATATAATTAATAATTAATGCAGCACAGACTGTTTGATAACTTTATTACATTTCTATTTATGTCCTCCCTGTTAGACAGGAAGGGCACAGGTAAATATGATTCTGTTTTAATGTACACAAGTGTACCTAAAATAAAAAGAGTTTAATATACAGGTTTGTAGCTCTTAATTTCTTTGTATTAATTAACCACTTGTAAACTTATGTTCACTTTTTTTTTTATAAATATAGGATTTGTATTAAATATATATTCATTGAGTCGAAATCGAATTTAGAATCGAATCGAGAATCGAAATCGAAAATCGAATCGAGAATCGAAATCGAATCGAATTGAGAGCTTGCGAATCGAAATCGAATTGATTTGTAACATCTGAATCGATACCCAGCCCTAATAGTGCATATATTTAGCAAAATGCTCCTCTCTGGAGATATTTTTCTAGCTAACTAATGATAGACATATGAATATTGAATGGCTTTCCTGAGGTAAATGTAACAAATGTAAAGGGTCCTATTTTAATGATCTTAGTGCATGGTCTAATGCGCAGGGCGCAAGTTCACTTAGGGCGTGTCCGAATCCTTTTTTGCTAGTTTAACGACGGGAAAAATGGTTGGCGCATGGTCTAAAAGGGTTGTCCCTATTCTCTTTATGAGTATGGGTGTTTTGGGATTTACGTGTGTTACACCAATCAGAGTCTCATCTCCCATTCCCTTTAAATGCCAGTTGCGCTCGCGCCAAGGCAGATTCGCTATTTACAGTACATGACAGAATTTGATAGTGGAAAGACCGAAGCCGTCTCCAGAGTGCAAACGGAACTTCTTGTGCGCGAGGTAAAAGTGCACAAGCAGACCATCTATGGGACAAGCCGGATTCCACCATATCTTTATGTACACAATAATAATCTTTTACATTGTAATCCTTTTATTTTAAAGATTTGCCATATTTGTGTGCTGCTGTGCGTCCCTATGTGTTTAATAAGCAGAGTGTACGCACGTTTTGGACCCGCCTATAGGCGCACATTACTAACACCCTCTTTAAATAACAAAAAAAAAAAAAAATCAGTGTATTTCACTTGCCTCAAAATAGCAATGTGCCAACAATGCGCCTGAACACACTGTTTTTTTCAGACCAGCATGCCCATGGGCGCACAAATGCATTTGCTATTTAAACAACGTGGCGCAGGCAGGACTTGAAAATGATAACTGCGTCGGACTGAAACTAGCAAAAAACACTTGCATCGCGCAAGTACATCGCATTTCTTTGTTTCTTTGTCTTTTTATCTTACCTTCTTTGTCTTTCTAGTCAAAACATTGATTGAGCAATTATATGAGACATTATACATTTCAGTAAGTTGTACTGTGTCTTTCAACATACCTTCTGATGTTCATTCGTGTTTATTTGGTGCTACAAATAGTATTAAACAGGAAGAGATGATCAGGTCACGTGTGATCGCGCGTGCGCTTCGCTTGAACTGAAAGCGCTACAGCGACCTGTCACTCCACATAAAAGAGTGGCTAAACGTATTTATTGTTTGAAGTTTGTTATAAATTTGACAGAATTTAAAAGCTGACACTTTGTTTCATATCAAACCACATATTCATATCCCCGTTGTGTGCACAAAATAGACCAAATTTTGGTGCATCCCAAGTGTCCCACACAGGCCATTGCCTCCCTGAAGTATCAAAATCTGCTAATTTTGAATCAATAAATGGCACACGTTCAGCATCTGTGTGGTTATTCTGATAGCTATGCATCTCAGTGTCTCTGTGGCGGCTCTAACCGTATCTGAAGTCAATCTCAGGCTGCTGTAAAAATGCAAGCAAACTAATTTATGGTTCAATAAGGCTGTCCTCTTGCAGCGCTGTGAATCACTCTCGCTCTCCTCGCGCAGCCGCTCCAGCCCCCATGATTCCCTCAGCGAGGCGTGAGCCCGTGAGTGAGCTGTACATTTATTTAATCTTGATATACTGTGGCTCTCTTTCTCTCGCCCCTGAGTTTTATTGATCTCTGCCCACTGCAGTATAAGAGCTGAAAACTATAGTCTAACAGCTCTTTTTTTTAAATAAATAAATAAATAAGTAGAATCTAATTAGCAGGCAATTTTTTTTTATATTTTACATCAGATGATTTTGAACAGGATTAGCTGTATCTAGCACAAAAAACATTGAATAAATTCATTTTTAAAAAACGAGTGAATGAATCAAATGAATTAATTGATGAGAGCATTAAAGATGCAACGTATGAAAACACAGTTTTGATGTCATGATTTTTGGTTGCAGTATACTTTTATTGATGTATTAAACCATTATTGACATCCAACCTGCTCTATAATGCAACGAATGTCCAGATTATCAGTAAACAATGATATTTTTATCTTTTCCACACATAATGCTCACGTATGGCTTAAAAATATAGACATACAGGCTACTTTTTTGATACTTTTATAGTGCTTTTTGTACATTTTTGGAGCTTGACAGCCTGTGACCACAGTAAATTTGTTGTTGTATGGAAAGCTGTGATTCTTCAATCAATTAATCTATTTTTGTGGAATAAAATGAAAGAAATGGAATAAATTCCTGGTTAAACTTCTCCTGTAACTAAATATTTAGTTCAGATCCCACGCATATGTACGGGGGGTCTTGAATCTGTGAATTTGTTGTATTGGTTTAATTTACATGAAATGTCTAAATGAGTTGATTCACTAGAGTGGATTGATTGAGTAAAATGAATCAAATCACTAGAATGAATTTATGCTTTAGAGTGATTCATTTCACTAAAATGACTTAGATTTTCAACCCTACATGAGAGAGAAAAGAAAAGAGCATGTTTGATTAGAACTTAACACGTGTTTGGTCACACTACAATTTCATGGAAAAGTAGTTTGTTCCTGTAAAGCTACACTATTGTCACAATACTGAAAAATGGAGGTAGGTTGTTTTGGCCTTATTAAAATAGTTCTAGTAAAGCTCTGAGATTTTTAGTGAGTCAGTCAAGCGGAACAAGTCGGCCACACTAAAACATCACACTGCTTGCTTTATTCCAGTTGACTCCAGAAATGCCAGGGTTCTTCTTAATAAACATCTCTAAATGCTTGGTAAATATGATGCATAGTTTCCAAACTTTCAGCACATGTTTGTTTTTTACTGTTAAACGAGATATTTATGGAAATAAGTAGCCTCGGCAGAGGAACAAATTGCTCTTGGGCTCTAGATTTTTCCTACTTGGCGTCCAGGAGTCGGAGGCTCTTTTCAATAAAGCAAGGTTTAATTATTGTCTGAAAGGTGTTACGAGCTGTGCGTGAATGACGTGTCACCCCACAGAACTTATTTTCTGCATGGAGGAGTTAAAGTAATTGGTAAACAAATGTCTTTTTACAATGCTGAGAGAGATTTGTTTCTATAGTGTGACAGCTGGTAAATGTTTCAAGCAGCAATTTTACCAAATTGTAGATAACAACTAATTTGACCAGTTTTCATAGTTTTTTTAATTGTTAGAGATAGTAACTCACAAAAGATACTAATTCAACATACTTGAATGTTCTGCGTTTACACATGTTCAGCATCTTTATTCACTAATTAACAAAGTACTGTTATTATAATTTTTTAGAAATGTACCTTAGAAATGTACCCATGGTACTCCTTGAAATACATGCAATAGCCTGTTTAATGAATAATCTTAGTTGTGTCTGTTTCAATGCTCAGACTTCATCTCAATGTATTGATGCTCAGACTTTGTCTGACCAGTACATCCAACAATTGTTATTATACCACAGTTAGTATACCACTAACGTTTTGCCACTGACATAAGAAAATTTATCGGCCATAAATATTTTACCAAATAAAATGATTTACCATGAAACTGTTTTTGCAAAAACAGGCAGTAATCCTTATTAAAGTTATTCAGTCAAGAGCAGTGATTGTTTTTTTAACATTAAAAACGCAGCAAGCTGCAGGTTGCAACCAAACACATGCATTTTCTTTCTCAACTGTTTATGTTCATTTAAGCCATAACCAACTGTTTACTAGGATACTCACAGAGTCGGGCATTTTTGACATGATTTTGTGTGAATTTGTCTGTTCAAGCGCAAGAAGACATTTATATTTATTCATTTAGCAGACGATTTTATGCAAAACGACTTACAAATGAGAACAATAGAAGCAGTTCAACTAACAATAGGACAACAATATGCAAGTGCTATGAACCTTCCCAGTTTAATCTAACCCAGTAAAAAAAATATTTATTTTTTTAATAAATAGATTTATTTATTTAGAAGAAAGTGTTAGCAGTAATGGATCAAGTGCTGCCGAAAAAGATGAGTCTTCAGCCGTTTCTTGAAAATGGCTACGGACTCGGCGGCTCTGGTTGAGTTAGGCAGATCATTCCTCCAGCAGGGAACAGTCCAGGTAAAGGTCCCAGAAAGAGATTTTGTGCCTCTTTGAGATGGCACCACAAGACGACGCTCACTTGCAGAGCGCAAGTTTCTGGATGGCACATAAGTCTGAAGTAATGAGTTTAGGTAAAAGGGAGCAGAGCCAGTGGTTGTTCTATAGGCAAACGTCGGTGACTTGAATTTGATGCGGGCGGCAACTGGCAACCAGTGCAATTTAGTGAGGAGAGGAGTGACGTGTGCTCTCTTCGGCTCATTAAACCACTCTACCTGCAGCATTCTGGATCAGTTGCAGAGGTTTGACCGTGCAAGCTGGAAGACCAACCAGGAGAGCATTACAATAGTCTAGTCTGGATTAGGGCTGTCGTGGTGAAGGAATTTCCCTTGCGGTAATTTTGAGTGGCTCAATAGCGTGGTATGCGGTATTATCGCCATTTATTTATTTATTTAGATATATTTATATTTATTTGTTGCTATATAATTAGGTTTTACCATGTGGTCAGCATGCACAAAAACGAGTAGCCTACATTTTCAGTAACCAATGTAACCGAAACTAAACAGCGTCTCTGCGCATTGAAAGGCTGTCAGTCAGCACGCATTACATTGTTACGGCAATGGACTGTCTTTGAGTGAATCATTAAACCGTTCATTCAACGAACACGTTCAAAAACGCTTATTCTTTAAAAGATAGTAATGAAACAAGTTAAGCTCCACTTTTCAAGGCTGAGCTGACCAGCAGTGCGCCGCATGGGTAACGCTGAAGCTGACGCTTAAATGGTATTGATTCAATGCGTGACTCGCTGCTTTTTGATTCCCGCGGCTTCCTCGCGCTGACCAGCGCTGTCTCTGATGCCATTCATGGTAAATCCATGGTAAGAAGATGACACGACAAATATTTCGCTTTCCTTGGACACGGAAAGCTTTTCACGCATATGACTTGACTTGACCTCAAAGACAGACGCAGGTAATCGCACGCGCTCAGTCGATCTCTCTCATTTACTGTCTGTAAGTCTTAAGAGCAAATCAATGAAGCCTCTGTACAAATCACCATGATAAAACAGTCTTGTTATCATTATTAACTTATTTAACATTCAATACACAAGCACAAAGTTCAAAACAAGAAGGGTATAGCCTTATGAAAAAAGAAAAAAATCGCGGTTGCTACGGTTACTTGCATTCCTCTGCGGTTGGCTTGTCAGTGGCGCGGTTTTACAATTTTGCGGTTATCGCGACAGCCCTAGTCTGGATAGAGCAAGTGCTTGGACATGGAGTTGTGTAGCATGCTCTGATAGGAAGGGCCTGATCCTCCTAATGTTGTATAAGGCAAATCTGCAGGACCGGGCAGTTCTAGCAATGCGATCTGTGAAGTTCAATTGATCATCAATCACAACTCCAAGGTTCCTGGCTGACCTTGAAGGAGTTATGGATGACGAACCAAACTGAATGGAGAAGTTGTGGTGTAGTGTTTGGTTGGCTGGGACCACAAGCAGCTCTGTAATTTATACTTAATTGTTCTATTTAAGACATGAAAGAGAGCTCAATTAAAACATGAAAGAGAGCTCAAAAAACTATTCTATTTATAGAGCTCAATATTTGCGCGCTGTCTGAGACACGGCTTTCTGGGCGCGCACTTTGGATGTTTAAACTTCCCACACAGCGTGCGAATAATGAATTGAGTTCAATTTCTCATCATCTTCAGCTTGAATATTGAAATCTTTTGTGACGATGCAGCACTGGCCAGTCAACTGTCCCGAGCGTTGTTCATTTTTATTCACGTTCGAGTTATCGCAACATTGCATTGTTAGAATTGATTGAAATGTTACCGACCAACTGGCGATTGACACCATTTCAAGTGATATTTTATACAGTTTGTTTTCATTGTTTATTATCTTTTATGAGTATTAATGTTTTTATTCATGCATTTAACTTTATTATTATTGAGGTTGATGTTATTGTTGATATAATATTTATAACATTAATTATTTAATATAGATAATAAAAAATCATTAATGATTTATTAAAGTAAATTAGGTATATCTTGAAGAGTTCCAACTTTTTTTGGTTCCAACCTTTCTATTTTTGGTTGACCTACACTTAGCTTTTTTCTTTTGGATGTGTTTGTTTTTATGATCTAAAACATCACTGAATCACGGTACCAGTGCTTTTTCTGTAAGGCTGCTTGGTTGGACACACGTCCTCTGTGTTCTTTCCAACATCTGTGACTCTTATTTGCTTACGAAGGATGGACTTGTCTTCTTTCGGCATTTTTTATTAAGTATTTGATTGTTTGGCTGTGTACAAAACTCTTGAGTGAACTCGTCGCTGGCTTGACCATCTGGCGGACCATCTGATCGAGGTTATGAAACACCGCGTGAGGGCCTGTCACCCGTAGGACCCGTTTATGACAAAGAGAAGAGGAAAGTAGGGTAGAAGTCAAAGACGAAGCGGAGCTCTGAGCATAAATTGCTTTCTTTCTAGTGACAGAGATTGAGGAAGCGCTGCCAGGAGTTTGTAATTGCTGTGTGTGTGTGTGTGTGTGTGGCTGAATGCATTCACTCTCCACCTGAGCTTCGCTGATAAGTCTCTTATGTATGAAAGGACACAGAAGAGGTGCAGTGATGTCACCCATGAAAGGTTCCTCGCCTAGTCTGCTCTCGATCAGGAGGTTTGGATGTGCGTGTGTGTTTGCGTAAGCTCTAGAGCTACAGGTAAGTGCCAGATGTCTTTAGACTGATGGGATTCACCTGGGCCCTTTCCTCCCTCTGCTTCTGCCACATGGAAATCCTCCGAGCAAATCAGGGCGACGGCACACCTGGCTCACACCCAGTAACTCATGTCGACGGGCAATCCGTCCTAATTAAGCACACGACAGTCTCTTTTAGCAGCGTGCTGGCAGCCTCGCCTATTACTCAAATTATCTTCAAATAACAAATGATTTGTTCATTTAGTTGCCCCGCACTTGTTTCTGATTAGCAGTCAGTCTCGTGGGTAGGTCAGGTGCGTAATTAAGAACCATAAGGGACGATGTGTGTGAAAGTTGACCCTGTTCTGCTTAACTCTGACCCTTGAACATAATATGATGTCTGAACAGCTTTACTAAAGCGGAAGCTTAATATTGTGACCCTTCTTAAGAGAATTAGCACGAGGAAATTGTTGTTTGAAGTGTTATTAGCGGCGGCTCATACTTTAGGTTGGGGATTTGAGAAAAATTCTAAAGTGTTAAAAGGGGATTTTATCCTACTAATTCTGCCATTATTTACTCACCCTCATTTCGAATGACTTTCTTCTGTGGAACGCAAATGAAGAGCGATATATCATTTACACTACCATGCAAAAGTTTGGGGAATTTTAAATGAATTTCTAAAGTTTTTAGCTTTTAGTATGAATATGTTAGCCTTAAGGTTATGAATAAGCTGGTGTGTTCCAAAACAATGACAAAAATAGGAGATACAAGCATTCAAAACTTACAGTCTCCCACTTCCGCTAAAATGGATCACGGATTTTTATGACATCACTTTGCACTTCATCTTCTCAACACATCTTCTGTCCAATCAAATGCTCTCTGGAACCTGAAGCGTCCCGCCCCCTATGCTATAAATACCACCTGGCCAAAGCGACCGTTGACGCGCCACGGAGCAATATGGGTTGGAGATTCGGTTTCTCAAACGTTCGAGTTTTACTACATTTTCCAACTGTACGTTGGTTTAGAATGAATGGAATTTATTCACACCTCTACTATTGAATCCAACGTATCATCAGCGCTCGGATTCGCTTCCATGGTGCTGTCAAGTACGACTTGCAGTCTGTGAGGTAAACTAAAAGCTGTTGGCTATTTGAAAAGTGGGAGGATCCATTCAATATGTCCCGCCTTAGCTTCCTGTTTCAGTGGAAACGCATCATACAACGCTGCGCGTTTCAAGGCACTTCAGTGGGCCTTTAAAT
Organism: Squalius cephalus; assembly: GCF_949319135.1. Lineage (NCBI taxonomy): Eukaryota > Metazoa > Chordata > Actinopteri > Cypriniformes > Leuciscidae > Squalius > Squalius cephalus. The sequence continues at coordinate 32,583,234 of NC_137133.1, read as the reverse complement.
GCTTTTGAAAGAAGTCTCATTCAGGCTGCATTTATTTGATCGAAAATACAGTAAAAAACTGTTTTATTATGAAATATTATTACAATTTAAAATATAATTTATTTCTATAATCATAAAACGGAATCTTGTGATTCAGATAATTCAGTTCATTTCGTGACACAGTATAGCACAGAGGCAAACAGAATTAAGAACATTATGAAAAGTAATTGGGAAATAGTTATGAGTGATCCTTATCTAAGAGAAGTCATGCCTGAATCTCCTTCTATTGCGTTCCGGAAAGCACCTACAATTAAAGACAAATTGGTGAGAAGCCATCTTCCCTCTAAGTGGCAAATACCTGGTTAAGTTTAAGTCCAGGAAATTACAGGTGTGGCAACTGTAATCACTGTGACAATATGGTTTAAGACTGACATGTTTAGAGATGTAACCTCTGGTTCTGAATTGAAAATAAGATCATTTATTAATTGTAATACCGTGTATAGGTTGGAGTGCCCATGTGGCTGCTTTTATATAGGGATGACTACAAGAAAATTAAAGATCAGATTATCAGAACATAAAAATGCTATTCGAGTCTGTAACCCTTCATAACCCATGGCCCCACATTACAGAGATGTGAATCATGGTAGCCCAAGTACACTGAAGATAATCGGCATTGAACATATCCCTAAGTCAATAAGAGGAGGAGATAGGGTTAATAGGCTTTTACAGAGAGAGTCTTTCTGGATCTATGCACTGAAAGCAACTACATTTTCGGGCTTGAGCGGAGAATTAGACTTTTTTGTAATAGAGTTTTTTTTTTTTTTTTCTTCTTCTTCTTCTTCTAGTGGTGGGTTGCGCTGTGCATTGTATGATGTATACATTGATTGATTTTTGTATTTTGACTTGTGTAATTTGATTTATAAAAAAGGAGAATTTATTGAATATATACATTATTGATTTGTGCATTTTGACCTGTATACTTTATTGGTATTTATGATATTGGTTTAGGTGTAATTTATTTTTATTTTTTAATGTTTTATTTATTTTTTTCCCTCTCTTTAGGTCTACTTACACAGAGTGACCAGGTGTTTGTAATTTGACTACTTAACTGCTGTTAAAAATGAACCTGAGACGTTGTTTGTTACACACACCCTGACGAAGGCATGTAAAGCCGCAATGCGATTTTACATGCCTTCCAATTTTAATGTTTAAGCCATGAATAAAATAAAGGCTTTTTAACTTTTTTCAACATAATTCGAGTGCCTTGGAGTTCCTATGTTCTTAGAGCTTAATTATCCCAAACAACCAAAGAGCACCGAGATTTTACACCCTGTGCAGCACTTCTATGGCATTCCTTGCTTTGAGGAATTACTCTAGTCTTCAGTGTCACGTGATCTCATTCTAATATGCTGATTTGCTGCTCAAGAAACAGTTCTTATGATTTTCAATGTTGAAAACATTTGTGCTGCTTAATCTTTTAGAGGAAATAGTGCTACTTTTCTTTTCAGGATTCTTTAATGTATAGACAGAACATTTTAAACATCTTTACTGTCACTTTCGATCAATTTAAAAAAAAATATAACTCACCCTGTCACTGGTACATCTCTCTTGTTCTCTCATATCATTTTTGTGCCGTACATCAACTAATTAGCTCCCATTTCAGAATCCATCCCTCCTTTTGGCAATCATTCACAAAGCTTTGACACCCTCTATTGAGGTCACCGTTTCGCAGAGCAACATTCATTCGGCTGCTGGCGTGCGGCAGAAGGAGTCAAAGGTATTGGATTGTGCTGATTTGACACTCAGCCCAGTCCTTTACAGACCACAAACCACTTTTACCGACTCATTTCTCTAACTGCTTTTATCGTCAAACCAGCAGCTTGAAGGTGAGGACGGAAGGGCGACGTTTTGCAGTACGTCTGCGTTTGTTTAATTGATTTAGTCGTGCGATGACTGGAGGGCAAACCTCATTGCACTTTCTGCGGGTCCGGTCAGTTTAATTAGTCTCTTTCTCTGATAAAGCTCAGCATCTCTGTCGATGCCTGTGGACATTACTGAAGCGGATTTGAAGAACAGGCCGAGCACGATCGCAAGAGAATTTCAGCTATTGCCAGCTGCTCAATTACTATTGTATCAAAATTGGTGGTTTGTGCATTTTACTCTGCAATTGAATTCCCTGTTCACGTGTATTTTTGTTGGATTAGTCCGTCCTAGAGAATGGAAATGATAAATGTGTCAGCGCTAATCATAACTTTTTGCTCTGCAAATTTCAGCTGTTGATTGCTTTTCCCATCGTCTACAGTAGCTGGATGAAATTAGCATTTTGAAGTGGATGATTTTGCGACTGTTTTTGTCTCAGTGTGCCCGCAGTGTTTTAAATCCCCCCGTCAGGAAATTTTTGTCACACTTAGTGCTGCTGTATTCAAGTATGACTAACATTTTTGGTTGATAAACTATTAAATAAGACACTGCTGTTAAGAGACGGATGGGTAATGAATGCGGCAGTGCTCTACAGGGAGAAATTCTCTCTCTCAAGCACAAAGCTCAGTCAGAATCATGTCTTACTTCCTGTCCGGGAGCTATTTCTCTTGTTGCGAGGGGCAGAGGCATGCCGTTTGATTGCTGTTTGGGTCCCTGGAAAATGACAGCTCGCAGTGCAGTGGACTTTGGGTTTATGTGCAGATAGTGTGCCTAGTGGCTGAGCAGCTCTTAGTCTCAGCTTCAGACAGCATAAATTTAACAGCGTTTTTCCATTTAGAGCTCATTTGTGAACAGGACCCATTGTGGAAAATCAGCTCTAGCAGTTTTAAGAAGTTGTAACATTGCTGGAAAAGTTCCCGATCGAGTTAAAACAGCATTTTGGTGCCCATACTGTATGAGTCAGAGTTGTGCACCATTCAGAATTCAGTGGATTCCTTTTAAATTCCATTTCACTTCCTGAATTTGATTTGAATTTGAATTTGAATTGAGGTAGCAAACATGATGTAAGATATTAGAATGTAATTCATTTTTTATGTATTTATTAAAAAAAAAATTAATATAAATATATAATTATATATTTTAAGCAAAGGCTGACAATTTTATAAGGTTTATAATACAGATAGATCCATAAAAGAAAGGAAGTACTTTATGTATTTCTTATGTTTATTAACCCTCTGGGTTCGGCAAACGCGGCGATGCTTTTTGATCGTTTTTTTTTTTCACATGGCAGCAAAATAGACTTAAAATACTCCGTCATTTAGGGTCAAACAGACTTAAGAAATATGAAAAAATAAACTGTAATCTGTAATATTACAATCGAAACAAAACATTGTGCTTTTGTAAAATAAAGAAAATATACAGGGTGTGCTTTCTGCCTCTCCGTCTCTGTGAACTTTTTTTCTGGAGCACGTCTCTAAACTTAAACAAAACTCACCGAATACTATTCACCCAGGCATGAGCAATATATCTTTATAATCATTTAAGTGTCTACTATTAAATTATCTCATTTAAAATGAAAACAAATATTCTCTGTTTATGTAATCTGTATGAAAAGAGAGAGATGTCAGTCGTTCTCATTTCAGCTCATTATCTGCTAATGTGAACACGCCCACGGAGAGCACGCGCTATTCAAACGCAAATGATCTGAGGCAATCCATGCAAACATGTCAACGCCCACATCAGCTCGATAAAACACATCAAGTTTAATAAGAATCATGTACTTTACGTCGTCTTGCTACGCTGTGAGGAATAATAATTAATGTTTGTGGACCACGTCATTCCAGTTCAAATTCCAGTTCAACTTCCTGTTATGTGTGGCCAATTCAAATTTACACCCATGAATTGAAAGAGAACCAATTCTTCAATTCTGAATTTTGCACAGCTCTTGTGAATGGTACTGTAGCGCTGATAAAATGCTATGTTCACACCATGTCATAATTACCGTAATTCCGAGATCACAACACGTGACGTAAATGAATCTGCAGCTCTCAGATGGTACAGTGGTCATGTGGTACAAGTAGGAGCTCTCAGAAAATTCCCAGCTTACAAGTTGTAATTACGAACTTTACGAGGTCGTGAACGCCTTTTACAAGTTGAAATCTTGTAATTACGACATGCCGTGAATGCTCCTAAAGACAGCACAGATAAGAGACAGAGAACTTTTATAGTTTTAAATTAAATGTGTGAAAATTGCTGTTGAAGGGGACACATCATCCTCTAGTACTCAGATTGGCTCTCAAGCAATATAATATTTTCAATAATTGATTTTTTACATAATTTCATTTGGTCTCCCTAAATCCTGAATAATTGGCTACAGTCCTCTGTCTGAATCATATTGCACAAGCAAATGACAATTTTTTTTTTTTTAATGCTAATCTGATTGGATTGGCTGGATGGCTTTAGGCAAGCAGGTTCAAATCAGTTCACTGGGAAACAAAGTTATGTTTATGTTAATATGTTGTGTTCTCAGGCTCCCAGGTGTTTTACATTTATTTCCCAGGCTGTTACAATGAGGCCTTTAGATTTGCCAGGTTGGCAAGGCTTGTGTCATCAAATTTGGTGGAATCAGAGTGGTTGTTTGAGGCAACTGGTGCCATTTTTAATGTATTTTTATTTTAATCTATTTATAATACAGTTTTATTAAATGATATTATACTGTCAATATATATATATATATATATATAGATATGGCTGTCAATATATATATATATAAAATAATTGTACAGTCCACCACTGCTTAATTGTACAACAAATCTCTTAATTGTAAAACAAAACCTTGTGCATTTTCATTGATGTTGAGCGGATTCTGACTAACTTACTGACACGTTAGTTGGCACAGATGTGCTTTTGCGTTCACGCGCTCAACAGAAATGATTGTGATTGGCTACAATGCTCAGTGCTTGTAAAAACACGCTGTAAATAGAACCTTTGATGCTCAAAGAGTGCTCAAACAAACACAAACTATAATGTCTGGAATCAGCATCTATCAGCGGGTAACGAAAATACCTTTTACTCGGTACTACAGTCAGCAACCAGTATTACTGGTACGTTTGACAACACTAGAATGTATCAAGCTTTTCTTAGTTAGCAACCAGGAACCAAGTGTGGTGGAGCTTATCAAAGGATCACTTATGCCAATATTAAACCACCTACATGAGAAAACAACTGAAGTATATCTGAAACAGTGAGTTGGACTGTCTAGTAAACATTCCCACTTCTTTTGTTTACCATGATATGCAGTAAAAGCTGAGAAGGAGTGAGAGATCGCAAGGTTACAGGCAGCTTTAAAGGGCACTTTGTACATGCATTCTTGTTAGGCAAGCAAAATGGTTTTCATTTTATCCCTTACTACTTCATCATCATCATCATCATCATCCCCAGAAAATGTTCCTCTGGAGTAGAGCGCTTAATGACTTTTTCAGGCCCAACTTATCCTCTCTTTTCATTTGTAATGCTTTTTGACTCACTCCGGCGGGACTGGAATGAAAGCAGTGAAATGACAGGGGTAAAAGCCCACATGCAAAGTTCAGACGGTCATTGGCGCCCACAGCGTCACCTGCCCGCCACGGCTTTTTGACAAGCGGGTTCAAAGCTGAAATTTATCTCTGCCCGCTACCGCAACCGGTCGGGAGAGTCTCGGAGGAGAGAGAGCCAGATATAGAGAGAGAATTCCTCTCTTCTGGACTCTTCCAAAAGATCTCTTCCAAATCCAGATTTTAATGGTCGGAAACAGCAAGACAAAGGGCAATTAGATGAAAATCAAGCCCTTGTGAGCAGACCTGGTCTTGGCCAGGGGTTTTGTTCTAGGTGATGGCGGTTTAGAGCAAGTTTGGGTTTCCTCCCAATGTGAAGAAGAGATTGAGCTCAGGAGGAAAGAAAAAGAGACAGTTATTTACAATCTTTCCTGGCCCTGGATGTTATCATTATCGCTCTTTAGCTCAGTAGGGGATGAGAGCTACCTGGCTGCCCTGACGTCCCGTCTGGCAAACCGTTATTTACCGATGGCAGCCGCTGAGCCAATGCCATAGATAGGACTCATTAAGGGGAAGTGATGCGGAAGAGACAGGGGTGATTGACCTGTGGGAGGCTGTGCACTCAGACCGAGAATAAGCTCACCTGTCAAAGTACGTATCTCTTCCTGTATCTGCACATCACGCTGCTAGCGTCGACATAAGTGGGTGGAATCAGGCAAAGAGGAAAAGTAGATGTGGGAACCGTGTGCTCCGCCCCTGACCAGCTTGACTGACAGGTGCTGGCTGAACTCCTATTGGTCCAGTTTTCTCACTTCTACTTTTCTATGATTAAGCATGAATTTGGCTGATGAATGGAGGTAACTCAATTAAAATCCGCACACCTCATTAAGGAATTCAACGTTGGTTTAGCAGCATTGTTGAAGGCTGAAAAAGGTTACCTGCTGCTCGAAAAACTCAAATCTCACAGGAAATAAGAAATGACTTATGTTTGCCCTTCAGGGGTTACAGTGAAATGAAAGTATTCACTGACAGTAACTGAACATCTAGTTGCTCTCCGTCTGAATGGGATTTTTCTTATAGACCTGCCATGTTTTTTTTCTTCTTTAGTTGATAAATTACAATATTCATCGTCAGGAATATACTTCAAGTCAACATCCAGTCGACATTATTAATATTTACTAATACAATGAAATTACATAGCAGTAATGTAGTGACCAAAATAATAAATCAAAACAATATTTGAGTTTCTTTAAATACAAAAAAAAAAACACTAAAGGCCCCAATATATTTCAAGCAAAATCGAAGAACAAACTGGGGTGACGTCATTTCAAACAAAAGCAGGCCGAATCTTTTTGTTCACATCCAGTTTGTTTTGTGTTCGTGTCGAGAGTTTGGCTGGTAAACACCTTGTAATAGATTATGTCATAGGTGGGTGTGGCTCTGAGGCTCCGCCTTCTTTGACGTGGAAATTTTCTTCTGTTCTGTCCCTCGAGGACAACTCATCTATTATGGAGATGCAGTTCCTTTCTGTAGCTTCTGAGTTTTTCACATTATATTTTAAATATTTTATCTATTCTGTGGAGAGTCATACAAAGCATTTCACTACAGGTAGTACTGTGTATGATTGTGTATGTGACCAATAAAACTTGAACTTGAATGTAACTTTGGCTTTAACACTTTTTTAAAAAGCCTTTATGTATAATGCATTATAAAGGTATTCATAATGTATGTTATAATGCATTATATCTCTTCATAAATAATTGTAACCAAAGTTAAAATGCTCTATAATATTTGCAGACTCCTTGTTACATCTGAAATTGGTTGTTTGTCATGTGTTTTAATGCATTATACTTTCTAAAGGGGTTTAATTATAAGTATTATAATGTATTAGAACTGTGGTTACAGTTATTCATGAGACCACTGAATGCATTATAAGGTGAATGCAAGGCATTAAATATACTTTTATAATGCATTATATAAAGACTTTAAGTAAAGTGTTACCATAACTTTCTAAAGGTACACTGTAAAAAAAAAAAAAAAATACAATCAATAAGTTTTGACAACTTGTTTTTACATAGCTTTAACTCATCAAAATAAGTTAAGCAATTTCAACTTTTTTTGTATGTTATACAAGATTCAACTAATTTAAGTTGAAATGACTGAAAAATCCAAGTTGATTGTACTTACAAATTGAAGGCAGCAACTTTGTTTACAGTGTATACATGTAATTTACAGTAATACAATAATTGTATAAAAAAGATGCAGTATCCATTCATTTTAATTTGACCAGTAAAGAAGGGACCTTTCTCTTCATTTGCATGTTGGTCTGGTCTACCTGTTCTCCTGAAGGATGCTGAGTGGTTGATTTCCACCAGATGGTTCAGCAATGAGCACTAGTGCAGTCTGGGCCCTAGTCATGTCTCATGTCTCAGTAAAGACAAATCCCTCTGGGTCCTCTCGATTTTGCTGGGGGGTTTTTCTCGCTCTCTTTTCCACTCTGCTTGTGTTTTTACCTGGCCAGGAGAGAATAACTAAGATTTAGAAAGAGACAGAGTGAAAAGAAGAAGGAGAAAAAAATGACAACTGTGTAAAAGAAGGATGCTGGAGCAGAGAGAAGCCCATGGATCAGGCAGGCGGCTGTTGTCAGGGGAGCGCAGGGGAAGTATTGATTCGGAAAGATGAGCCAGCGGGTAAAAGAAGCTCAAGGATGTCTTCACGTCGCTCTCTCACTTTCCTCTGCTCTCTCGACGCCTCTCTTCCTGCACCTTAAACAAAAGCCGGCCTCTACGAGGCGATTTGATGACAAGCCCTGCGCCAGTGTAGACATGATGCTGGAGGTCTGAGCGCGAGAACCCTCACACACATAATAACAATAGGCTTTCTAAGCATAAACCTGGATAGAGTTACACCGGATGATGCTTGAATTCTGTCATTTTCCTCCTGCGGGAACATTTAGACCTTATTTATTGAAGATAAATGCAGTGAGGTGGTTGTTAGGCGGTTCCAACTCAAAAAGCCCCAAAATCTCTTTGATATTCGAGTGTGTGAGATTCTTCTTTTTTTTTTTTTCCTCTGTTCGTTTTATGTTTATCTTGCATTGATATGATGTTCTGGGTCTCAAAATTTGAAAGAGACTGCATCCAAATCCCTCTATATAATATCAAATATCTCTAGTTATGGCTCAAGACCCTCTTTCAATGTACAATACTGGCCAAAAGTGATGTTCTGTATTCAAATATTATTAAAAAAATGGTCAATTGTTTAATAATTATTTAATAATTGTTTAATAGGTGATAACACAATGAAACATGACAAATTGTGTAGACATAATTTTTGGCCAGGCTGTCATACAAAGACATTATGAACTCATGCACAATCAAGAGAGAACCAATCAGATCTATGCTTGTTTCTGTGAGCCTTTTTGTTTTTCTGTATTTTTTATTTATTTTTTGCATATAAATTAACACCTGTAGCTGTAGTTCACCCCTTTTGTTGCCAAATAATTTTGTCATATAAATACTAAGTTTAGTGTTTTGTTTGTCCCTCATACTTAAAATATATAAAATACTTTCCTCATATTTTGGTGGTTTAATTGAATTTGTAGGGTCGTTAAACACAAATATCCCCTCCGGACATCACTTTTAGCCACTACTACACTACTTTTAGCCAAAGTTTTTTGCCTATTTTTTCATCTGCCAGGTGAAAAATCTGATTGGTTAGAAAAGCAATAGCACACCTCTTCTCAACATCTCGGTATCATTCATTAAAGGGATAGTTCGGCCAAAAATGATATTTAACCCATGATTTACTCACCCTCAAGCCGTTCGAGATGTATATGTCAATCATTTTTCAGACGAACACATTTTCAGTTATTTTAGAAAATGTCTTAGATCTTTCAGTGGTTATAATGTCAAGTTATGGGGTCCACTCCTTCAAGTCCCAAAATGTGCATGCATCCTTCACAAAAGTAATCCATCCGGCTCCAGGGGGATAAACGAAGGCCTTCTGAGGGTAATCCGTGTGGTTTTGTCGTAGAAATATACATATTTATAACTTTATAAATGAAAATATCTTGCTTCCGGCAACGGTCGACGCGCGTTCACGGCAGATGGATGCCGGCGTATGACGTAGGACGTAGCGTTTGATTTAGCTGTACTTCGTTCTACGTCACAACGCTTCCTACGCTACGTCCTACGTCATATACCGGCATCCATCTGCCGTGAACGCGCGTCGACCGCTACCGGAAGCAAGATATTTTAGTAAAATAATTCATTAGCCTAACTGTAGACTGTTTAGGTTTCCTAATGGAGTTAGAAATCAGAGACCATGCAATGACTTTGATGTAATGTGCGGACGCAGGTGTGCATATACTGGCTCATCTAATCTGATTTTAGAGCAGGGTCTGTTTTAGAAGTGTGTATTCGTTATATTTGCATGTGCTAAACAGCCATATTTCATCTAAAAACTTGAACACAAAAATGAAAGAAGCAGAATAGAGTATCATGGATGAGTGCACAGGTGCCCGTGATGCATTTCATGTAGTGCTGAAGCCAATGTGCCCTGGGCTGTAAGACACTTGAGGGCATGCAGCCAAACAGATGGTTATGAGTTTAGTTAAGCTCTGATAATTCACTTACACTCTTCATTGGACACACATGCATGGACAGACTCTTCATGTGGGCTGTTGGGTAACCTGAATACCAGTTTTTATATAATATGATATTGTGTGTTATATTTTAAATTTAATGTAATATTCTTTTCATTTATTTTACATGTACTAACATTCAAAAGTTTGGGGTTGGTAAGATTTTTTTTAAAAACTTTTGAAAGAAAAGTGCAATTTAAAACAGTATTGTTTTGAAATAATATTACACTTGTTTTTAAATATATTTTAAAAATGGAATTTATTCCTGTGCTGAATTTTCAGCTTCATTGCTCCAGTCTTCAGTGTCACATGATCCTTCAGAAATCATTCTAATATGATGATTTGATACTCAAGAAACTGTTTTATGGAAACTGTTTTATGGAATTTCTTTCATGAATTTAAAGTACAAAACAACGGCATTTATTTAAAATAGAAATCTTTTGTAACAATGCAAAAGTCTTTACTGTAAATTTTGACCAATTTAATGTCTCCATGCTAAATAAAAGTATTAATTAAACTTTTTTTATTTAAAAAAATCCTACTGACCTCAAACTTTTGAACACTATTTTACATATTTTCTTAATATTTTGAATGTGTTTTTGTCTATACTTAAAGCAAAAAAAAAAAAAAAAAAATGTATAATGGATTTTCAGAGAATATGAAATATATTTTTCTTCTGCTTTCTCAGGGGTTAATATACATGCATACACACACACACACACACACACACACACACATATATATATATATATATATGTGTGTGTGTATGTATGTATGTTTATATATATATATATATATATATATATAAGTAAAAAAAAACAAGTGAAATGTATTCGATAAAAGCAACATGTTTATTGTGTCATTTAAGTCAAGTTAGATAAATTATTATTGTTTAAATATTATTTTATCATTTGTATTTAGGATGTTTAAAATAGTATATGTAAAAATGACTTTAGAAATACAAATGAGTAATCCATATTTATTATTATGTATATATCACTGAATATAAAATTTTATTTCCTATTTTTATTCTTTTTTTTTATTCTTTATATGAGTTTTATTCTTGTTTTAAAGGGGGGGTGAAATGCTATTTCATGCATACTGAGTTTTTTACACTGGTAAAGAGTTGGATTCCCATGCTAAACATGGACAAAGTTTCAAAAACTAAGTTGTACGTTTGAAGGAGTATTTTTGTTCCAAAAATACTCCTTCCGGTTTGTCACAAGTTTCGGAAAGTTTTTTTCGAGTATAGCTCTGTCTTACGTAAGATAGGGCGGAATTTCCTTATATGGGTCCTAAGGGCACTTCTCCGGTAAGATCGCGGATCTTAGACCAGAGATGCGCGCACTCGTAGACCAGAGCAAGAGAGTGAAAGCAGTTCGCCATCAAAGCGCCCTGCCCGGCTTTTGGGAAGTCAATGTCACCAAAGAAGTGTGTTTTTGGTTGCCAGGGCAAGACAACCCTGCACAGATTCCCAAAGAACCCAGCGTTAAGGAACCCGTGGATGGAGTTTGTTTTCCTGAGCATAAACGGAGTTGTGTAAGACTGTTGTTCCCTGCATTTCGACGATGATTGTTTTATAAACAAAGCCCAGATCCACGGATTTGCAGATCGTCTAATGCTTAAGGATCGAGCAGTCACAATGATAAAGGTTCGCGGTCGTGCGTTGGAACCGGACGGTGAGTAAAACTGTTTGTTGAACAAATGTCTCTGTGTGTTGTCACTAGCTTGGCGCGTTAGCACAGCTAAGCTTCGCCCACACGGCCCGCCCCCAGCCGCTCGGTTTTTTCCGGAAAGACTCGGTACAGCCTATCTTTATGTTAAAAATTTAATAAAACAAAATACTTTTTGGAGATATGAAGGATGCAATATTACTCTATAGGTACTCAAGATTAACAGGAGATTGAGTGAAAATGAGCATTTCACCCCCCCTTTAAGCATAAAGCTCAGTAAAATAAAAAATGAAAGATAGATAGATAGATATATATACTGTACTTAAGTTTTTCGATTTTCACCTAAGTTTTCTGCTCTGAGAAACGGCGTAGAGGAGCAGCAATCTTCTTTGGGGGTCCCTGCAGTCCATCAACCGGCCATGAAGAATAACTGCACTCCCAGCCTTTGTCAGGCTCTCTATTTCAACACACCGCCAGCGCCTCCACCGGGGCCATCAAGCTCTCATATGTTTGTATCCTCTGTCTAACCCGCAGGTGTAGCAGAGGTGATCGTGTTGGTCGGAGGAAGGCAGGCGGTGGGCATGAACCAGCGCTCCCTGACGGCTGTCACCTGCTTCAACCCGCAGAACAGCAAATGGTATCCTCTGGCCAGCCTCCCGTTTTACGACCGCGAGTTCTTCAGCGTCATCTCCGCCGGGGACAATATTTATCTGTCAGGTACGTCAGATTTTGGAGAGAAGGTCGTATATCAAGCGCTTGCAGAATCTGTGGTCACTTCCCAGACGCGGGCTGTTTCTTGCAATGATCTGATGAAGAATTGGCGTTGCGGCGTACATTAATCACCGGATTCTACCGGCCTCGCTATATCAAAACAGCTATTGGTTTCCATGCCAGATAAATCCGACAAATCCTTTATCACTTGAAGGTCACGTTTCTGTCCAGCTTCTAGTTCCTCAGATCGTATTACAAACGTTGGTGACTGCGCTGCATCGCTAAACGGTTTAGATGAGTGTAAATTTATGCCCCAATTTTTTTCCGAGCATTTTCAACATTGACTTTGTGCAATGTCAAGTCATGGTGGTGTGTCGTCTTGTTTCCAGGTGGTACAGAGTCAGGGGTGACAGTGGCAGATGTGTGGTGCTACATGTCACTTCTGGACAACTGGAACCTGGTGTCCCGGATGACTGTCTCTCGCTGCAGGCACAACAGCTTGGTGTATGATGGCAAACTCTACGCTATTGGAGGACTCGGGGTGGCTGGAAACTTGGACCATGTGGAAAGGTAATTTGTTCTGCAGTTAACTAGCTGGGGGGAAATACATTCACAGATGCATCGGGATGGTTTCTCAGATGATTCATATTGCAAGTTTAAACTCAGAGCTGTATACTAGCAAGCATCTATCCTTCTATACTTCCTTACTTCTATAGGTGGATCATTTGGTCTGTTGCATGTTAACAATGCGATTCACATTTGAGCGAAACAAGGAGCAGTTTTGTATTTTTTTCTTCCTGAATAACACGATAATCCAAGTAACTGATATTTTACAAATGTGATTAAAGGGATAGTTCACCCAAAAATTTAAATTCTGTCATTAATTACTCACCTTCATGTCGCTCCAAAATCTGAGTGATTTCTGTCCCTCCACTGAGAGTCTACGCAACATGTCTACGCAATATGACGCTTCAAAAAGTTCATAAAGAGATCGTAAAACCATATGTCCAAAATTTTCTGAAGAGACTCGATCGCTTTATATGATGAACAGATTAAATGTAGGGTTTTATTCACAAATAAACGTTCATCAACTCACACATCACTTGTGATGAAAGGAAGTTCAAGTATGTTCGCTCGGCGAGCGAGAACCAGTGAGGTTCATTCTCGTGTTCATTCTCGTGTTTAGGAGGTTTAGATATTCCAGGCCAATAATAATAATAATAATGCAAGTGAACAAACAAGCAAAGATAACACATGAGAATATTCATGCAAAAGACAGCATATCTTAGTTTTGTGAAACACAATCGAAACAAAATGTTAAGCAAAAATTGAACCTTTAACTGATCTTTTTATCTGTACTCTGTATCATTCTGGTGCTGTTACAGAGAATGCTGGGAAATAGTCAAACAAGCCTACTTATGAACCAGCTGAGTAAGTTGTATTTTTCCAGCAAGCTCTCTTGCTGTTCCTCAATAGCAATACATAAAATGCATACTAAATCAATTGTGCTGTCAACATTCATAATTACAACTTGTGATCGATATCACTTTGCTTCCACAGTGTTTCCTTAATTAACACTCGGAAAGTCTGGCCTGAAGAAAATCCAAAGTTTCCCACTTATTATGACTTGATGTTGCTGCATGTGTGTGTGCTGAGCTCCTAAATACGATCTTTCCGAGCGCAATTGAGCGCAGCAGAACCTTGATCAATTGGCACTGCATTATGGGGACAGATACATTTCTCTCCTTATATCTCCTTATGCGAATGTGTTTAACCTCTTGGAGCGGGACTGCGAAATGGTCTGATGCTCCAATTGTGGGCGGCACACGAGGGCAAGATTAAATGGGGCAATCAAAAAAACATTATGGGCTGTATTAAAGGAGCCCGCCGCAGCTCATTACTAGCCTGAAAGGAGCTCAGGAGTCCCTATCAGTCTGGCAAAATGAAAACCTATAATTTGATATTTCTTTTCAGTAGCGTCCATCAAATTATGATGCAGCATCTCCCCCCCGACACCTATGAACTTAATAACCAAGACCTTTCCCTTTCCCCACCAGAAATGAGCTGTATATGATCATCTTATAGAAATCGTACATGTTCATGTATGCAGCTTGAGCAGGACGTGTATGTATACTTTGTTAAGCTGATGAGCATCCCTCACCCAGCGGAGCAGTTCAACCTGTACGTGCTGCATATGAAATCGATATCGTAAACCATCTACTCATTATTGACACCAGGCCTGCGAGTTTAGCTGAACTACTAGCCACAGGGATAAACATATTTTTGCAAGCAAATAGCATGATATTTGGGTTTTAACAACCTCAAACACCTTGAATATTTGATTTGAGTTTGTACATGCGAGTGTTTTGTTGTAGTTGTTGTTGCGGGGTCTGTACGACACTCCTGTACATGTCAGCATCTGAGCGAGCGCTGGGATCAGCACAGACCGACTCTGAAGCATTAGCGTCTCTCCCAGACGAGTGAACGCTCTCCACGCGCCACCTCATTTTACTTCCCTGTCATGGAGTCATTTACGGCGTGTCAGCGCTGAACTAACACCGAGGTTATGACTGAGATGTGGACGGTGTGTGTTTGAGAGAGATGCTGTGCTGCTGTAATAATGTGCTGAGGGCTGTTTAATGATATTTTGATGTTGGGTGCAGCTGCGACATCTAATTGATCATCCTAAATAATAATCATCAATTACAACTTATTCATTATTCGGTTTAAGTATTTAAAATGTAAGTACAGTAATTTCACTGTTATATTTAACATATTTAATTCTTTCGCCGCAAGCGTTTTTTAAAAAAAGTTGCCAGCCATTACCTGCGTTTTTGATCATTTTATATTGTGTTGTATGGATATCTGAACATGCAATATCTCAAAAGAAAGAACGGAACATACGTTTTATTCTAGCTTTTCATAAAAAAGCAACATTTTGAGCAAAGAGCTGAGAAAAATTGTGTTTTTGTCAAAGACTACATGCAGATTGGATTCAGAACGATGATCCAATCACAGTTGGAGTAGATCGAGTCCATCAACACAACCAAAGCTTCACAGTCCTGTAGCTTTTGCAGTTTTGATTTATATGCTGTTTAATGTTGATGATCGCGTTATTTTACATATGCATCTGCTTACATAGCCTACTGTATGCCATTGCTTGTTCCTGCTTTTTCGCGTGTGTTTTGATCAGATCAAGAGCGTGTGCTCTTTCAGAAGATGTGTCATAGCACCCCCTACCTTATAACAGTGCAAATTCCATCAATGGCGGGGAAAGAGTTAATATTTATATTAATTTTACATTCATATATTAGTATTTTTATTACATATTTAAATGTATATTAGTTTATTATCATTAATAATTAGAATTAATAATGTATAATAAACATTTATTTCATTACATTTTATGTTAATATAAAATGAAAGTTGACATTTATATATTAATATCATATTGATGTAAAAAATGATATATTCATATTTTATATTGTATTTATATTAGTCATTATAACTACAATAAATTAAAATGAATTGAAATGTGTGTGTGTGTATATATATAAAATGTTATACATTTTATTAAATTATAACTATTATATATATATATATATATAGTATATAGTGTGTGCGTGTGTGTGTAATATATACTTGTGTAAATCATAACTCTGTTCCCCACATGAACCATCCAAAAACTCATCTTTGATGAAAAATATAGTTTACAGAGTCTAGTTCCATCTTTTTCGCCCTCCTTCAATCTCCAACCGGCCTTGTTTGTGTCCCACCATCTGTCTTACGGTACGTTTTCATGCGCTCAGCCATGAAATCATTCACGCTTAGAAGCATGTCTTCAGTAAGCCCTCTCTCACGGCGACTGTTCGCTTCATTTCTATCACCCATCAGGCGGCTTCTGTCCCAGGGTCACGCTACTGTGTTTTTCCCACCACAGTGTGTTGCTGCCATGAAACAGTGGGTTTAGATTTCATTTTTGCTTTTTGTTTGTCCACAGGAAAACTGTTAAGTGGAGTTGATTGCTATTCCAAAACAAATGAAAGCAATGCTTCCCCTTATAAACTCCATTTTCTGTTTAATGAGCTCATATAGATAATACAGCGAAATGGCTGTGGAATATTTGATATAATTGCTGAGTTCATTCAGATAATGAGTGCAACAACACAGAGCATTAGAGCAGAGATCGGAGCGTGAAGCATGACCTCATGCGCTCGACTCGTTTTTAACACTATTAAAATGAACCTCTGCTTCTTGATTTCCGGCGTTGTTTGTGCAGCTGAGGCTTCGCATTATTGCTTGGTTTGTGTGGTTTAAGCCCTTGTGGTTCTTTTGTTTGCTTTTTAAATCTTTTTAATTCATAGAAATTAGATGAATCCCTCCGCCTCCCTCCACTCCCGTTATATCCTACAGATTTCATATTAAAATCAACTTTTTATATTAAAATAATAAATATTTCAGGTTACTTTAACTGTTGGCCATTTTTCTCTCTCCTTTTATCCTTCACTAGCTCATTTAAAATTCCCCTGAAGTGTGATAAATTCATTTTTAAAGTGCAATTACTTAATATAGTTTCTAAATTAATATGAGATCATTTGACTGCATTCATAATGATTATAGAATGATTAGCAAAACTGTGTAATAGTTTTTAATGGAGTATACAGTAGCATGTCACACTGCAGGACATGTCAACAGTATAATGTGTATGTGTTATTTGGGATCAAACAATTATATTTATTGTTGTAAATATGAATAATTCTGTTTATGCGTTTATTTATTGGTTATATATACAGTACACAGACACAAAAACATTTATTTATACACTTTATTATAAAGTTGATCGGATCACAACTCGGATTATGCATCCTGGAAATATACAATATTGGGTTTTACAACTAGGTCTTATTGAGTTGTTAATTTGGTTTATTTGACTTTGCCAGTATATAAAAAAAATCCTTAAAACAAGATACTTGAAAAATAAAATTGCAGAAGATATTAATACTGGTTTTATCTTGAATATAAGTGTATTTTTTCTCACAGCACTGGCAGATATAAAGATCCATGCTCTGAAGTCTTAATAGCGTATGCGTTGTTGTTTCTAATGAACATTTAATTTGCTTCAAGGATTTGAGACATTTTAACACATAAACATAGGAGTTTTTGCATATTATATGCAAAAATAAGTATATTTACAGTAGTGTGCATGTGCAGACTCTTTTCCCAGTGAGAAGTGTTGTTTTTTCAGTGAGACTCTTCAATGGTAGTCCCGTGATAAATATACAGTGAGGCTGTACTCCATTAGACACCATCATAGGTGTGACAAATGAATGGATGGCCAGGAAAAGCCAGTGCCTCACGGCCCCATCTCACGGTCGCCTGGGCCCAGAAAAGCGTTATGCTCTGAGATGAGAGATGCCCCCCTGAGGGTCCATTCACTTCCAGTCTGTCCCGGCCGATATTCAGCATCCTTCCACAGAAACGCTTTGACAGTAATCCTGTTCCTATTGTCCTGTAACCTGAAGAAGCTGTCAGGCCGTTCAGTGCACCCTACTGAGCACACACACAGTGTGAGGTTAGAAACACTATTCCACACAAATGGATGCAGAGTAGACCTTGGACACATTTTGAACCCTTTCCACCTGTTTTCTGATGGTAGCTGATTGTTTCATTTTAGCTACGGGTCAGAAATGAACGGTTGCTTTGGGGAAAAAATTAACAAAAATGCCCCTTAAATTCAACATAAGTGGGAAAAAATGCCCCTGCATAATTAAAATAAAACTATTACAGCTGTCGCAATTAGAGTGAGATGTGAAATTGAAATGAAAAATGTTGATTGCAGCTTACAAATGTTGCATCAGATTTTTTTAAATGTATTTTTCACAGAAAAATAACCAATTATGCACATTTCTGTTGAGCTTATGAATGCAATGGCCAATCAGAGGCTTTTAGATAAGTCACCGTGGTAAACGCTGGAGTGCACACAATTCTCTCATCATAAAGGAAGTGCAGATATTTGATTTTAGAGTATGTGCACTTATGTGTACTCGCAGTGTACTTGCCTAAGAAAATACTGGGTAATATAAGGTATCTACATGGGTTAGGTTTAGGGGTGGGTTCAGGGTTATTACCTATTTATTACCTAGTTATATAATAAGTACATACTATGTACATGCAAAACAGGACTGTAAAATAAAGTGCTACCTTTATTGCTTTTTTACGCATCAAGACTTCACATTTGTTGTCTTAGCAGCATGAAAAACAAAATGGTTATTCAAACTGTAAATTAATTATAGAAAGTGCAACACGTTCTCACTCCCAACTCGTCACATATTTACCTTTGGTAAGGACTCCTTGGCATCACCTTTTTAACGCTTTATTTTTCGCTTTATTTTTCAAGGTGCATATAATTCTTTGAATTTGTAAAAGTAGAAATTATTTTATAAATATTTATACTTTCATAGACATTTCCCTACCCTAAACCTTCCCACTTCTCAACGATATAAAACACATAACAGGTCAATAAAATGTATTGAAAAAACTGTATAAAAGTATTACAAGCACTCGTGTTGCATTCCAAGTCTTCGGAAGCCATACGATTTATATATTTATGTGACGAAAAGAGTGGAATAACCACGCATAAACTTTATTTTCTCAAAAATACAAACATGTACATACATGTTGCTCACATTCTATTGTTTGTGCTGAATACAGTGTAATGATATGTGTAAAAGCACAAATGTCATGGCATGTCAAAAACTGGCCCAAAAACACCCTCAGACCCCAGAGGGTTAAGGTTTTAATCGCTGAAAAACATCCCGCTCTGTCTGTACACCTGAGCATGACGCAGTCGTTTACAAGACTCACGAGAGCCAGTGCTATTTCACAGTGAAAGCTGACGCAATGCTTCTTCAGGTGGCAGTTTTTGAATGTGTGTTCAGGATCTGAGCTGTACGGTGGGGAATGCTTTTCTGTTCCTCACACAAATCAATCGTTTGGCCTTGAAGCACTTGGAATATTTGTACTTTTTGAATAAATTGTGATTGTAGTCTTATCTGCCTGTTATATCCTGTGTTTTATATTATTTAATATACAAATGGCTAGGTTCA
Source organism: Squalius cephalus (assembly GCF_949319135.1). Taxonomy (NCBI): domain Eukaryota; kingdom Metazoa; phylum Chordata; class Actinopteri; order Cypriniformes; family Leuciscidae; genus Squalius; species Squalius cephalus. The sequence goes on along the minus strand of NC_137133.1, from coordinate 32,563,667 downwards.
GGGGTTGGGTTACATGCTCAAATATGTCTAAATAGTGTAAATAAACAAATAAATGGAAATAAAATGATTATGGCTGTTTAAATTCTCATTCTCATTGAAAGCAATGAAGTACCCTGCGCCGAGGAGTCCTGACCTGTCAAGCTGCTAAAACAAATGTGAAGTCTTGATTTTTATATGTGTAGCCAGAATATGACATGCTGTTTCCCCAAACATGTATTCTGTGAATCTGCATTAGTAATCATTATTACAGTATCAAGAGCATAATTGACAATGATTTTTATCATAATTTTGCAGCTCTACCGTGTAATGCATTTTTTTTTACTTCATGCAATTGTTGTCTAAAAATACATGTGCCAGCTTATTTAACTGTCTGTGTAAATAATAATTTAGATTCAGATTCAGCTTCTGTTCCACCTTTGCAGTATATGTGTTTTTTTGTTGATGTTGATAAAAAGTTATTTATTTAGTTAGTATTATGATTGATTGAAATAATGGTAACACTTCACAATAAGGTTTCATTAGTTAACATGAACTAATAACTAATTAGCTGCACTTCTACAGCATTTATTAATCTTTGTTAATGTTAATTTTAACATTTACTAATACATTATTAAAATCAAAAGTTGTATTTGTTAACATTAGTTAATGAACTTGTGAAGAAACATGAACAATGTACAGCTGTATTTTTATTAACTAACATTAACAAAGATGAACAAATGCAGTAACAAATGTATTTCTCATGGTTAGTTCATGTTAGTTAATACATTAACTAATGTTAACTAATGAAACTTTATTGTGAAGTTTTACAGAAATAATTGTTTCAATATAAGTATTTGTCATGCAAGACAACAGAGATGCATTTAATAAGGTAATTATCAAATCGCCCTTATGAAGAAAAAAGAAAAGAAAATCAATTCCAGGGGGCAAGTATTGCACCTTAATGGAAAAGTTGAAATCTGCCGCTGGTGTGTGAGAGTGTGTGTGCACGTAATGATGGCTGTTGGGGGGGGTGATGGGCGTTCCTCACACCCCGCTGTGCTAATCCAGCACGCGATGGGATTACGAATCTTCAGAGCGCCATCACCCGCTGCGCCCACTCCCCCTTCCTCCAACTTTATCTACCCCGCTAGTTAAAGGCCCGTCCCCTGCCTCTCGTTCCTTCTGCTGGTTTGGAAAATGAGTATGAAGAGGAGCCAAAACCTCCCTAAACCCCTTCTCTAATTACAAACCTCTCGGCTCCCCGTTCCTCCTCAGCACCGGCTCCACAAGCGTGACCGCGGGCAGCGTTCGATAGCCAGACTCCTGGTGCGGCTCGCTCAGCGGGACGGCTCGCTCCATCCGACTCACTTCACTGAGCTCGTGGCCAGAAAAAGCTTCATCTTCTTCCATCATCTCAGAAAGGGGCATATTTAGTCCTAGTGGTATCTAATGAGAAGAATCTGGACCTCTTATGGAATATGTTTGCACTGCTTCCCTAAAGAGGAACTTTTAGGTTTCTTTAGGCATTAGATTTTGATTGGAGGAGTATTAGGCCAACTTAAATGAAAATTCTATCATTTACTCACCCTCAAGTTGTTTCAAACCTGTATGAATTCAAAGGAATATATTTTGAAGAATGTTGGTAACCAGAGAGTTGATGGACCCCATTGACTTCCAAAATACTATGGAAGTCAATGGGGTCCATCAACTGTTTGGTTACCCACATTCTTCAAACTATCTTCCTTTGTGTTCAGCAGAATAAAGAAACTTATAAAGGTTTGGAACAACTTGAGGGTGAGTAAAAAAAATGTTATCAAATGATGACAGAAAATTGGTGAACTATTCCTTTAAGTGAGATTCTAAATTACAAAGAACATTTTAGTTGTGGATTCAATGCAGTTGTTCGCAGCCATAGTCACCATTATTTTTATAGCGCTTTATAGAAATTACAAAAGAAAATACAAAAGAACAGCGTTTATTTGATATACACTACTGTTTGAAAGTTTGGGGTCAGTGAGATTTTATTTTTAAAGAAACTGATTCTTTTATTCAGAAAGGATGCATTAAAATGATCAAAAGTGACAGTAAAGACATTTATAATGTTCTAAGGTTTCAAATGAATGTTGTTCTTTTGAACTTTCTATTCATCAAAGAATCTTGAAAAACAAAGTATCACAATTTCCCCAAAAATATTAAGCAGCACAGCCATTTTTAACATTGATAATAATCAGAAATGTTTCTTGAGCATCAAATCAGCATATTAGACTGATTTCTGAAGGATCATGTGACACTGAAGACTGGAGTAATTATGCTGAAAATTCAGCTTTGATCACAGGAATAAATTACATTTAAAATATATAAAAGTTATTTTAAATTGAAGTTTTTACTGTTCAAATAAATGCAGTCTTGGTGAGCAGAAGAGAAATAATATATTGTATTTTTTATTACTTTTATACATATTTATAATTCTGTAAATGTATTTGTTTGTTTTCATTTAATTTATCTATTGTCCATATTAGCATACTGTTGCTGATTCTGATTCAAGGCTCTTATAAATCATGGCACAAACAACAGCAATGATATTGAACGTTTTTGTTGACTCTGTGGTCAAAGTTTCCTTTCATCCAGGATAATAAACAGCGAATACTTCACATACTGTAGACATTAAAACACTCAAAGGATTTTGGTGGACTTTAAAACATTAATAGTTCTTGTGAAACTCTTTTAATAAGACTCGAATCCACGAGCCTCACAAACTTGGATCCAGATCCAGCAACTAAACTTTCTAACTTCTAAACAAACTCAAAAACACCCAGTGACTTTATGGCATGCAACTTTCATCAGTGTACATTTCACATTAAGCACAGAAAGCCAAATTTCTCGAGTTTTAATTGCCTGAGGTTAAGTGGGAACTTTTAGCTTCTGCTTCAGTAATAATAATTTACTTCATAAAAAATGACTAAAATCTGATCAAATGCTTCATTTAACGTATCATGCTCCAGTATTCTGTCAAAGGTGGACCTCAAGCTCATTCACAGAGGTCTGTGCCCTGAATATTCACTGACCCCAGAGCAGCCGTGGCGTCCCGGGGTCACGTCTCCAGTCATGTGTGCTTTGACAGGGATATATTTCGGCTACACCCAAGGAGGGTATTAGGTTGGTGGAAGTAATGGATGTCTGAGCGAGACTGTGTACCATCAGCCAGATAAATGACTCGCTGATGGTTTGGGAGATTTCCAAGTTGCACCGGCAGGCAACTCATTTCTCTTGTTTCTTCCTGCTTTCCTTCGGCCCCTCGAGCTGTGGAAAGCTGACGGAAGTACGGCTTGTGCTTGAGAAACAGGGGGTGAGACAACAAAACCGCAGGAAAGATTTAGAATATCCACAATTTTCTCCAGGAGATATGCAGGTTGTCACGAGATATTAGATTGTACTGTTTTGATGAAGTCTGTGTGGTTCTGGAGATCAGGTCTGTAGTGGAGTATTTGCTCATTACAAGTCAGAACTGAAAATACGTTTAAAAATACTCATAAATCATTCAAATATTTTAATAGTACTTTGAATTGCTTCTTTCTGGCATAAAATTATTCTCTGATTTGATTCTGGTTGACCTACTCAAGTGCTTGAATTTACTTAAATGGCATGTTTAAATTTGTGTAGGATTTTACGTGTGATTGTGTGGTAGTTTTTCTTTATGAGAAGTGAATATACAGTACCATTCATTTTTGGAAATTATTTGTTTATACAGCAAGGATGCAATAAATTGATTAAAAACTACTGTAGAGACATTTATAATTAAATAAATGTTATTCTTGTGAACTTTCTACATATTAAACAGTCATGTTAATATGTAATAATACTTCACATTATTTAGTTTTTTACTGTATTTTTGATCAAATAAATGCATTCTTGGTGCGCATTAGAGACTTCTTTCAAAAACATAAAGAGATCTTACCAACCCCAAACTTTTGAACGGTAGTGTAACTTTTATTTTAATGAATTGATATTGCAGCTGTACATCAGTGGATTTATATGAAAGCAGGGATAGCTGCAGATTATGACCAAAGATGCATCACTTTTAGAGCACTTTCCCTTTAAGAGTGTATTTGAGTGAGTTGTTGATGCACATGTAATGATAGCAGAGCATTACAAATCAGATTTGAAAAGAAATATTTATCTCTCTTTAATACTCACGTTGTGATGACTAAATTAACTTGTAGCACAACATGGTTGAAGAATGTAAGAATGGTAGTCTGACCCTCCCTCATGTACATGATAAATATATGCATTATGTAAATATGGATGGATGGATGGATGGATGGATGGATGGATGGATGGATGGATGGATGGATGGATGGATGGATGGATGGATGGATGGATGGATGGATGGATAGATGGATAGATGGATGGATAGATAGATAGATAGATGGATGGATGCTGTATCTTTCAGCAGATGGCATGCAGCATTGAAAGATTTCTGAGACTCATTAAAGACACCGCACACAGTCCTAGGCTGTTCTTTTCCCCGTCCTCAGAGTCGAACAGCAGCACGTTTGGTGTAAGCACCGCTTCATTCAGCACATAATGAAAAGGGAAGCTCCGGGCCGGTAATGAAGTCTTAGGCGAGTTTCTGTGGCCGCGACGGCTCACGCCGTGAGCTTTGGTAATTGGCGGATGACCTACTCCGCCATCGAGTTGTAATGTCACAATTTGTGTGTGATGCACAAATCCAATTAAGTCCGAGTGCTGTGCAGAGTTCTCCTGATGGAGGCTCAAGGTGCCCTCTGCAGTGATAGAGCGAGATTGAGAACCGATACAGTGTTTGCACACGCCACTGGAAGCCTAGAAGAGCCACATCACAAATCGGTGAGGTCAGAGAGATTACTAGTCATATCTGTTTGGGCTGATCGTACCGGCCCTTTAAGAGCAGGTAATGTCAGATGGCATGAACATCTGATGCATACTGCAAACAAAACTAAAAAGCAGATTTTAGTTTTATAATGTACAGCCAAAACATTATGACCAGTCACATTGATCATCTCCTAACAAGGCCACATATTAAGGTCTGGGTAGATTAGATGGTAAGTTAAGTGAAGTCAAGTCACCTTCATTTATATGTAGAGCTTTTTACAATACAGATTGCTTCAAAGCAGCTTTATAGTGATAACAGGAAAATAATGCAACAAAGTTTGTTTCTGCTGTACCGCAGATCTAGAAGAAAATAGCGTCATAGTCCAGCTTAAGTAAGTTCAGTAATGGTTCATTTTTGTTTTAAAACAGTTATTAATTCAGTTCATTTATATATATATAGCTGCTCGGGAGAAAAAAGTGATGTCATCGTCCAGCTCAGTTCAGTTCTCATATAATAGTGTCAATGAATACTATTGTTGAATACTAAATGTCCCCAGCTAAGCAAGCCAAAAGCCAAAGGCGACAGTGGCAAGGAACCAAAACTCCATCAGGTGACAATCAGTTCTCATAGTTCTCAGCAAACAATCAGTTCTCGTAATCAACATGTTGGATGCAGGAGAAATGGGCAGAAATAAAGACCTGAGCGACTTTGACAAGCGGCAAATTGTTATGGCAAGGCGACTGGGTCAGAGTATCTCTGAAACGGCAAGGCTTGTGTATTGCTCTCGGTTAGCTTTGATGAGAATTTACCAACAGTGTCCGAGGAGGGACAAACAGGGTGTTGGGCTCCCAAGGCTCATTAATGCACGAGGGCAACGAAGGCTATCCCGTCTGGTCCGAGCCAACAGAAGGTATACTGTGGCACAAGTCACACACAATTGATAATGTTTATGGGAGGAATGTGTCACAACACCCTGCTGTGTAGCCGTAGACCAGGGGTGCCCAATCCCGCTCCTGCCGATCGACTGTCCTGCACAGTTCATCTCCAACCCTAATCAAACACACCTGAAGCAACCAATTAACGTCTTCAGGATCACTTGAAAATTAAAGGCAGGTGTGTTTGATTAGGGTTGGGGATGAACTGTGCAGGACAGTCAATCGGCAGGAGCAGGATTGGGCACCCCTGCCGTAGACCAATCAGAGTGCATGATGACCCCTTAGTCCAAAGCGCCTACAATGAGCATCAGAGGAAGAAAGTCACCTGGTCCGATGAGTCCCATTTTCTTATAAATCATGTGTACGTGTGCACCGTTTACCCGGGGAAGTGATGCACCAGGATGGACTGTGGGACGTCGGTGGAGTGTGTGTGACGCTCTGGTCAATGTTCTGCTTGGAAACCCTGGGTCAGCCCAGTTCATGTGGCACATGCCACCTACAGTATCTAAACAATGTTGCAGACCATGACAATGGTGTTCTTTGGGAGAAGTAGCCTATTTCAGCAGGATAATCACACTGTCACACATTGTTCAGGAATGGTTCGAGGAACATGAGATCATGCATCTGTGGGATGTGCTGGACCAACAAGTTCAATCCACCTCAACCTACAGGACTTGAAGGATCTGCTGCTGACGTCTTGGTGCCAGAAACCACAGGACACCTTCAGGCTCTTGTGGAGTCCATGCCTCGGCAGGGCGGTGCTGTTTTGGAAGCACACGGAGGACCAACAGCATATTTGGTCATGATGTTTCGGCTCATCGGTGTATTGATGATAACACTGGCTTCATGACCTCGTGTGTTTATTTCAGTGTTTCTTCTTTCTGAATGTGCGGTGTCCTTGAGTATCTCTGGCCACTAAAGTCAATAACAGCCAACGTTTGAATATGTTCTTGAAACATTTTTCTGGCAAATGATCAGGTTTATGCTTTCTTAGGAAAGGGTTCAATGTGATACAGGTAGCTCTTGCTTGATTCTGAAGGTTATTTGCTACCTTGCATGAGTTGCAGTGTGACACATAATATGTATGCATTCAGGCTGCTTTTGTCATTACATTGCATTTGTACTTTTCAATATTTTAGACCTAAACTTCTATATATATATGAACCAAAAGTTTATTTAAATGAGCCGAAATGACATCCCCCTCCAGAGCTTATTAATTTATTGATAGGACAATGATTTCTGTCAATATTCTTGACCAAAGTGTAGAAGCTCTAAATAATTCATTTACAGACAGCGATGAAGTTATTAGCAGCGCACCAGATAACACACATCCTAATTAAAATGTTCAGAGACATTCTGTGCCAAGGTTGATAGCCTTGTTTTTTCAAATGTACTTTACAGTTTGCGTTTAGTTGGCTCCAGCAGGTTTTGATTAATTCATTTTTATCTTATGGACATATTTCTGTTTAGTTTGTTTAGGTACCTTTTGATTTGATCCCATTCCAAGAGTCACGATCTGATTCCAAAATGATTCTTCAACATATATTTTTGAATTACCCTTTTGAATTATTCTGCTGTGCATATTTACATGTTTTAGATGTGTGTTTTGGTTTATATATATATTTTGACACATATTTTGGTTTTAGTAAATGGGTCATTCTACAGAAACGTCCACTTTTGGTAGGGCAAGATGTCTTAAAATTGATTTCTTTTTCTAACATTTAAACATTTCAACGGGGGGGGGGGGGGGGGGGTATTCCAACCCAAATTTTTTTGGGGTATTTTTATTTAAAGGAATTAATTATAAAAGCGATTTAAGGGAATAAAGAAAAAAAAGCTTATTGTATTAGTGAAATATTGCAAATAATATTTTATTTTTAATTATGCATGCATTCTCTCTAAATTAATCAAAGAAATTATAGCATATTTTCAATTCAAAAAGGCTAAATTTAGTAAATAAATAAAAAAAGTTGAGTAATTCGCGTCACCGGATACTGTCGGTAGTTGAACATTTCTATTGTAAAACAGTCAAATATGAAATGTTTTCCACTTACATTTTGCCAGGCATTCGTTCACTTCTTTAATCATTCTGACATTGAAGAGCTAGACCGCTGAACTTTTAGTCATCCTAACACCAAACAGAGCGGTGCGTAATGGAGCGCATCAGAACAGCATCAAGAATATCAAATACATTGCAGTGAATCTTTTATTTGCATCTTAAGTTTATAGGCAATAATAATGACAGGTTTGCGAAAGTGTAGAACTCGGTGAGCTCGCGCAAAACACATCTTCAGGACAGCGACTCATTTAAACGCCTCTGATTGGCCAATGCGTTCAACAGACATGTCAGTGATTGGCTACAATGCTCAACGCTGCCGTACGCCGTGCGTGCGCTACGGTTTAGTCTCTGTCTCGCATGCGTGCTCGCTCTAGATTCCGGGAGATTTTAACTAATTTGCGCCATAAATAGTGGTCCATCCAGTAGTTAAGAGCCTGAATTGTTTATAGTAATTCTGAAATTTAGTGCACACGAGTGAAAAAAAAAAATACAGCACAGAAGAATGTCTAATTTAGCGTGAGATTTCTTTGTTAAGCGTGAGAGCGTGAGATTGAGGCTGAATGCGTGACTGTCACGCCAGATGCGTGAGAGTTGGCAACCCTGCATGTAGACAGAGTTGGCGAAAAATAATAATAATGCAACAAATAAAGAGATTATGTTTTATTTATTTTAATCAGGTTTGTTAAAAGTGTGCTTGAATGAGGTTAGTTCATCTGCGCTACCATCTATTTGCTATAACAATGAAAATATTTGAAAACCAGTTAAAATCAAGTAATGATGCAATCCTTTAAATCTTAACTTTTGAGTGTAGCAGAATTAAATGGATGTAACATTTTTACTATGTCACATGTGACATTGCATTTAATGTGACAGAAAAAAAGACAGTAACACCAGTGACACAATAAAGTTGATCTATAAATGGAAGTCACTGGTGTTACTGGTGTTACCCATAAGAAAGGTGACACCAGTGACAGTAACACCAGTGACAATTTTCATGAAAAATTAATTTTACAAAATGGCTGCTGCAAGGTAACAAACCACATGTTGTCAATCATGGTATACTAACTAAATTAAGTAGTTTAATCCATTTGTATTCTAGTTTTTTTACAATTACCTAACAGTAAAGTAGGTCATACCAGTGACTTCAACTAAAAGCTTCATATGAAATCATGAGATAAATGAGAAGATTTCTGCTAACTGAAAAGAGACAGTGGATCTACCATGGGCTTTTCTTCATACTGTAGATATTCAGGAAATTGGAAGAAGAAAGTAAAGTGATGTCATCAGTGTGATTTTTATTTTAAAATAAGAGATTTTTGTTTAACGGTAACACCAGTGACACAACTCCAGGGGACCACTAATTTCATTATAAATGTAATAATATTTATTCTGCATTTTTTATATATATATCATTTACATAATATATTTGATAGTTATGTATACATTATTGTATTTTAAATGGTGTAAAAATCTGTTACTGACCTCAAAATAAAGCATTTCTCCTCTGTACATGACTGTGGGGACGAGCACTTCTGTGGTGCTTGAAATTCTATATAATTAATAAAAATCAAATATTGCCACATTGATGGCTCAAAAAGGTGTAATTGTTCAAATAACATATTGTTTTATTTTAAAATGTAAAGAAATTGTAACCCTAGCGTGTTTTTTAAGTGTAATATTTCTGTAAAGGCTAGGGACAGAAAAATGGACATTTTCATAGAATGACCCAAATGCAGTTTACTAAAATGCAGTTTTTACTAAATGCAGTTAAAATATTAATTGATTTAATTATATCAGAATAACAAGTGAAGTGATAATTAATAACAGAGCTAATTGTTTTTTACCCACATGGGTTATTAATTTTGGATGTTTGTAATTTTTTATCAATATTGTAGTCAGATCAAACATCCTAGAACCACTCCCGTATTCAAAGTGACTCAGTATTTAACTGGACACTAATAATCTCAATCGATTGCATATCTAGCAAGGCCTGGCATTCATGTTTCTTAGATCCTTTATAGCTCGTATCGCAGCAGTTCCTCCAAACTGACAAACTGGACCACGTGTCCAATTGGATGACCTTTATAAAGACCTCAAGAAGCAAAGGTCACCTCTTTTCCAAAGAGAATTGGCAAGTCTGTTCTCCAAGAAGTACAACTGTGGCTGAAGATCGTTGCTGTCATCCCGCAGTGTCCCCGGACAATTAACCTCTGATCCCGGTGACAGGTACAGCGTTTGTAACTGTAAACGTCTCCTGCTTTCAAATGCAGGGAAGCCTGTCAGAGTCAGAGAGCTCTGATGCAACCCAGCGTTTCCCCTCCTGGTTTACAAGACGTTCTTAGCAGAAACTAAACCGAAACAATTAAAAAAGAGAGAAATCAGCTGGCTTGTTTACACAACGCTGCAAGATTTTGCAATAAATCACGCTGAGATTGTTACATCACTGCATGCAAATGCTTTCGCATTACAGAATTTCACTGCAGGAACGCTAATGCGTAACCCATTTCCTGTGCTGATTACCTTGAAATAAAAAAGACACAAGTTTAATTGCTGTGGCGTGTACGTGTGAGGAACATCCAGCGTGAAGCAGAAGCCGTCAGTGACGTCTGTGTGTGGGGCCGTAACCTCAATTACAAACCGCTTTAGCCTGCGTGAAACAAGATTCAGGCGGCAAATTAAGTCCGTCGTATGCTGTTTATTTATTGTGACGGGCCACAAAGGTGAGCGTATGTCTTATTCTGGCATCAAAGTCTTCTTTTCAAAAAACATACATCTATTTTAATGCATTTAGCTCTCAGAAAAGAGCTAAAAGTAGTTTTTGGACGCCTGCAGAGTTTCTGTGCACAGAGCAGGGTTAATTGCTAACTAAAACTAAGTTGGAAACTTAGTTTAAAATGAATAACACAGATTAAAATGATGAAATAAAAGTTGCTGAAAAAATTGTATGCTACAAATAATCAGATAAACATTGTATTATATAAAGTATATTACATATTATATCAATTAAACAATATAAATATTGAATATTTGCTTTATCTTTTATGAAAATCCACAAGTGCAAAAAAAGTGGTTTTATATATTCACAAAACTGTTAATCTCTGATGAAAGAGTAATATAAATAAATAAAAATATATAAAAAAATGTGTTAGACAAACTTCTTTTATATAAGTGTTTTCTGTCTGGTTATTTATTTATTTATTACATGCCAGATGCCAATAATTATTTTATAATTACAAAGACCACAATGAAAAGAAGACTTTGTGTTATCCTTGGCAAGTTGAGAAGCATCCTGCTTTTATTGTCTAAATGAAATAGTTTTTAAACTATTAAATCTATTGAACCCTACATGAATGTACTGTATGTGGATTAAAGCAATAAATGAGAGACAGTGTTACAGTGATTTTGCTTCTGAAAAGGAGTGTAATTAGGCATGACGTGAAGCTGAAAACGCTCTTAAATGCTGTAAAATCATTATAATGGCCTCTCGGGGCTCATTTCTTTTATAAAATGGCAACAGCAGTAATATGAAATATGTTGATAATTATTAATTAAAGTTCCCACCACAATGCTAGAGTGTGTGGTTTCAAGTGTTGCTATGCAGATGTCAAAGTGTTCTGTTGATATTAAGCAGTGGTATTATTGTTAAAGGCACACTATGTAAGGTGTTTTTTTGGGGGTTTTTTTGTTCTTTGTTTCGTACATACGTCACTCGCCCGTGTGTCTCGTCATATCCGTAAATAGAGAAAAGTTGCTCGGCTACTCTGACGTGTGTATGGTGTGGGAGCGGTATAGGTTATAGGTTAAATCTCCAACCTCTGGGAAATCACATGTTTTAAACAAACGCAAACAGAGGAGAGTGCTGGCAAAAGAGAAAGTGACAGCTCGTAATAAAACAAGAATCAACATTACCTTGGCTTTTCGTAGATGGCGAGAACTGGAGATTGAGTTATTATTATACTCAACAGGTGAGAGAGGTATTTTATCGAACAGATAAATTGCCATATGTAGTTCTCTAACAGAGTTGACTGTAAAGCATTATCTAGGAAAGACAAGTATTTTGTTTAGGCTTGGCTTGTAGGGAATTCCAAACCTGCGTATATTCAAACGCACATAACTATAGAACCCATTCTAAATGCGCATGTGAACGCCATCAGCGTTTCTCACAGGTTCGCGTTTAAAGTCTGTGTAGAGGGAATGGTGTCGTCTTAGCGACCCCTAATTTAATAACAAATGATCATTGCGACGGAAGCAAATCAATTAAAACTAACTTTAGATGGAAATAACTTAACTCTGCTGTAAAGCCGAAACAATCTCTGTTACCTTAAATTATACGCTTATCTCTGTAAAGCTGCTTTGAGACAATTTACATTGTTAAAAGCGCTATATAAATGAAGATGACTTGACTTGATCTATTGTGAAGGGTCATTTCATTATGGTTGCTGTAGCGCTGTTCTGGAATTTATTTTCAAGTGTGTCTATTAATAGCTAAAGCTACAGTAACGTCTTCAGCTAGTCAGCTTGAGATCCTTTCCAACTGGTTCTATCTCTTAAGCCTATAGTGAATGTTTTATGAGCAGCAGGATAACCATATTCACACAGTCACACAGAGCCAAAGCACAACCAAAACAATGTTCTTCCACAAAATTCATGCAGTTTTTTTATTTTTTTTTATTTGTTAGAGGGACAAAAATTGCTTAGTGTATATTAACCTTTAAAATAGTTAATATATATATAGTAAGTAAGTGATATATATATATATATATATATATATATATATATATATATATATATATATATATATATATATACCGTAATAACATACAAACAACACTAAAATAGCACTGATCTTGCTAGAGTGTTGCAGGTGTTCGGTGTAGTTTCTTACTATAGCTGCATAAGCAAGGTATCATTTATGTCCCACAAAATAGTACAGGATGAGATAGGAGTTGTTAACGTCCCCGTGAACCGGAAGTTGCAAACGACTTTTCTCCAGTGTTATGACGTATTTAAGAGGGCAGGGTTTTACTTAGCGCTCCTCCTCTCCATCTCTCGCTCATAGCAGAGACGCCATTCCAAAAGACGCCATTCCAGACCGGAAGTAACTTTTCAGATTTTGATTAAAGATTACCATGGTAAAAAAATTTTTTTTTATATTTACTTGCACGGATTAATTGTTCACCACAAGACTAGTAATATGCGCTAACAAAGTAAATAGGGTCAATTTTGATTTCACGCGGACTTTAAACCCCTAACCTTATGAGGATGCTTGGTTTGGCAAACACTACTACTGGTCATCACAATAAACATTTTCCCCCAACAGGCTAATGAAATGTATCACCATGGCACCTTAACAAAGAATTCAATTTGCAAGTTGCAGGTGTGTGTCCGGCACTGGAGAGATTTCAAGGAGCGGTTATGATGATTGATGTGTAAAATCTGATCATTTGGTTAATGCTGCACAACAGACACTCTTGACGTATTGATTCCAGTCCTCGTTGTGCATTGGAAACCGTTAGCGTGTTTATGCCGCTGGCATGGCAAGTGAATGAACTTGACCCTTGACTGAAATTGTGTTGTGTGAAAACACCCGAGAGGGGCGAGAGATAAGCTGGTTTGTCAAGGACGGAAGAAGCTCAGAAGTGCCGTCCCACACTTTCGCCGTAATTCAAAGTCACTGGCTTTATCAGAGCGAGCAAGAGGAGATTTTCTGTTCATGTTTCTGAACAGCCCTCATCGCTGGATGCGTATCACCGTCTTCCTCCGACTGAACTCATTGGTTCCCAGTGGCCCACAGGTTATCAAAGCAGCCAATCAGATCCTCCCCCTCCCCTCCGGCTCTCATGTGATTAAATAGAGTGTGGCTTGTGAGGGGGTGAATGTGGGTCACAGTACAGTAGCTCTTATAATTACAGGAGCACTGATGATATCATCATGGAGAACAGATCGCCTCTATATGCCGGTCGGGCCCGGCGCATCCAACCGGATAACATCGATAGAGGATATGGTCTCATTATGTGCTTCATACCTTGTTCACTCCATCTCACTCTCATTGCTTTCCCTTCATAGTCGTCTCTATAGCGCACAGGCCTGTAAAGGTCGAGCTATGAAGCTGATCAATACTGTGTTTTAACTTGGATTATATTTGAACTATATACACTACCATTCACATGTTTGGGGTCGGTAAGACTTTTTTTTTTTAAAGAAATGTATACTTTTATTAATCAATGATGCATTAAATTGATCAAAAGTGACAGTAAAGAAGACACTCTATTTATCAAAGAATCATGGTTTTGCTCAAAAATACTTTCATTGATAATACTCTATGAGAATATGAGAAGCAAATCAGCATATTAGAATGATTTCTGAAGGATCATGTGACACTGAAGACTGGAGTAATGATGCTGAAAATTCTCCAAGAAAATGTTTAATTTTAAAATATATTCAAATGGAAAACAGATATTTTAAATTCTAATAATCTTTCACTTACTGTTTTACTGGATTTTTCACAATCAAGTGTAGAAGAGACTTTCCATGAATAAACTACTAAAATAGAGCCCAAAACTCTTTTTTTTTAAACAGATATTAATGAAATGAGGTGCTTGAGGTGATCATCAACCCTCATGAGGTCCAACTAAACCAATTATATGAGCTGTTTTATGTGTCAGCACTAGAATTTGTGTATAAATTAAGAAATTACATTCATTCAATGACAATTCATTATTGCTATTGGTAAAAATTAAGAAGTGAAATTTATTATTGACATTTTTTATCTGACATATGAAACTTGGGTTACACTTTACATTTACATTTAGTCATTTAGCAGACGCTTTTATCCAAAGCGACTTACAAATTAGGACTAAATTAAGCGAGTCATCATGAAGAGGCAAAAACAACGCAAGAGGTGCTCAAAATACGAAGTCCAGGCATTATTCAGAGTAGCATAAGCCCGATAAGTGAGGTTTTAAAGGGAAAGGGATGTTTTTTTATGAGGTTAAGTGCTCACGGAAGAGATGGGTTTTCGGCTGTCTTTTGAATGTTGTCAGGGATTCTGCGTTCCGGATGAGGGTGGGGAGAGCATTCCACCAGCATGGAACTGAGAATGAGAATGTTCTGGAAAGTGATTTTGTGGCTCTCTGTGATGGAACCACGAGCCGTCGCTCGTTGACCAATCGTAGGCTTCTGGTAGGGATGTAGACTCGTAGGAGTGAGTGAAAGTAGGAGGGAGCTGACCCTGTGATAGATCTGTAAGCAAGCATCAATGCCTTGAACTTGATGCGAGCAGCGAGTGGTAGCCAGTGCAGAGAGATGAACAGAGGAGTGACGTGGGCCCTCTTGGGCTCGTTGAAGACAAGACGAGCTGAAGCATTCTGAATCATTTGTAGAGGTTTAGTTGCACATGATGGAAGTCCGGCCAGAAGAGCATTGCAGTAGTCAAGCCTAGAAATGCGAGATGTTGTGTTGCATGCTCAGTAAGGAAAGGCCTGATCTTCCTGATGTTGTGCAGTGCAAACCTGCATGATCGAGCTGTCTTTGAAATGTGATCTGTGAAGGTCAGCTGGTCATCAAACGTTACTCCAAGATTTCTGACAGACCTTGATGGGGTGATTGATGATGACTCTAGCTGGATAGTGAAGTCGTGCTGTAGAGACGGATTTGCAGGGAGGACGAGAAGCTCAGTCTTTGCCAGGTTGAGCTGCAGGTGATGTTCCTTCATCCATGTCGAGATGTCCGCCAGACAGCTTGAGATCCGTGCAGCTACTGTGGGATCATCTGGTTGAAATGAGAGGAAGAGCTTTGTGTCATCAGCATAGCAGTGGTAGGAGAAACTGTGTGCCTGTATGATGTGTCCCAGTGATGTTGTGTAGATGGAGAAGAGGAGGGGACCAAGAACTGAACCCTGAGGAACCCCTGTGGTCAGTTGATGTGCTCTGGATACCTCGCCTCTCCATGCGACCCTGAAGGACCTACCTGTGAGATAGGACTCGAACCAGTGGAGTGAAGTTCCTGTGATGCCCAGTGATGAGAGGCTGGACACAAGGATCTGATGATTCACAGTGTCGAAGGCAACAGACAGATCCAGGAGAAAATACTTTATTTTAAAGTGTCATTGTAATTATATATTAAAGTACTCATTAATGTTAATTAACAACATGTACTTGCATGTAGTTATGGATAATGTACTGTTATTGCTGTTGTAAGTACATGTAACATATGTAACAAGGACACTGTAAAAAATTACGGTAACACTTTATTTTACAGTGTCCTTGTTAGATATGTTACATGTAATTACCATAGTAATAACACTAAATTATGCATAATTACATGTAACTAACCCTCAACTAAACACTAATCCTACCCTAACCCTATAGTAAGTACATGTAGTTAATTAATATTACTCAGTACTTAAATATATAATTACACTGTAACAATGACACCTTAAAATGAAGTGTAACCAAAATTACTAAGCCATTGTTTCAATTGTAGTTGAGAAGGTCAAGACGTCTGGGGGGGGGACAGGCCAAAGATCTCCTTTTAAGGGCTTATAGAGACATTTGATGTGTTTTAAACTAGCTACTTTTGTTTTTTTCTTATTATGGTAGATAATAGCCAAACATTTCTAATTGTTCTAACATGGGAAAACATTGGATTTATACATCTAGTGCCTTACAAAATTGGTGTAAAAAGGTGTGCAATATTCAAGGACTCAAAGTTGATGTTATGGTAATTACATGTTATGCGGAGAGGTAATGGAGTAAAAAAACAACAGTGCCGACATATATAACAAATGTTCAGCAACTACAATAGTAAATCAGACAACAAATAAGACTGATGGGACTAAACAAACCACAAAAAGCAGTTTTTTGTGTGTCAAAACACTGGAGACAATAATCTTTTTGAAGTGTGCACTTAAAAAGTAAGACTTGTCAGAGGTAAACTCAAGATAGTTGAGTCACTTGTCATTACTCGCAGGCTTTTTGCATTATTTGATGGCTGCGGCGGTCTCAGTCGATTTGTGCTTGCTGTGCTAATGTGTTTGTAGCCCAAGGCTTCTCTTCCTGTCTGCTGTATTCTTTTTCTCATCATCTTTATACCTCCACTAATGTTGCCTGCAGTGAATTGAAATATTGGCAAAGCTGTTCAAGCATTTATCATACAGAAAGTATCTGCGGTTAGTAATCAGTTACATTCGCTTCATAATTGTGTTCCATGTCCTCAGATGTTTGATTCATTGCTTATTTAATCAATAGCCGCAAGAGCTAAAGCATTTTCCTAAACGCCAACCATTGTCCGATACTCTCAGCAACTGTTCTCGAGAGGTTCCCTGAAGCTGACTCAGCCGATGGCGGTGACCTTTTCAGCGGCATCAGACGCATGCTGAAGCTGTAGCACGTGTTGGTGGATCTTCTCTCAGTTGTCAGCGAGAGCTATTAGGAGCGACGGAGGCCTGATTACTGATCCTGAGAACAATGGCTGAGGATGAGCTCTCCAGATGGACTGCTCTCTGTTCATGAGTCTCACGGCAGAACATGACATGAGGAACCGTGTTCCACCGTATGGTCGGAGGGCTCTGCTGGGTTGTACGTGGAAATGTGCGTGACTCATTAACAGAAGGGCCGTTTCATTAGACATCTCATGATATCAAGGCTTGTGCAACATTCCACACTGAATGGATTTTAAATTGAACTTAAATTTGAATTGAGGTAGCAAACAGGATGCAGAATTGCTTTTGAATATGAATAGAACAACGCTATCTCACGACCGATTCGTACAAATTCGTCTGAGTGAGTAAAAGGTGGCTAATTTGTCTAAACCCCAGTGATGGATATAGGTTTAGGGGGCGGGGTCAGGGGTAGGTCATTCGTACGTATCCCTCCGAATTAGGCAACTGATAAAAAATGTATCATTTAGCAAAAATCATACAAATTTGTACGAATTAGCCACCTTGTAAAATACATACGAATTGCCGTGAGATCGGGTTGGAATAGAATCAAAATGAATTGAAATTCACATCGATGAACTAGTTTTAACTAGAAATGCAGTTTGAATGTTGCCAATGTTGGATGGATGGATGTTTGAAATACCACCTATTTAGCCTATATATTTCACCCTTTTTTCTTTATATATATATATATATATATATATATAAATTAGCATTAAAGGAACACGCCGACTTTTTGGGACTTTAGCTTATTCACCGTATCCCCCAGCGTTAGATAAGTCCATACATACCCTTCTCATCTCCGTGCGTGCCGTAACTCTGTCTGACGCACCCACCGCTAGCCTAGCTTAGCACAAAGACTGGAGGTAAACGGCTCCAGCTAGCATACTGCCTAGAGCCCTGCACGGGGCAAAACATCCAGCCCTAACCGAGACCTGGCCCGTGGTGTTCAAGCCCTAATCCGGCCCCCGCCCGAAAACGTCTGCAATTTTTCAGCCCGAACCCGACCCGAGACCAACATCAATATCACTTTATGCTCTCTCTGATGCGCGCGGTCTCTGCTAGACGCACACACTACACACACGCTTCTAGGTAAAATTGTATTATAGGCCTCAAACATAACTACCACCACCGACAATTATGCCCACAAATGTTAATACAGCAACATGACATCATGACTTTGCGTAAACATACACGCCACTTTCAAGTCAAGTGGCGTGTTATTTATACGCATTTTGAGCTTTCCGCGTGTATGTCCACACGCGTGTATGTGTACGCCGTTAAATGTCCGAGCGAAACGGAGGAAAATGTATATCTACATCTGGGGAGCAATATTTTTTTTCCTAGGATGGTAGGGGAACACTCATAAATGGTATTAACCCGAGTGATGGGTAGGTTTAGGGACGCGGTTGGGGTAGGTCATATATATTTATATACAGTAATGTAACGTAAATCAACGGCGTTGATAAACAAGCTGAAAAGCGATTATGCGTGTTGATAACACGCCAAAAATGGAAATACGAATTGGCGTGTCATACATACGCCATTTCATGAGATCAGTCTGAATACAGACTGTCCATTACAGAGAAGCATAAGCATGCAGTAGAGAATATTATATAGCCAAATGTGATCCAGCAGTAAATAAAGATTTACAGCCTACCTTTAGTAACTTTACTGAAGAACAACGTTTCAAAGAACTCTTCGCCAACTGGCTAACGTTAAATAATAATACAAATATAATACATAAAAAAATCCGTTGAACTGAGTAGGCTCATTCACTGTTTATTCGCGAGTGTTGTGAAGAAAAAGAATAGCATCCACTGTTGAAGGCTTCAGGCTCGGTAATCAAATCAAAACTCTTTCAAAATGCAGCTTTTCCTGAAGTATTGGGAACTTTTAGTAACTCCCCACGCTCCAACTTCTCCCTGATGCTCTGCATGGTCAACTGTCACCTAATGCATTACACTCGCGTAATCGCATATTGCGTTGCATATAATATTATCAATATAACAATATTTCATACAGTAGCCTGCGCTCTGCACGTACAGTATATTATGGGCACGATGAAAGGAGAGAAGCTAAATGAGCCCGAGTCCGACCAAAGCCCGATCTGTAAAAAAAAAAAAAAAAAAATGGCCCGACTGCTCCCAATAAGTGACAAAATAATGCCAACATTTTCCTATTTACATGTTGTGATTTGTATAGTCACAGCGTGTACAAATAACAAGGTCACATGAGACACAGCCATCTTCTAACCGTATACATCCTGGGAACTATATTCTCAGAAGGCGAAGCACTGCTACTTGGGCGGAGTGATTGAGATCATGAGAACATCATGTGATCATGTGAGAATCCCAGAATGCATTTCTTTACATTCCAGAATGCATATCTTTTAAGTGCAATCCAGTTCAAATTTCAATTAAACTATGGCCAGTTCAGTAATTTACACTAATGAATTGAAAGAGAGCCAAACCTTCAAAATTCAATTCTGAATTTTGCACAACCCTGCTGATATCATGCAACTGCAGTTTGTAACTCGCCATCTTACAGTGGCTCAGTGGGTCGCACTGTTGTCTCACTGCAAGGTCTCCGGTTCCAGTCCCGGCCTTTCTGTGTGGAGTTTGCATGTTCTCAATGTGTCGGCTTGGGTTTCCTCCAGGTGCTCCGGTTTCCACACAATCCAAAAAAAAAATAAAAAAATGCAGTTTAGGTGAATTGGAGACACTAAATTATTCATAGGTGTGTGTGTGTGTGTGTGTGTGTGTGAGAGTCCTGAGACATGTAATGGGGAGGTTTGTGGAAAGATATGATAGTACATACATCCCAACATACCCCAGGAAAAATCATTGCCAAGAAAATTCATGGTCAGTCTCTTGCATAGAGCTATCTACAGCAACAGATGGCCATACAATCACCAAGAGTCAGATACAACTGAAATAGTTAATGAGAGCGAGAAACCTTGCATATAGTGTTGTTTTTATATGCGTCCTGTTCACAATAAAGCACTCACATCTGCAAATCCTGGGCCTTTTTTGGGACACATTGTGAAAAATGTCTGTTGGTACTAAAACTATACCAATATCAGCAACGCGTCCCTTCTGTTTCCTTCAGGTACGACACCATCACAAATCAGTGGGAGACAGTGTCGCCGCTTCCCAAGCCTGTTCATTCGGCAGCTGCCACCGTTTGCGGAGGAAAGATCTTCGTGTTCGGCGGTGTGAACGAGGCTGGACGCTCAGCTGGTGTTCTGCAGTCTTACGTCCCGCAGACCAACACCTGGAGCTTTATAGAGTCCCCCATGATCGGTAAGTAGATCACTTAGGAATTTACAGGAATTTACTAATGGAAATTGTTCATTTGTGCATCTGAATTTCCACCCAAAGACAATTAAAAACAAGTATTTGTCAACACGGCACCAGAAGGTGGTTCTGTATATGTGCTCTGGTTTCTTGAAAGGCTTTTATGAGGTAGTTTGCTTTGCTCATGGGCTCAATCGTAGCAGAAGAACAGCAGGACTGAGATGGCAGAGTGGGACTCAACATCTTTACTTGCAGTAGGAGGTTTTTCAGGCTTCAATTAACTCAGCGATTGCTGTGCTATGGCATCATAAAAGCCATTTCATAAACTACATTATCTTGGTAATTAAATTAAGTTGCATGCAGTACGTGGAACAGATAAACATGGATTATTTTTCATTTGTCCAACCTTTAATCAGAGATCCTCGTCTTCCCATGATCATCTCTAATAGTTGTAATGATTGTTCATATACTGTACGAGTATGTTTAAATGTAGCCGTCACAGACAGCACAGAGTTCATCACTGTTTTGAGATCATATGAAATAGCTAACTAAAATTAGACCTTTTACATCCATTATACTCAATTGTATATTTACTGGCACTGGAGATGCAGCGGTAATACTGTACAATAAGGTTGTATACGTTAAAATATATTTAATGCAATAGCTAATGTAAAAAAAATAGTGAACAACAATGCTTTTAATGCATTTATTAATCTGTTCCTTCTTCAATTAATCTTCATACACTAATACATTTAACTTAAGCCACCTCTATCAAAAATGAGATAATATTGAGTGAATGCTCACAGCACATAGTATACACTCATCAAATACTTTCACTTCATACTCACTAAAGCCCAGCCTCAGCCCATTCAGAAATGCCAGTACTTGGGTAGAAACCTATACATACAGTAGGAGCCTGATAAAAATGTTAATATTAAAGAAAAACATTAGACGGACTCATAGGCTTTTGCATCTGAAGTCTTCATACATATATATGTGTATGTGTATATATATATATATATATATATATATATATACAGTATTTATTAATCTTTGTTCAAATTAGTTAATAAAAATACAGCTGTACATTGTTTGTTCATGTTAGTTCACAGTGCATTAACTAATGTTAACAAATACAACTTTTGATTTTAATAATGTATTAGTAAATGTTGAGATTAATATTAACTAAGATTAATAAATGCTGTAGAAGTATTGTTCTTTCTTAGTTCATGTTAACTAAGGTAGTTAACTAATGTTATATATATATATATATATATATATATATATAAATATATATATGTGTGTGTGTGTGTGTGTATATATATAACATTAGTTAATGCACTGTGAACTAACATGAACAAACAATGTACAGCTGTATTTTTATTAACTAATTTGAACAAAGATTAATAAATACTGTAACAAATGTATTGCTCATTGTTAGTACATGCTAGTTAATACATGAACTAATTTTAACTAATGAACCTTATTGTAAAGCGTTACCGTATTATCATATTTCTACATTATATGTAAATAATTTACAATATCAATAAACGCAATGAAAAAAAATTTTTCACGGATCTAACAGTATTAAACAATAATCTAGGTTCAAGTTTATAAATAATAATATGTTTGACTTGAGTACACTATTTGAGAATATTTGTGAGTAAGACTACATGTTTCCTGGCAGGAGTTTCTGGCTCTATCTCACTGATTGACCGGCCTGTAAGGCTTTGTGGAATGTTCCTATAGGCCTTTTTTACCCAGAGTGTCATTCATATTTCCCCTGCCATGTCCAGTCAATGACCTAACGCTAAAGGCTTTTAAGAGGTTCATTTCCTCAAAGTCCCAGTGTGATTCTGTTGTCCGAAGACCTGCAGTCAGTAGTAAACACTTCTGAGCAAACAGCCAGTGCCAACAAGACAAGCTGTCAGTGAAGGTCGAGCAGGCAAAGTGCCACTGGAAGTGCATGATGCCACGTGGACTGTGGAGAATTGATTGCAAACAATTGCTTGTACAAATTACACAAGATTGCAGGGCGTCTTTAGAGTACAGGCACATTAAAAAGTGATTCAGGGAGCCTCTGGACAGTCTGATGAGTTATCACTGAACCGGCTCCCAGCCTCCGCGAGCGCTCGCGACTGGCCTCTGCTAGTGCTCAGTCAGAGCGTGTCGGGCCGCCTCGAGCTGCCTCGTCTACAAACATCCCTTAGGTCTCTAAACTACCAGTGCGAAGGGTAGCCAGTGTTTATAAAAGCATGTTCAAAGCATGTCAATTGGCCAAGCAACAATTTGAGACATCCATCAGAGTGAAAAGGCAGTGTGAGATGGGTTTGACTGAAGTAGGCTCACATAAAACGCTTCAGCTTGTTTATTGAGTACCGAAGGTTGTTGCCGATGTCCTCGCCTCATTTTCAACCCAGCTCTCTGGGAATCTAGCCATTCAAACGACTCCTTTCCCATTTCTTTCGTTTTTAATGGCTTTTCTCTGCCGCGTTTTGCCTCTCCCGAAAATTGAGCGAGGCACCTCTGCAAATTGGTGCCACGGACTGTTGTTGTTGTCTTGTTTCACTCTCAAAAAGCTGAATCCCTCATGTCTCCATTGTGCCAGATACAAGTCCCCCATTTGATTGAAACCTTGAGACCTCTTGCCGGTGGCAGATTTCAGCATCAAAGAAGCAGACCGAGCTTTGGCGTGACGTTGGAGCCCCTCGAGTAACAGCGGCAGGCAGAACGTGGGCCAAACCTAACAATGAGCTCTGCTGATAGCATCAGCGTTGGGTTAGAAAACGAGACAACAAACAGATAAACAGACTGCGTGAGATTAGGACTTAACAGACGCCGGCAACTCAAACTGCTTGTGAGAATGCACGCGCTTATGATGTAAACAAAGCATTCAGGGAGTTTAAATGAAGTGACTCGGCACAAAAGCAGTCGTTTTGTGAGGGGAATAAAGACGTGTTCGAGGGGGGGCGCCAGAACTGTGCTCTCGTTACAGAAGACGATCCCTCCCCCTGGGTTATGCCGCCGATCAATTCGACAACGCTTGCTGTGACTGATGCTGGTTGGAGTGCTATAAAAAGAGGGAGTTATCTAGGCCGTCACTCAAAGTCGAGCGACGGGGTTTTAATGAGAAGCGCCTGGCATTCACGCCGCCAAGCGAGAGCCCATCTCACACTTCCTTTTCAACCATTAAATCCAGCGGCTGTTTTACAGATCGCTTCTGTGCTCGGCTTCTCAAGCGAGGAGCATCAGTCGAAGGTGCGGAAAAACAAAACAAAACAAACAAAAAAAAAAACCCTTGAGCGAAGCCACGTGAATTATTCATAGGTGTAATAAATTGGCCCAGCTGTAATCGTTTGGGAGACAATTTCTGTCAGAAAGCGAAGCCTGATAGCCTCTCTCTTGCATTCGGCTCGACGGCCTTTTTCGTGTTCACGACCATGCGTTGGGCTGTCAGTCATTTGCCTGCTCATGAAAAGATGTGATTATTTCTGTTTCTTGGCCATTTACCCCGTGTGAAGAAGGATAGAGTGAGTAAAACCTGTCACATTGTGAAGGGTCTGCGGGTATTACGGAGGTAATTTCCTCTGTTTGGAATCATTAGGTGGAACAGGTGCCATATATCTGTTTGCCATAATTTGTCATTCTCCGCTTAATAACGTAAAGCATAAAGGATATAGGGGTGTGGGGAATGGAAGAGGCAGAGAAAATCATAAATGCATTACAAATGGTGCTTCAAACCCTATTTCGTAAGATTGCATACTTACAACGTCACATAGGAACCACACAGTATGGCAGTCCTCGTTTATTATCTACCGTTTCACAGGAATCTTCCCGAAAGAACATTGTGAAGTCGTTCTGAATAGAATTTAGATGTCGTGTTCAGACGCCCCGGCAGCCGTATGATTTACATGTAGCTCCTAAAAGCACAGTAGATCTTTTCCTTGAGCACAATGTGTAAGCAGACCCATGATAATGCCAACATAACGGCATTATTCCAGGGAAAAAAATGCATCTGCAGCTGGAACATACATCAGAGAAGTAACTTCTATCTGTTGTTCTCTTTCCTCCTGTGCTCCTTTTGGGCTTATTTAGATAACAAGTACGCTCCCGCTGTGAGCCTCAATGGTTTTATCTTCATCCTGGGAGGAGCTTACGCCCGAGCCACCACTATCTACGACCCAGACAAGGGCAACATCAAAGCCGGCCCCAACATGAATCACTCCAGGCAGTTCTGCAGGTTGGTCTAATGAACAGTAGATTGCGATACGCCATGCAATAAACGATGTTCCACATTACAAATGGTGTAGCATAAATGAAAGGAAAACGGTCTCTTGCTCTTCCTCCCCCAGTGCGGCGATCCTAGACGGGAAGATCTATGCAACGGGAGGGATTGTGAGCAGCGAGGGACCAGCGCTGGGCAACATGGAGACCTTCGACCCTTGCACGAACACGTGGACGCTGCTGCAGAATCTGCCGTGTCCGCTTTTCAGACACGGATGCGTGGTTATAAAGAAGTACATTCAGAGTGGCTGAGGACAAGTTCGACTCTGGACTACTCTAATGTCACGAACTGGCCTAAAACAGCCCATCGAGCTCCAGCCAGCCAACCTGGGTGGAACGCGGTCGGACCATCGTGGTCAAGATTTAGCAAAGGATCCGTAGCGTAGCTCCCCCTCAGGTGTCGTGCCATTGGAACGACATTCTAGGTCAGCCAAATGCATTTTTTAATATTCCCTCTTCGATGTTTTTGTTCTTCTCCCACGTCATGTTTCTTTGAGAAGGTTCCCGTCACATTGGTAGTCATGTCATGAGATGAGAAAATGGGATTGTGTGTCGTATATAAAAGGTCAGTTGCATCGTAAAGGGACTTCGGCAAGAAGCTAAAGGATGTCGATGCTAGTCATGTAGCCCTCCAGCGAGGGTCAGCGCTACAGAGACGGGATAGAACAAAGGCCCTCCTGGACTCCAAAGCACAAAATACCAGAACCTGTGATGCCCAGAGGAGTTTTGTTTCATTTTGTTCTGTGTAAATCATTCTACCTTTTCTTTGTGGGTTTTTAATCCTTGTTTTATTCCAATCCACGAGCCTGCAGCCATGGCAGAATACAGATGGAGCAAGATGGAAGGAGAAACTTTGTATTATACGGAAGATATGTATATTTTAAAAACCAATGAAAATTGTGTATAAATGTTTTTAGAAAAACTCAATGGATTGAACAATGTCTGTAAATCTGTACCCTATCGGAACAATTTACGTTATTAATGCTGAAATACATATCCAGAATTCTAAAGAAACATGTTGACTGGTCATTTAAATATCACTCATAACCCTAACCTGACCAAGGAATTTCCTTAAAGGGTCAGTTCACCCAAAAATGAAAATTATCCCATAATTCACTCAGCCATCCAAACACAGTAAAAAAAAAAAAAAAAAATTCTTGCAAAAATGCATCGCTTCAGAAGGCATTTATTAACCTCTGAAGCCGTATGGATTACTTTTATGATGGATGGATGGATGGATCACTTTTGGGTGAACTAACCCTTTGATTTTGTCATTTGTGGCTAACTTTTAGAGAGCATGCACTTATGAAAAGCAACTTCTTACTGATTAAATGTCAATTCATTATAGAAGGTACTGTCTTTTCCAGAACATTTGAAAAATGTGTGCCTTTAAAATCCCTGATAACTGAGTGACGCCAGAGACTTTTGGAAGTAAACAAATGTAATGTATATGTGAACGCAAATGTGCTTTTTTATTGGTCAAACCTGCACTTACTGTTTTGCTATTTAAACTTTCCAATTTATGAACACAGCACACGGTCCAAATGTGCTGTAACCCTCATTACAACTCGAGACAGGACTCAGATTAAAATGAAAACACCTAGAGAAAGTTCAATTTGCACCTTTTATTCAAGTATATCACAGCAGTTTATTTCAGAAATTACAGTAAATATATCATTTCACAAAAGAAGGACTGCAAGGAAGGACAGAACAGTATGTGTGGTTTTGATTTGCCTCATAAAAGTACATACAAAAGGAACAAATTCAGGTACAACTCAAAAAAAGAACATTCCCTCATCCTTGTAAATCCTTAAAGGGGTATAAATCTACTGATTAAATGAAACAAACTAAACATAAATCATTATTTGCAAACAAGATAAACTTCTCCAACATAAAGCATTGACAAACTTCTGAGCACAACTGGGTTTAGTGGGTCATATTTACCTACATGCTATTGTTCTATGGACTTCCTACTGTCAGTTAAACAATCTGAATTAAACTCTGCTCAACTAAAGTTAAAGAACTTTAACTTGTAGTCAAACACATAGAACTACATAGACTTTCATGCCCACATTGTACCATTTTTAATGCAGGATTTAAGAGTTGATTCTCTAAAAAATATATTAGTGGTGCTTCTGAATGTGACATTTCCTTTCCACACAATGTGCTGACCAAGTTTTGATTTCGATTCAGGGCCAATTACATTATGCAATCAAATAGCTTTGCAAATTTTTGCTTTTTTTTTTCCAGATACATATGTGTGGTCAGCATTACAGTAGTTTCTTCCATGCTCCACCAATTAAGCATGTTGACGATACTACAGGTGATGGAGAGGGACCCGAAAACACACATTAGCCACATGAACTTCCCCTTCATCCTCTACAGTAATATTTGTAAATGAAAAACAAGCCTAACCACCATCATCATCATCATCATCATCATCATATCCCCCCGAATGGAATAAATATTAATGCAGCAGAGACCTGAGACCAGTGGGTTTCTGAACGTCGTGCAACACCTGCTACAAAAATGTGCTACAACGTGTCTCAGCACAAATTTCGTGTAACAATGTTTCCAATTAGTTTTGGTTGAACAAAATGTTGATCATGTTTATATCATAATTTAATAAATAACAAATGGACAGGCAATAGCACCAAGGAAAATGCGACTGCGAAGTTTGAGGGAAATTAAAAAACATGAAACGGACTGAAGGTAGAAACATGGC
The DNA here is from genome assembly GCF_949319135.1 of Squalius cephalus. Lineage (NCBI taxonomy): Eukaryota > Metazoa > Chordata > Actinopteri > Cypriniformes > Leuciscidae > Squalius > Squalius cephalus. Next base: position 32,536,095 of record NC_137133.1, on the reverse strand, counting down.
CACTAATATAAAAATCATGGGATGCACATGTAGAAAAAAAAAAACCCTGAAATATACAGTATATAACATTTCAATGCCATTTCTTTTCTCGGCTCAAAAGCAGGACAACCCAAAAATGAAATGCTGAGAAACAAACCCGAGGATTACTGCAGCAGCCACATGACGAGCTCATGTCGGAGAGGCGGTCCAGTACCCTAGCTTGAATTTCTGAAGGGCGCAGTGATATTACAGAGGTCAACAAATACTGTTTGTCAGTAAACAGGTCATTACTTTTGTCTCTTCGCATGAAAACAACTTGCTGAGGTAGCTGTGCTTCTGTCTCTCTCACACACACACACTGCAGTAGTCCAAAGCTAACTTCTAGTTTTTTTCCTTTCTTTTGCATATGTCTTAAAAAGTGTTTTTTGTTTTTTTTCCCCTCTTTTTTCCATTTTGTTTATAGCACCGAATCCGAGACAAGGTCACGGCGACTCTTGAACCTGGATCAACGTTCTTTACAAAGCTTTGAAAGCTGAGAGTTAACACAAGTTTGAGAGGGGGAGTTAATGATACTTACACAACACCAAAATTGAGATATTAATGCAACAGCTAAGAACCAAGGATTTAGCACAATATTAGACAGTTAGCACAATGGAAACACTATAAAAGAGCAAACAAAAAATATAGTAATGCTTTACGTTCAAAAATTCAGCACTGCCTAGACTGCCATTGTAGCTTCAACGATTTGCGCATCAAAACATCGTTGATATTTTTACTCCAAATTTGTGATATTACAATATAAATGGATGGAGAATGAAAGCCTCATTATTTGATGGAGCAACATCTTCACAAACCATGAAGATGTTCGGGTTGGTGACTTGAGAACAGATTGGCAAACAATTAATTGCAACATACTGTACACCACATACTTTTATCGAAGTCTCCTAAAACATCCGGAAGGGGTTTGTAGCCCTGTGGCTTGTCCACAAGCACCGATAGCCTGTGAGATACTATTTCAAAGTTAAGGCACACGCTAGGCAGTGCAATCTCCAGATAATCTACTCGTAAATCCAGTAAACCAGAAAAATGCCAAAATAAACAAACCAAACGATAAAGCCCATGAGCTACTCCTAGGGGAGAAATATGTGATGGGTCTAAAATACTACTATTCCTCTCCTAAAGAATCTATTTGAACCAAAATCTGTCCATTTTTTTTTCCGTTTTTGTTTCTACAAAAATTATAGTTGGAATAGGAGAACACAGTCTCATTGTTCACAGGGAAAAGTTGGTTTACAACAGAGAGGCCTTGCAAAATTTACTATTAACATCCAGTAGAAAACAACTTGTCATTAGACGTCCCTACAAAACGTGTTGTTTTTTTTCCAGCAGGAATATCTATGTGGCTAAAAAGTGTTGATAATCTCAAGGGTGACGAGGTGTGAAATCACAGGAGTGGTGGACATGAGGCGGTTGGACGTAGAAAGAGGGCAAAGTAGTTTATTTCCACAGTAAATGAGCAACTGACTGGAGCTGTAGGACATCACACCATCCGTATACAGTTTTCCACTGCTGGTGAGAATCTGTGTGTATGTGTGTTTGCTTCCAGTAGACAGAGGCTGAGGTTGCTTTGTGACATCACACAATCTTTTATTTTGTACTGTACTGTTTGTGTTTTGTTTGCTTATTAATGAGAACAAGGAGCAGCAGATGAAAACAAAAAAAACAAAAAAAAACAATAGCACCCAATAGCACCAGGAACAATCATCGGCAATTGGCATGTATGAGAGTTTACAAAAAAGAAACGAGCAAAAACGAAACCTCCAGGAGTTTTTGTGTTTGGTTCTGTTTCAGGTACCTGAGATGATAGCACCAAGGTCGCCTTTGTAAGCCTTTGTTTCAAATGTCTGCACTTTTCCCCCCCCTTCCCGCTGTCATTCGAGACCGAGGCGTCCAGACCTGCTCCATGTTAAGGACTTGGCTCAGAGCGCTCGCCTCTCCCTCTTCTATCAAAAGAGTCTCCAATCACATTTCTCTCTGAAAGCCCTCTATTCATCACAGGAATGTTTCGAAAATGCTCAACTTGCCTCTCCATCGCCTGCAAATCAACAGAAACATAAGCGAAATTAATGGCATGTTTTGTTAAATGTGAATTTCTTAAAAAAAAAAAAAAAAAAAAAAGCAGGAATACATTGTATTCATGTCTATGTATATATGTCATTATATATACTATTTTAATGGATAATGTGTAAACTGAACCGAGATGAATGACATAAAAGTTCATTATTTGGACTAGATATATAATTATATGGACAGAACTACATAAACATAACTTATTTTACTATTACTTAACATTTTAAACATTATTATAATGTTTCATTATACACTACCATTCAAAAGTTTGGGGTCTGTAATATATATTTTTGAATTTATTTGCTAAAAAATACAGTAAAAACCGTAATACTCTGAAATAATTACAATTTAATTATTTAAATACGTGTTTTGTATTTGAATATATTTTAAAATGTAATTAATTCCTGTGATGTCAGCTGAATTTTTATCAAAAGCAGTGTGAAAATCCTGGATGATTATTGTTTACTGCACTTTGTTATTCTTCTAGTTATTTACCTATAGCGACTAATGAAACAGGAAGTCTCGAACATTCACAGAACATAGCTTACTGCAAAATAAGGTAGATAAATAGGTTTTCTTTTGGGCTTTTACAACTTCAAAATCATACAGGTTTTGATAGATATGAGAGTGCGTTAATGATGACGGACGCAAACTATACCTTTAATACACACCTATGAGAAGCAGAATTTTAGACCAATGAGATTCCGCTGTGGGCGGAGCTAAGATAGCATGAAAAGTCACAATGACTTTATGACATTGTGATGTGTATGGCTAGAACTCCACTTTGCGTTCTTTAAAAACAGAAATGGATTTAATACAACTCTTTATCTGACATGGTAATTCTGGTTGAGGTCAAAGTATACGGCACAGGACAATGCGTGAACAATTAACAAAATCATGTCCAATTTCTGCTATCCTCAGTGGATCTCAGCACCGGTCCACCGGCTGCAAAAGATCCAACGATCTGACAGAGTACAGCGGATTAAAATGTAAACACATACAGCTTTTCCAGATGGCCTCGATCTCGAATCATCCTGGAATTAATAAATACGACTCCATTAGGGTGCTCTCAAAGAGGAATTGGTACACAACATGCAAATTAGCCTTCAGTCAAGCCGGCCATAATTCCTTGGAGCAATTCTAATCTGTTTCTGCTGGGCAGCTACCATTACTATTGTATTTGAGAACAGCGCACATAATTTCCCAGGAGGACGTGCGAGAGCTCTCTACCATTGGCGCGCCAGTGTAATTTAGACACACAGCAGCTGTTCGGTGTGCCGTGTTCAATCACTGTGTATCCATCTCCTCTGAGCCGCTGTCACACACGACACATGACTGAACTGAACATTATGAGTCATTAGACAGGATAAAGCTACTAGTTAATAAGGTTCTTTCTATTTTGTATTATACTGGCTCAGCAATTATTACTACAAATAACTGAAGATAAAACTATGTAGTCATCATTTTGCAGTCATTATAGCTAAAATACAGAGGTACTAAAACATTTTTAAGCCAAATATATTTATGGTCTAATCCAGTGTTTTTAGCAGGTTTTGCTTCAGGACCCAATAAAATAAAATAAATAAAATGGATGTATTTATGAGTTGACAAAATCAGAACACAAAATAAAAATGAGAGTAATTTATTGTGAAGCCGTATTTAAAGTGTCATGAAACCCCCCTGTTTTAACCTGGTCATTTACACCTCAGCTTTGAAAGAGACCAGAAAAAAAAAAGAAAAAAAACTGTGGAAAGCTGTGGAAAAGAGGGAGTGTAGAGGGTGGGAAGAGGAGAGAAAACAACCAAAGAAACACAGACCTGTAAAACACTTATTTCTCAGACAAATTAATATTAAAATATGAGCGGAGGATTTTTGGTCTACATTAGTCTTCTGTGTATCAGAATAACCCATTGTGTCATCGCATTCATGATTAGACGTACCGCTGTATCAGTGTCCTTATTTGCACATATATATTTCATTTGAAGAAGACTTCATGAAGTATGTGCGCATACAGGGTGCTGGGTTCATGTTTGGAGCAGGTGAGTATGTGAAATATGTTAGTAAACACGCTTGCGGTTCGTATATGAACTATGTGATCTGCGTTGCCAGTGTTGTTAAACTCATAGTGGCGTTTCGCACAGAAACCGCTCCCATGTGCGCTCCACATGTTGTTACAAATTAAATATTGTTAGTCATATTTTCCATGTGTTGGTAGTCAAACTCCAGTTCTGAAATGCAAACAACACTTTTGCTACTGTACTGAGGAAACGTACACTTAAAACACGCATGTCCGAACTCAAAGCTGAACAGGCAGAGGTGAACGAACAGCGGCAAAATTGTTGTCACATTTGAATTCTCTGCTGCTATGCAATCTCATGCATAATACAGCACAGTGATTGGATTAAATTAGTCTATTCTCTTGAATAATACAGTGAAACTGATGACGTAAAAGCGAACTCTCCAGCCACGGCCATCCAGCCAATCATCACTTCAAAATAACGCATATACCTCACTTTTCTTGACGTTAGCTTTTGATTTTTAAAGTGGAAGAACGAAATGGCTCAACAAAAATGAAAAAAATAACCACCTTTCCTTTAAAGGGGTGATATAATGCCCTTTTCACAAGATGTAAAATAAGTCTCTATTGTCCCCAGAGTATGTGAAGTTTTAGCTCAAAATACCCCACAGATATTTTTATATAGCATGTTAAAGTTGTCACTTTTTGAGGGTGAGCAAAAACGCACCGTTTTTGTGTCTGTCCCTTTAAATGCAAATGAGCTGCTGCTCCCAGCACAGGGGGTGGAGCTTCAACAGCTTGTGTCCTTTTACCTCATATAGACATGCACTGAAAATTTCAAAAACTTTTAGCTTTTTATGTTCAAACAGGAGTCGGACAATGATGGAACAGGACATTTCTGAATGGTTAGTTGATGATTTTAGATAGTTTGTGTAGTTATCTTCTAGTCATTGATTAGCATATTCTGTCATGATAATCTATAAATGGTGTTCCCGGGGCGGGGTTTATGCAAATTGTAGGGTTAGTGATGTCACTAACCCGGGAGGAATGTCGTGTAGTCTCTACCAGCCATTTGTTATAGTCCTTAAAAAGGAATTTCTTTAAAAGCAAATATCTCCCTTTGCTTTGAACTTTGAGCATTGTAACTTTGCAGATGTTGTTTATGTTCAAACAGCAACATTACACACTAACTAAAGTTAGAAAAGTGAAATCATAATCAACCACCCCTTTAATAATAAACATAATGAGTGCTATTGTTGTTTTGTGATTGTAATGTGGTGTTGGCATGTATATAAAATCAAATAAAGCTAATAAAATATTATCTAGTGAAAGTGTACGGTATGCTATCATGTGGTACAATTACCACACAGAAGCCTCTCTTAAATATAGGTATGGCCAATCTTTTTGCTTGTGCCCATGAAGCTCACATGTAATTTGATAAATTGCACAACCAGTAGGGCCATAAAGTCATTGAACATCATATTGTGTGTGTGTGTGTGTGTGTGTGTGTGTGTGTGTGTGTGTGTGTCACTCAACCTCTATAAGATGGGTCTTGTCGTACTCTCTGCGGTGCTGGTAAATACACTGGCTGAGCACAGAGTAAACTCTCTCCAGATGATCCACACTGAAGCCCTCACATTTCACAACCACCTGCTCCAACAGAGCCTGAAACAGAGGAAAATAAAACACCATTCAACATAAATTTCTTTCATTTACTCTGTTCATGTTATTCTAAACCTGTGTGACAGAAATTTTGAACACTGTTTTTAAAGCTCTTTTCTATGCAATTACAATTAAGGTTTCACACCTGGCTCGTTTTGGAGCATTTGTTTCGGAACCCGCTGCGTTTTCTCCGTTAATTCGGTTAGTTTAGGCACATATGAGCACGGCAATCATGCTCAGATCTGCACCAAAACAATCGCTCCGAGATCACCTAAGCGAGGTGGTCTCGGCTCAATTGAAAACAAACCCTGGAGCATGAGAAAGCAATCCGACCCAACGAACCAAGTGGAATCATTATTCATAATGGAAAATGTGTTATATAAATAGCAGCAGTGTCTGATTCTGTGAGTTTTTGTGGTTGAAAGCCAAAGAACACCTCTTTATCTTAAAATGTTGTGTAACTGCTCAGATGAAACACTGATTCCCACTCTAACAGCATAAATTATAAATATAATTAAATATACAGACCCTTTCCAAAAAATATGAATATCATGGAAAAGTTTATTTATTTCCATAATTCCATTCAAAACGTTAAACTTCCATAGATTATAGATTCAGGGCCCACAACTTAAACGATTTCAAGTATTTAGTTGTTTATTTGTACATAATTTGGGCTTCCAGCTCATAAAACCCACGAAAACATGATTTCAAAAAATTAGAATATTACATGAAATCACACAGTAATTACACAGTGATACCATGGTCATTGAACCAGGTTTTGGTTATTTTGGCAGTGTGGGCAGGTGCAAATCCTGCTGGAAAATGAAGTCAGCATCTCCATAAAGCTTGTCTGCTGAAGGAAGCATGAAGTGCTCTGGAAATGTCCTGGTAGACGGCTGCGTTGAGTGGACAGCACAGTGGACCAACACCAGCCGATGACATGGCTCCCCAAACCAACACAGACTGTGGAAACTTCACACTGGACTTCAAGCATCTTGGATTGTGTGCCTCTCCATTCTTCCTCCAGACTCTGGGACCTTGGTTTCCAAATGAGATGCAAAATTTGCTCTCATCAGAAAAGAGGACTTTGGTCCACTGTGCTTTATTAAATCCAGAGTCAACGCAGCCGTCCACCAGGACATTTCCAGAGCACTTCATGCTTCCTTCATTCTCCAGCAGGATTTGCACCTGCCCACACTGCCAAAAGAACCAAAACCTGGTTCAATGACCATGGTATCACTGTGTAATTACTGTGTGATTTCATGTAATATTCTAATTTTTTGAAATCCTGTTTTCGTGGGTTTTATGAGCTGGAAGCCCAAATTATGTACAAATAAACAACTACAGTAAATACTTGAAATCGTTTAAGTTGTGGGCCCTGAATCTATAATCTATGGAAGTTTAACGTTTTGAATGGAATTATGGAAATAAATAAACTTTTCCATGATATTCAAATTTTTTGGAATGGGTCTGTATATCATTTATTAGTCATAATGGGAATCAAATCTAAGTGTTAGCATGTCACAACAGCGACACAAAGGCACAATAAGCCTGTGGAGTGAACTTGTCAATCCATCTTGATGGATGATACAGAGGAAACTGACCAATATGAGGACCGTTTTACTCACGTGTGACTTGCATAAACACCTTTTGGTATGCTTTGAAATGGTGCCTTGTGAAAGCGAACCGAAACGAGTAGAATATGCAACATGATAAACAAATTAAATCCCTGTTTCAGAACAAAGCAAACGATCGGCAGGTCTGAAAACGCCCTGATAGAGAACAAATCTTTCTTTTAAGTCTTTCTAATAAGTTGGTTGATTCGGTTAACAAAACCAGTCTGAATAATTCATTTGAATTGGACTTATCTGATTCTCGAATTCAACTCACTGACTTCATCCCTTTGCAGTGGTTAACAGCTCAGTGAGGGAAAGATTATCAGTGAAAAACAACTTAATTTTCAGTCTGTTCATCAGACAAAGCTTCAGAAGACTATTTATGAACTCATTTTATAGTGCTTTTGTGTCCGTTTTCGCAATTATAATTGCATGGAAAACCACAAAAAGTCTTTAGAATTTCTCCTGTGTTCTCCTTGAGTTTGGAACCACATTAGAGCGAGTAAAGAAAGACCACTTTGATGGGTATGGTCAGATTGGATCTGAATCTGCCAGATTTGCCAAAGCAGAAATAATGTTCTTAGCTTGGATGCCTAATAGTATTTGATTCGTTAATGGCAGGAATAATGGCTTGGTTTTGTTTTTTTCAGAGAGAAAAGCTCTTACACTTAAATGAGTCATTTTTGCTTAAGTAAGATCTGGCTCTAAAGGAGGCATCTGGAAGTGAGGTAATGAATGAATCACATATAATCCTCATATACACACGCATCAAGCATTTTTGTAAGGTTCATGGTGACATATGAGAGGCACAGTCTGTCTCTCATTCTGATTTTCTTGGGGAAGTTGGACCTGCACCTGCTAACACCTAACATTTCAGTCAAGCATTAAAGCCGCTGATGAATGTGCGTCCTGTGGTTTGCTGTGCTGTAGTGGAAAATAACTGCGGTGTTTGGAATAGTCTTAATTTGAAAAGGCTTAATTTGAAGCTGAAGTTTAATGACATTGTTTTAGTTTCTGGAGACCTAGCTACAAACATGCAGTGAAGGAAATGGGAGCAGTCTGTCTGTCTGTGGACATACATTTTTATGTCAAACGTTTTAGTAAAAAAAACATGCAGATTAACACTTGTTTATTAATACCAATTAATTTAAAGGGATAGTTCACCCATAAATGAAAATTCTGTCATTAATTACTCGCCCTCATGTCGTTTCAAACCCGTAAGACTTTCGTTCATCTTCAGAACACAAATGAAGATCTTTTTGATGAAATCCGAGAGCTTTCTGTCCCTCCATTGACAGCTACGCAACTACCACTTTGACGCTACAAAAAGTTCATAAAGAGATCGTAAAACTAATCCGAATGAATCGAGCGGTTTAGTCCAAATTTTCTGAAGAGACTCGATCGCTTATATGGTGAACAGATTTAATTTAGGCTTTTATTCACATATAAAGATTGATCAGTGAACATAAATGGAAGCTCAACTGAACCTGCTTGACAAGAACAAACCTCTTGGTGAAGCTCAGACTTGCTGCGTAACACGAGAATGAACCTCACTGGTTCTCGCACATCAGGCGAACATGCTTCTGTTTACCATATCTAATGTGTGAGTTGATGAATATTTATATGTGAATAAAAGCCTAAATTAAATCTGTTCCATCAAATAAAGCAATCGAGTCTCTTCAAAAAAAAAAAGTTTGGACTAAACCACTCAATTCATAAGGATTAGTTTTACGATTTCTTTATTGACTTTTTGAAGCGTCAAAGTGTCAGTTGCGTAGCTGTCAATGGAGTGAAAGCTCTCAGATTTCATCAAAAATATCTTCATGTGTGTTCCAAAGACGAACAAAAGTCTTACGGGTTTGGAACAACATGAGGGAGAGTAATAATGGTAGAATTTTCATTTTTGGGTGAACTATTCCTTTAATGAAAAGCAGTGCTTAATTTTGCTTCTGACATTAAACATTTTGAATTCATTTGACTACAGTGGCTGTCCGGTTAAAATGAAAGTTACTCTGACTAAAAAAAAAAAAAAAAGTGTGCCATTTTAAGCTATACTAAATATCGATAAATGGCTGAAAAACTTTTTTTAGCCATATGACCCAGACCCACCCAGCCCTAGTTATATTAAAATTTCCGAAATGTAATGGACTTTAAATGTTTGAGATGACATGGCTCTATTCTGTCATTTTCAGGAGGAATATATTTCAAGAAACTGCTCTACTCCTCTAAAGACCTGTTGAAATGTCAGATGTACTTATGAGAACTGAATAAAAAACTGAGTGGGAAAAGAAATGAACATCTACAGAGAAGGTAACCTCCAAAAGATAGTTTGACCAGATGAACACATGCAAATGAAACAACTCTGACAACATTGAGCCCCCAACACGTACACCAAGGAAGAGAGGTCAGCCATCTTCAAAAGCAATTACAATCACGCCGACAGCTAATTAAGGCACATCATAATTACCTTCCATTTCATGCGCAGCTCCAGAATGCAAGTATTTACTGTTTGCACTAGGTTTAATTAAAACGCCTCAGACTTCACCGTGGCCTTTCGATTGACATGTTCATCACAACGATCCTCCGGCCAATCGTGAGCACATCAAATCGCGCTGGGACAAGTTATTACTCAGACTGCATTGGTCAGAGTCAACATAAACAGTGCCAGTTTCTGATAAGGTTGGAGCCAGAAAGAACAAAGAGCACACAAGCACAAGGCAGTGTTACCGAGATTGCAAAAACACAGCAGTAATTGAGGATTCGGGTTTGGTTTTGGGGAGACATTTAATGAGAAAAAGCATCCCCTACAGATAAGTTTGAAACCATATCTTTGCAGTACGATGACAGCCCCTGAACCAATGAAAACAACCCAACGTCTTCATTAAAAACCACTGGAGGACATTGAAGGTAAATATCAACATACTGAATAGCAACATGACCAGAAAACAACTCCATGCTCAGCCCAAGCGTGCAAACAACCAAAGTCTGTAATATATAGATATTATTAGTGACTTTATTAGTTAGATAATTGTGTTCTGACAGAAGTGTCAGTTCCAAAATCTAAAAAATGGAATAAATAGTGTAAACTACACATATATGTATATGTATAATATCATAATACAATTATTTTGAACTTATTATATTATTTATTACTTTGATCAAAAACTCTTAAAAACAAGGCCAAAAAAAATATTGATGTTATTGCCATTATTGCCAGTCGTTATTGTATAAGATATTATTGCCAAACCAATGTAACATTATGAATGGCAGGAGACAAAATGCTAAATAATTTGCAGTAAATATCACAATTCGCAAACATTTCATTTACAGGGATTAGCTGTGGACCCTGCTGTTCCTCCTCAGTGTCACTGACTGTGGGAGAACGGTCATGGATGGCAGACGCACTCCATCAACCCTGAATACAATGATAATCCTAGCTTTAAAAGATTTGTTCACACAGTCCATTTGACTTTCGCTAGAAGACTTGTTTTGTAATAACCTAACCAGCCCAGACATAAATATCACAGATGAAGTGATACAGAGGCATTGTGGGTTTAGAACAGGTCAACTAACAGGAAGATTTAAAATTTCACAGCAACAAAGTTAAAGCCTCAAAAGCATTTTATTCTATGAAGTATTCCCAATAAAATTGGGTTCTGATTTTAGTTCTGAAAAGTACAAATATTACTGTAACTGCTGCACACAGATATACAAAAAGGTCAGCAAGTTATAAATAGTTTGCAATATAAGAATGCAAAACAAACCTACATAAAAAAAGAGAAAGTAAACTGTTAGTCTGCTTGAGGAAGGCCAAAAGAAAAATATCACAATACACTGACATATCTTGCTTTGTAGTTTATCAAAAACTCTTTGCTTCAAAAGGCCAAAAAGTTACATCACACAGAACAAAGATTTTACTTTATATAATGAAACACTTAATCCTTAGTGAGTGACCATGTTGTGTTAATAAACCACATTAGACAAACCAATAAAACCAATACTACTGTTCTTATTACGGAGGGCTATAATTGCTGAATAATTCAGTTATAGATTTTGTTAGTATGTTATTATAAAGGCTCAAAGGAGCTAGATTCATGTGTGGCATGTGATTAAGCCAGAAATGTTGAGTGAAAAATAAAGGACAAGAGCACTTCCCCGTTTTTAATGTTCATACAAATCTCTGGTGCGCTCCAGCTGCAGATGTATAATATATTCTACTAAGACAAACTGAAAGCTGAAATGGTCAAGTTAGAGAAGTGGAACAAGTGATGCAACTGTTGTGGAAGATCCACAAGATGAACTGTGTAAAATCAAACCTTTGAGATTCATTTGAGACACATAAGGCTGTATTGTGCTGCACAGGGTAATATTACTATTTCACACTGAGATGGAAAAGATATTTCTTTTTATTCCTGAAAAAAGTAGATATAGTAGAGACCACCGATATTAAAATAATAGTTCACCCAGAAATGAAAAGAAAACGCAGCATAAAAGCAGTCCAAACTATTTATGCAATGTATTCAAAGTCCTCTAAAGCTAGAGTATACAGTATATCTTTGTGTTAGAAACAGACCGAAAGGGACTGCAAACAATGTGTGGACAAACACCATTGGTTCTAATGTATCTAAGTGTAGTCAAAATGATCAAAATGCACATCACAAACTAAAATATGAACACATTAAAAATATTGAATACAGCCGAAAAAGCATAAATGTCATCAGCTCGACACAGCAACTGATGGGTTCGACATGAAATCAATTGCCTCTGGGCTTAAAGTGACACATATCAAACAAAGTTTAAAAACACAAACTTAAGGTTTGAACTGCCACATGTAATACTGTCTTATGCAGTCTGATGTGCTGTCCAAAATGTCAAATCTGTAACTCTGGTTCTAAAACGAGGATTAGGGTTTGGCCGATCAGAACCAATTACATCTCCAGTGACAGCAGCAGTAAAGCAAAGATATTGTCAAACTGGCATGACATTTACGTTTGGTTTCTTTGAAATGGCCGTGCATCTATTTTTGCATACTACGATGCATCAGAACAATGGAAACAAAACGGCTCATTAGCACATAAATGGCGTAATGCCTCGTCATCATTGTTCCTGTGTCTAAACAGAGATGACAAGTATAATTTTGTACATGCTAAGACAGATGTTCTATCAACACCTTTTCCAACCGTCTGGATAGAGGGCTGTTCTCAGCTTGGCAAGTTTGGCTAAATCCATCAAATACATGCACAAGCACGTTTAAGTTTGGGCGAACGGTACCCTAGCATAGCACACGTTTATGTTTGGCTAGCGCTGAACCATAGCAAAGCACGTGTTGCAGGTTGGCAAGATCTATTTCCTGGCATGTGTTTTCCATAAGTCTAGTCAAGAGATAATTTATTTTAGCTCTCTTCACACTTAAACATTCAGAGCTGCTGAGAGCAGGAGAAAGAACTGACTGAAAACGCTTTATGAAAATCAGGAAAAATATAAATAGATCCAATTATCATATTTAGCTGAATTAATCACATTTAGACATTCTGCTTGTTTATATATGAAAGACATGTTTATTCAGACATGCTTTAATAAGCATGCTTTTAAGAAAACATTAAACAAGAGGATAAAACCTTTTACTGTGTCCAAGGCAAAGACAGATTTAAGCGATGGAACAATATGGCCATGATCACAGTATGTCATCAAGGGAGAAGACAACCTTTCCAAATCTAAAGGATCTCAACTTGTGTGGTTTTTAGCTGCTCTCTGGTCTTTAAATTCAGCCTTATTATGCATCCAAACACTGACACATGATGTGATGCTGGCTTCTTGCGATGCACAAAAATACCAAGGCAAGATGAAACTCATAGTTTGCGGTGACGGCCCTTTAATTTCAAATGTATGAGGGCCGTGCTGCGCAGCAAAAATGTCAATAGTAATGAGCGCATCTCCAGTCAATGAATATGAATGAAGCACAGGAAAACAGCCACCTTTTCATTCCTAATATGTGTCAGGCATTTTGCCACCCCAAAGAGGAGATACCTGCTTAAACGGCAACTCTCACCCCACTTCAACGGCAATTCAATTTGTTCCATAAGCCAGGGATGAAAAAGCAATTATTCACAGCATCCGTCACTTCACGATCTGTTTCTTAAAGATATCAGCCTTTTCTCGGTAAATGAACAAATAAGCCAGAGGATTAGTGCCACGCATGCTTCCGGGCCTTCGCCCCCCCCATCGCTTCGCACAGCCCAGCGGCCGGCGATCTGTGTAAGGAGTCCTCAGGGGGGGTTTTCATGATGATGGTGTGATAGATGATGTGGCGGTGGGGTGTGTTGTGTGTCGTCATGCGATAGAGCCGACTGCGCTGTTTCTTCTTCAGATCTGAGCACTACAGTTGGCACTTTGGAACTGGTGAGAAGAAAACTCGGCACACCTGCCATTTGCTGTTTTGAAAGTGTAAGTCTCACACATACTTCACTCACTACTTAGCAAATAGGATGTGCAGCACATTAAGTCACATTAGAGGGCGTGTTCCGTATGGCATACTACCATACCACTCCTAGAAATGCAGTATATATATTGTTCACTATATGCATGGAATAGCAGGATATCACGCTATATTTGCACACGGCAAGGGATACTGTACCTCAAAATGCAAAGCTATTTGATCTGCCATTTTAAGTGTGATGAATGGCATATTAAAAACTTTTTTTTTTAATAGCCCTTTGATTCATTATTTGATCAGACTGTCAAAATTGAAGGTTGTTGTTTTTCCATTTCAATTATTGCATGATTTAATTCCAACAAGGTAATTAAATGCGACTAATTTAATTAATCAACACTACAGTGTACTGAATGATAGAGTAAATAGCATAATACATAAAAATGTTTCTACATAAAAATCATTGTATATCATGTCAAAAAGTAATATACGGTTTCACACAGCATTTAAAAATATTGTATATGATATAATAAATATAGTAATAACTATTATAACAATATTAATGATAATACAATTTAAAATAATTAAAAAACAAGCAAGTAATAGGCTGTAAAATTATGCAAGATAGTATTTCATTCCAAACACATGCGCTGCATCCCAATTTGCATACTATCCGTCCTTAATAGTTTTCGAAATTTGAATTAGTGTCCCAAATCTTAGTATGCTGAAATGAGCATTCCAAAGATACACGGATAATCTTCTATTAGACTAATAATTTTTTTGCTCAAAACCGACGGTTATGTAGAGAGGTTTGACTCAAGATTAAAAATCACTATCTAACCTAGGGGTGTGCGATATGACCAAAATATCACAACATGAGTAATGTTATTTCAATAAAAATATTTCTAAATAATTATTTTTGCTTTAAATATGGGCTTTAGAATTTCCAAATTAATTCTTGTCACCATTTTCAATATCATAAAAAATCCACATTGTGAACTTTTTATAAAGGTACGTTTGGTAATTAACTTTTAAATGCATCATTATGCAAACACGAGGAGAGTTCTCCGCATGAAAGACCGAAGACTGGCAGATCAACGTGCTTCTACATTTCTCTCAGATAAAGTAGGAAATTAAATTAAATTGAATGTGGAGGATTTTAACTGTGACAAGATGACTGACAGGGCAGTTTAAATGGTGACAAGATGCACACAACTAAGAGACAGAGCAGTCAAAAGCGCAATTATGATGAATTGGTTTGTCCCAAAGCTTGCCAACTCTTCTGCCACACACTCAAAAGTATGTACTAGAAGTAGTTGAATTGGGACGCAGCAACCCATTCAGGAATATGAACTTCTTGTTGTGCTTGTAAGAAGAGAAACAAAATCGAAGATTGCTGCCCTAATTTGATGAACTTGATAGCAAATAATGAAATGGAAATGAATGACTTAGCGAATGAGAATGAATGAACACTTCCAAAATTGTCTAATGATGATGATGATGAAGCAGTCTCCACACTGATGACTTTTTCCAAAATGAGTTGATGATTGGAGTGATTTCCCTCCTTCTGAGATCAGTGCATTACAGCACAGCTACAGAAATGCTAATGCGCACAGAGAGCTTATGGGATGTGCTTATGTATGTTACCTCAGAACAATCACTGAAGACACAGAAAACTGCATTTCCAACCCATTAACCTCAATAATTTGATGGGGGTTATGATATAGGTTTCAGAGGTGGAAAAAATCATTACAATTTAAAAAAAGAAAAAAAAAATGATTAAACCATATTTTAAGCATTTCTTAAGAATATCTTATATTAATTTCCATCTCACCTCGAGCCGCTGGTGGTCAACCACGAGAGCAGGAGGTGGTGGAAGTTGCACAGCCTCCTCGAGTCTGACAGCCAGCTCCTCTGAATCGGGTTCGGATGGACCTTTGACATATTTCTTCCCTTTTGATGAACCTATAAAAACAAAGCAAAGTCACACTATGGAAAAAAACCTGAGCACACGAGAAACGGACAACACCTGGTGAAGGAAAGGCATGTCTGTAGCCGTCTAAGAAGAGGCGAGTCCTCAGGGTGTTTCTGTTGGTGTATTTAACTCTCGGCAGGAAAACGCTCACAAACAGATGGTGTTTTGAAGTCCAAGTACAGAGTATTTTTCTCCAAACTGTGATTAACCGTACAGTTGACTATCAATACTTAGAATTTTTCATCGGTCCTGCATCTTTTATGGACATCTGTTAAGACTAAAGAGTTATTTTGGGAAGTTATTTATTTAATAACGCTTAATTAGATATGAGAATTACATATAACTATGTTTATTGCAGTGTTCTATGCATTTTAAAATCTCTAATTAGAGTGCATAAACATTTTAAATATATGAAAATATGTAAAATAATATGCTTAACTAGTACTTAACTAGTAAAATCTAACGCGCCATACCTTCTATTTCATGGTCGCCATCAGACACCGTTTCCTCCGCTGCTGCCACATTCTCCTCTGCATTGCATTCTGGGGCAGAAGGTTCTTTATGCTCTGCTGGTTTCTCTTCAAATGCATCTATTTTAATAGAGTCTACCTCTGTTTCTTTATCTAGAGCATCACTATACACACTGTCCATAGATTCATTTCCATTCACACACTCCTGTGGAGCGGGGACCGTCGGGACCTCTGAAGGCTCCTTAACGCTAGGAGCTTCCTCCGAGGGAGTCTCGATGGCCTCCTCTTCGCCCTGAGGGTCCTGATTGGCCGTCGGCTCACATGAGTTTTCCTCCTCTGTGGAGAGGATGTGTCCATTGGCCTGGAGTGGGTGTTTCTCAGGATGGAGCTCCATTGCGTCACAGGACGACTCGTCCTGAGTGAGACAGGCGTCACCTTGCGCCATTGCAGCCGAGTCATCCGCTCCCTCTTCCTCATCTGGTTCATCATCTTCTTCTGCTTCCTCCTTTTTATAGCTCTTTTTCTTCCTGATGATGCCCCGCCCCCAAATCGGTCGCCGTCGCAATTTTCGCTTTATGTTATCTGAAGAAAAATAAAGATTTGTGTTAAGTCAGCTAAGACAGCAAACACGAAATGCATGTATTCATTCAGCAAATAAATGAACACATCAGAAATATGGAACTACGTTTGGCTAGTATATGTTTGGGGTATATTGCAAGTCTTTTATTAAATGTAAATTAGAAACATATTTCAATTTCTTTTATTTGTGACTCCAAATAAATAAAGAAAAATCACTGGATGTTGATATAATTGGAAACCGCATCAAGCATCTCGTGTCCACAATAATGCACATTTAGATTTATAAAATCGAAAAATAAATTAAATAAATATATACTTATATATAGAAAATTAATAAACATTTAAAACAAAAGAAAAGAAAATACAAATATAAAATAAAATAAAAGGCAAAGGCCTTTAAATATGGCATCTACTCTGGTTAAGGTCTACTGTTTCTGCACATTTAGATTTAACAAATATAAAAATATATAGGAGTAAAAACTATTATATATATAAATAATTATATTTATAAGATATAAAATTAAATAAAAGCTAACAGACATGAACTAAAAGCCACAAAGCTTTAATGGGGTGTTTAAACGTGGAATCTAATTTACTCTGATTAAGGCCCACAGTAATAATATAAAAATTACAGAAGATTTGTGATGATAGCAAATTCAACATACTGTACCGCATATACAGAAACACTTGGAAATCTTTAGAGCTATGCAGGACCTTGCATTTTAATAACTTACATTCACCTCGTGATTCTCACTCCCTAATTACATGCAAAATCCCTGTCAAAATCACGGGTGTTGGAAGCAGGTCTAACTGTTCATTAGACATGACTGACTGCATGATGAACTTCTCACCCTCATGTCTCATATTCACTCAGATGACAACGAGAGAGAGAGAGAGAGATGGAAAAAAAAAAGGAGTGTTGTCATGACCGTCACTGGAGAGTTTATGCTGAGCGCTCCTGAAACACGGCGAGAAAAATAGACAGAGGCGGGTGGGCCAATCTGTTAGCACTACACGACACCTGTCCACTGTGTAATTGGTCGGAGAGGGAGAGAAAGGGGCTATGGAAAACGAAACTGAGGGGGAGCATTGCTCAGCACGCAGGAGGCCATGCTTAAAGTTGTAATTGAAAACAATGGACGGCAGCCCAGATGTGCGCCATATATCAGAGCCCTAAAGGATTGGGCTAATTTTCCTCCTCCGGCTGCTGGTGTTTCCTATTGGGCTTTCAGTGACTGAGTAGTCACACTCCACTCAAAATAATGGATTCCCACACTACCCCTCCTACTCTAAATACAACAGGGTTTTTTTTTTTTTTGTTGGTTTTTTTACGGAGAGGTTGATTGCAAAACACTTGGTTCTCCCTTCGGATGTAATCAAAATGATCGAGTGAGGTGTGGGAGAGAGAGGGAACAAGCAAGTGTAAGAGAGAGAAAGAGAAGGACCTTGGAGATTGCAAACATATGGATAGAGAGAGAGAAGAGTGAGTGAGTGAAAAATGGAGGGGGGGAGGGCTTTTCCAATTCCAAAAATGTAGTAAAAACTTCAGGGTGAAGAGGCTAAAGGTCTGATGCTGTAAAAATTTAACAGGCTTCATTCCACACATTCCTCTGCTGGATCCACAGCACAGGTCTGGGGTAACAGGTCTCGAGTTCAATAGTTGGGCTCTACCTTCTGCAGTAACATTGTCTGAGATCCTGAACTGGACGATAAGTGTACCTGAAGTGGTACGCAGATTGTGGATTTGTTTTGTTAGCCTAGTTATGATTCATGATTCATTTTGTAATTTTTTTTCCTCCATTTTGAATGAAAGGAACCAAAATATGTGCAATTTGTGTGAATGACACTCTACGGAATACGGTTGTCAGTCCTGTATTTGAGTCCTTAATACGGTTACGTTCATTCACAGTTCAGTCATTTATGGGATTGACAACCATATTCTATATGAATTCACACCCGTACATTTTCAGGAGACACAACCGCATTCTTGAAAACCCGTGCTGTGTGGACAGAACCGGACTGGACAACTAGTTGTGTCATGTCATACAGTGCGAGTGATGTTGTGGGGACGGAGATATGAGCTGTGTGTCATCTGAAGGTTTTAGATCCAGTCACTGTTCTCAAAGGAGCTGCTCCTGTCAGCTTTGTGTTCTACGCGTGACTCAAATGCTCCGCTCTCCACCCAGATATAAAAGCTTTTGTTGGTAAATGAAGATTTGACATGAATTCGTGGCTCGATTAGACTTGTCGTATCAAAAGTTGTAAGAATTCGCCATCTTTGATATTACTTTGACCACTTTCTCTACGGATACTGGTAAGAGAATACAGACTTGACTCCAGTTGCACGTTCATACAGTACAGAGAGTATTCGAGACGCTATTGTAAGTTGCTGTTTGAACAGGACATTTCGAGACTCACACCTGTTAAATGTGGTTGTCAATCCCAAAAACTGACAGTGTGAACATACCCTATATGGGCTATTCTGCTGGGTCGACAATTTTTCTATTGTTCTCCATGTACATACTACATTATGTACTTATTACTAGGACTAGGTATTGACACAAATTTCACAATTCGATTCGATTTCGATTCACAAGCTTGCAATTCGATTCGATTTCGATTCCGATTCGATTCAATATTGATTATTTTGGATATCAGGTACAATACATGGCACATTTTCGCAATGAAAACAAATCTAACTACCGTTAATGCTGTAAACTATGGGAGTCAGTTGTAGCCTATAGGCTTCATTAGCCTACTGTTATTTACTTTCCACGGTTGAAACACTGATTGAGCGATTCCATGTGACATGATACGGACTTCGATAAGTTGTACTCTATCTTTTAACACACTTTCAGATGCTTATTCATGTTTATTTCACGCTGTAACTGGTATTATTAAGGCGGAAGAGAAGATCACGCCACAGCGCCAAAACGGTATTTATGAAATCTGATAATTTGAAATCTGAAACTTTTTCATATCAAAAGTAAAGCACAAAGATTATTGTGATTTATTGGATTCATTCGTCAACTGAGAACAGGATGACTCATCGATGCTTGGGATTTAAGAATCGATATCGGTTCATAAAAATGAGAATCGATTAAAATCAAGAAATCGATATTTTTTACCCAGCCCTACTTATTACAGTAATAATAACTGGGTAATAACTAGGTACTAACCCTGAACCTAAGCCTAAATCTAACCTTAACCCCTGTAGTTACTTTATATTACCCACTATTTTCTTAGATAAGTACACTGTAAGTGCATGTAAGTACATGTAAGTACACATACTGTAAAATAAAGTGCAACTAGTTATGTTAGGTTAGTCACTTGGCTTTGTTATGTTGTTAGGTTAGTCATTTTTTTCACTAACATAAAGTGAATAAAGTAACAAACCAAATCAAACCTAGCCTAAAATAAAATAAAGTGACTAAAATAACATATACACGTTTACACAATGACAGTCAAAATTTCTGCCTTAATATATAATGATCAAATCTTAATGATGGGGCTTTGGGGTAAACTGGTCAAAAAAGGTTGGGAATAAAAGACTTTAGACATCATTTTGCAATTTGGTTTGTTGCCACCAACTGTGCAGAAATTCCACACTGGATCTTTTTGAACCTTTAATTTGTTTAATAAACGCAGGTGGTATTAGGCAATGACAAGCTGCATCACCATCAAGCAACATTTTAGAGAACTTGCACAACCCACCAAGACACTAATCAATGTTTTAAACCTGTTGTGTCCATCAAGACATATGCATTTATGTAACAGGCCATAAACGGCATCTGAATTTAGCATCGACAGCAACAGTATCAGTCCAGATTGACATACATGTGCGTGACAACTGACTGTGAATACACATGAATAGCAAATTAAGCGAAACTGATGAGCCCCAGATTTAACAACCGGATGGTAGAAAGGTGCATGCAGCAATTTACACAATAAGCTCATTTCTTCTGGCTTGCTGTTTTGCCTTTTTTTTTTTTTTTTTTTTTTTTTTTTTTTGGGCCACACAAGACCTAATTTGACATTTCGGCCAAATCACAGTACACAATAGCCGTGACTCGCTCTAAAGAGACCCATGCAGTGCATCAGGCCCTAATGATGCGTAATTAAGTCCACAAAGGCTCAATGTATTTGTGTGTGTTCAACCAGAATACTGGGCTTATGATTGAACAGCACTACAAAGGAACTAGAGAACACCAGCCTGCTTGGACTGATTGATAGGGGAAAATAGAAAACTTGTACTGCTGGAGGACATATTGATGTGTCCAGATTGCATCTGCTGCAAAACGCTGACAACAGCATGATTGAGGCCAGATCATCGTCAAAAGCTGCATTACAAGAGAGTAGAGGAGATCTCCAAGATGGCAACATTACAAACTTTTATGTTTAATAAAATGCTAAGCATAAAACCTAAATTCAATATTGCCTCAAAAGCAATAAATAATAAAGCTAAATAAATAAATAATAATAATAAGCAGCAACGATTATCGGTCCTTTGCCCTCTGGTTTTGAAATCAGATCCATGACAGAGCCAAAGGCAGACGATTTCCAGCCATATAAAAGTCCAAGCTTGACAAGGAAAGAAAACAGGCTGTGGCATCAAGGGCTGTGTATCATAACCCTTGGGTTTCACTGTTAGTGAAATGCAATGCAATATCTGTATTATTAAAACTTCAGTCAAAGTCATAAAACCCCAGCTTATCTGCTTCTGATATTTCCTCACATCAGCCTAACACTGCTTTTCATGTCGACCAGGTAGATAGAAGACTAGCTTGAGGATTATGATAAAGCTACAGTCTTTAATGTTTAAGCCTTGAAATGCTTTTTGTTTGTTTCCCTCTCACGCCAGTAGAAGATTTTAACGATGGGACGTCTAGCCGCGCTATTCTAGACATGTGGACGTGTTTCTTTGTTGCTAAAGCAACAGGGTACATGCTTAACTGATGTGAATAATCGAATGACACAAAAATATTATTCTAAACATTTCAGACAGAGAAAAGTTGATGCTTAATTTCTGAAGTTTTAAAAAATAATCCTCACTCAAACTCAAAATAAATCAATACATGAAAAATAACCCATGTAAAACAAATAATCAAATCAAATAAAACAATATAATAAAAAAAAATCTAGCATCTGAAAATTGTACATTACATTGTATAGTTTTTGGATAGTGAGTTTATAGAGAAGCTTTGCTTCAGTCGTATGCGTCTCTACTTTGAAAATAAAAAAAGTGGCAGAATAAAGGCTAAAATAAAAATAAAACATTACATGAAATAAAACCATGTTATTTTCATGTAAAAATTCCAGACTTGAGTCCAGCTGGGCAGAATAACTCAACTAGACAGGGTTATTTTCTGGTGCTGAGGTCAGCTGATGAGGCTCAGGTCATGGTGATCCTGAGGGATGCTGAGCTGGATGGAGAAGAAGCTTCTGTCATTCACATGTGGACTGATGGATCTTAACTACAGCATCTGCTTCAGAAACAACAGACCAGAAAAAAAAAAAACTAACGAGAAGGATGGAGAGAAAAAGCTTGCCAGAGAGAACTTTCTTTTCACAGCCTCGCTGTGTTTGTGAATGGTAGGGGTGTTGTTCCAAGGCCCAGAATAAACCCAACAACACAGGAAACATATTCCAGGAAACGGAGAGATGCAAGAGTGCGAGAAAGAGAGAGAGAGAGAGAGAGAGAAAAAGATGGACAATAATGAAAAGGAGAAAAAGAGAGCCGGGGGAGATGAAAAAAAAAAAAACAGTTTGCAAAATAGTATAAGTTTGCGTACGTGTTTATGTTCCTTAATGTAACCCCTAAAATATCAGAGGCAGCGCTTTTTCATCATCTCTGTGTGTCTGCTATATAGATTTCATTTATAAATGTCACCTTTCTAAACATAGTGATTACTCATGGATAGCTCAGTTCTCTCGGCCACGTACAGGTGACCTTTGTGGCTATTTCAGGGGAAATGAAAATATAAAAAAAAAGTATCTTTCATATAAACATCCGCCAAAAGTAACGTGAAGACATTTCTCAATAAGAAGGACATAGTATTTATATTTGAATATCTATCCATCTATTTATCTATCTATCAAAATAAAATAAAAAATGTACATGACAATACAGTGTTTTTGGATAGCGAGTTAATAGAGATGCTGTGAATATCTATATTTTCAATAAATAATTCAGTTATTATAATTTATTTTAATTAGCTATTGGTGATCTCAAAATAAGAAAGTTGCAGACACATCCCAGGAATTCACGGATGAACCTTTCGCCATTAAAGGAAAAGCAAGAGAGAGGTCAGAGGTCAGCAGTGTCCAACTGCCAAGTGGATACTTTGGTCATTACCTGAGAGGAGCCCAGTACTGGGCAGGGAAAAGTTGTTATTCCCCAGTCTTCCCACTTTTAAATAATGCATGAGAATTGTTGAAGCATGAACACACAGTCCCAGACGGTTGATATAAAAGTGTGTGTGTGTGTTGTGTGTGTGTGTGTGTGTGTGGAGGAAATGCTCTTCTTGGAATAGCTCAGCACTTTGTAATAATTAAAACTGCCACTGCATGCATATTTAATGCGGCGCCAGGAATATTTAGCTGTGCACCCCCCCCACCAGTACCTGCCAAAACATCACCTTATCTTCCATTTATTAAACTGTGCGATAGCATGCAAACAATACAGCAGTCACTTTTAGGCCCGCCTTGTAGGGACACGTTTTTCAATAATTACTTCCATGATGCAACAGTGAGAAAACATCGCTCTCTGCTATAAGCTAATGAACAGGTGAATGCAATGGATGAAAAAAAGTTGAAAATTACTTTTTACAGACACTATGCTAAAAACCTTGCCTGAAGATACAGATGGAGATTTACTCTAAAGGACCGACATACTTTTCCATGAGATCTTATCATTTAAAAGACTTGGGATTTTTCCTGCTTGAAATAAATGGTTGATGTGCCCAGTCCACCCAGACCATTTATTGAAATCAAGTTCCATAAACCGCTGATTTAGATTTTTTTTTTTTTTTAAATGCAGATTTCAACCAATGACAACAATATATTGAGAATCCATACGTTTCTATGAAAAAACAACAACATTTACTTACATTTTATTGTTATATTCTAATTATGTAAAAATGTTCATCTTGCAAAAAAGTGAGTAATAAAATTTTGCTGCCCTCATTAAGCTTTAAACAATTTGCCATTTAAATGGAGGGCAACAAATAAATGTGTCATTTTTATCAAAACAATACTCATTGTTAAACAGTAACTTACATTTCAAATGAATTGATTATTAAAATTTGAAATTGTATATGCAATGCAAATAATTTTACTACTAATTCCATTGCACATAATTCTACTATTAACTGCAACTGTGTATGCAATGCTACTCTATTAATATGCACAGTACATTTAATTGAATATTGACTATTTGACTCTAGAAAATTCTACCTCATAACAGTTAACAGTAGTTGTGTCCCAAATGACGGACCATACACAATGCACTTATTCTATGCACTACGTACTCTACCATATAGTGTATGAAATGTATAAGGATATTGTGTCATCCAGTCCGGTAGCCCCATAAGAAAAGCTGTGACAGTTGAGTGCATGAAGTGTCCAACAATTAAGAGCATCATCCAGGTATTTGAAGTGGATATTTTCCTTTTGGAATCAGTGTGAAAACACAATTATTTATACTAAAAACGGCATAGAAATTGGGATGCACCTAGTGATTTAGCACCCCCCTACAGAGTATTGGACAAGATGTGGATAGATTTTTTTTTCAGCAATAACCTTGACTAATATAATAAGTAGACTTCTGGAAATAAAATGCAATGCTCCAAAAGGTTATTTAAATCCAGGCAGGTCCATTCTTCCTCTGGAGCAGCTCATTATTCCGATAGTTCATTGTGAAACATGTGGCCTTACAATGACACTAATTCCTGGAGTTACTTGAAATTCCTGCATAGATGTATAGGTGGGCCACGCTGTGAATGTTATTAAACGTTTAATAGCGAGCAAGAGAAAGCCATGTGAATCGGATCTGAGGTAAATGAGCTCAACAGAGGAGAACGAAGGAGAGCCGCCACACGGCTGAGCTTCACACTGCAGAACAGCTCACGCTCACAGTCCAGGACACGGCTGGATAAGGCGAGTCGGAGTTTGACTAGGACTATTATTCATCCATGGACATCCATTTGTCTGCTATTTGCCAGTACAAACCTGTCTGAGGAAGATTATAAAGCTAAACAAAGTTATTGATTTCAATTACTGCCTCTAAACGTTAAAAGTAAAAAACTGGCAAAAAGGCAAGTGTGACCCAGTGGTTGGGGCTTGCGAATCATCAAAATACGACGGGCAAATCTTAGTAGGAATAATTTTATAATTAGCAAGTGTTATATGGAGCGCAAACCATTGCACAGTACATACCTAAAATAAATCCATTGTTAAAACAAGGGGAAAAAAATACAAAAAAACTATACATTCAAAAGTTTTTTTAGTTTTCTTTTCATTTTGCATTCAAAATGCAAAACTAAAATATGCAATATATAATAAAATGCCTACTTTCTCGCTTTATTTAGGATGCTGCCTTAAAATTTTGCTGTCTACATCAATGTTGAAAACTTTCATATTTTTGTGGGAACTGATCCATTTTATTTTTCAGGATTCTTTGATGAATAGAAAGAGAGCACACTAAGTTTTAGAACAAAGCAAATGTTTTATAAAAAATTCATATTCGCAGGATATGTCATCCTCTAGAAGTCTGGTGAGAAATCAAGAGGTTAGAGAAGACAATGTGAGAATGAGAATACAGAGAGAGAGAGAGAGAGAGAGAGAGAGAGAGAGAGAGAGAGAGATATGGTCAGGGTCACACTTGTGAGAGGACACAGTTAGTCACTCTGGCCTTTGTCATGCAGCGCAGGTGCTTAATGAGGCCTGCGGATCGATCAATGATTCAGTCTACGCCTGTGGAAATGAAGTAGATCAGTCAAAAGCTTCCTTTGCCCACTGCAATGAGGAACACGCGGGCATGTCAGGGGTAATTCATCTGCACTGTGAGCATGCTAACATGCCGCCAGCTTTGCAGGAGTAGTTTTCCATGAAACGCCCATGGATAAGCACTATATGTGGATATGCATGTTTGATGGTTTCAATACATGTTGTGACAGCTTTGAAATATAGACAAGCCAAAAATAGGTACAGTTGCATCTCTTAAGGATGAAACCGCTAATGGCTACGCTAGTGGATGACTCATTGGCCTTGAGCAGGAAATGAGATCACCCATGCTATAGCGGGCAGTCTGCTTAGCCTGAAGGTCCAGCAAGCATTGGTATCATGACAGCAAAGGTCAGTCCATCCCTCAGAACTGGACGAGAGTCAAAATGATGTGGGAGCTTTTTGGCACCTTATCAGGGTGGCGCCTGCCAAGCCAAACGGTGTGGAAAAAGCAGCACTCGGTGGATGCTTTTCAGATTTCGTAAAGCCTATGCCATGCAACAGTGGCCATCCACTTGTTCAATGGCCTTGGTTCCCATTCATTCTATGGGAACGTAGAGAGATTGACTCTAATGAAATAATATGGACTGATAGCTTCAAAAAAAGCATGCAGCAAGTCTGTTTCTAAAAGTTTATAGGTTATCATTATAAATCAATTCCCTTATGGAGAAAATTAATTGGATTTTTACTTTTAGATCCCGATTGTTGCACTCTATAGCTGGTCCCCTGCTCAATCTTTAATGATCACTTTTGACGTAAGAGTTGGCTAGAGGCCTACCAGGAAAAGTGTTTATTTATACGACTTTGGCACTCTTGGAAAATGCTCTTCTGTTGATAAGGAAGGAAGCCACTTCTACTCTGATCAGATCTACTGTTAAAAGGCACAAAAAAAAAAAGGGGGGGAAAGTGGGAATTAAGTCCTTTGGCGATATTTCAACTTCAGATATGTCGTAATCACTTGGCTGGCCTGCTGGGGTTCATCACCAACCGCTGCGCCGGATGCTTGGATTCCACGGTGAGGTTTATGTAGAACCGCATGATAGACCGGGCACGTCGTCTACAGAGTTTGCTTTTAATGGACAACATTAGGAGGCCGTGAAATTCGGATTAATACCAAGCTGGGATTGTGATTACCTGAAGCCCAGGGAATGAGAACATAGAAGGAGAGAGACGCAGCGTCTGGTCTGAATGATGAGGCTTTGAATCATTTATCCTACTCTTTAGAGAAATAAATCCGCAGAAAGTGAAGATAAACAAAAGCAATATGACAGAAGAAACTACAGGTAATGGCCAAGAGTCGGACACAAGGACGGTTGAACATACCCTCGACGGCACATATGAGAAATTGGCAGTTCAAAAGCTCGACTTTACTCAGGAGCTAAAGCACGGTCAGATGCGATTACGTCCAACAGGGACTTGCGTTATTTTGGGCCGTAAAACTGACAAAGGACTCAAACGGTGAGCAGAACCTCTGTCAGTTCACCTCAGATGAATGTCAACAGATCAGATCCACTGCTAAGGATTTCAGTAGCAGCTGAAATTTTTATAGGTGGGATGAATGAATTAAACATCAAAACCATCGGATTCGCGGGCCAGGTCAGATCAAACACTCTTTTAAAGAGCGTTTTTGTCTCAGCCTGCTACAGGAAATGACAAATGACTGATTTAATAAAGAAGAACAGGTGAAATGTTCAGTGTAGCAGTCTAAATGATTCAGCGTGGATGAATCAATCAAAGGTCAGCTGAGAGGTGCATGTTTTCCTGCACTGAGATGAACAACCACCATCAGACTCAATAAATAACTTGATACAGACTAGCAGACTGTTTTCATGATATCAAACTGAAAATCATAATTTAGGGAGAGTGAGAATATCCACAATTATTATAGGGCCTATGTAAATAAATGAAAATAAATAAATAAATAAAAATGGTAAACAAAATTTTTTTTTTTTTTTTTTTTTTTAATACTAAACAAATGCATTATAATTAGGGCAGTCAATTTAACATGTTCATTTCACCCCAACAAAAGTGTATTAAAAAATGAAACCATACCCTCTGACCTCTACATATATTTAAAAAAAAATTCTTTACTTGACAAATAATAAAACCTGATGGATTTGATTAATTAATTAGCATATCATGTAATCAGTTCATATTTAATCGATTGACAGCCCTAATTAAAATAGTGCATTAAAAACTGATTAAAGAGGCTACATGCAATTTTCTGAAATTTAAACTCGCGACTGACACCTGTGGCCAAAAAACGGAACTGCTCTTCCTTTATGCTCGCTCTCGCAGCGTGCTCGTACGTGCACACTTCACAAGTCATCCGCTGCAAAGAAGTCAACATTATGTTTACAGAGGTAAGAACAGTCAAATACATATATTGTTTGAGAAACTAAGTTTGTTTGCAATATATATGACACAACATGAACGCGCTTGACGTCACATCCGCAGACAGCGCGCGAAAAATCCGACCCGACAGAAAATAGGAAAAATAGGATACAGGCTTATAGGTGCACCCACTGTGAGCTGACAAGGTGTCAGTATGCTCATCAGGAGATGTTTGAGTCATAAATGGTCAAATAAAAAGGCTATTGTTACGTTTATTTTGGGGAAAAAGTTGCATATAGCCTCTTTAATAGTGGAAAATACCAAAACTCACAGTAGAAGTATAATTATTTAGATCAAAAACCAGCCACAGTGCGTTCCAATGAGAAAAATAAAACATTCAGAAGATGTTTTGTTAAACTCAAAATGTACAGTTAATTTACAAAAGTACAACCTTTAAACACTACGCTACTACCCCATCTTTTATTAGAAAATCGAATTTATTAGATTAAAATCTCAAATCTAATTTATTATATAATCTCATTCATTACAATTGAAAGTGTTTACAAAATCTCCTGGTTAAAGATAAACGCTACAAGTCTAAGTTAAATGTAAATTAAATATGGACTAGTAGCATTTATCTTTAACCCTTTAGAACCTGAAGCTAAAATAGGTGTTTTTCACATGAAAAATGAATACAGCTTGCTGGTATCTACTGGTAGAACAGTACAGCCGGTTCTAAAGGGTTAACCTCAGTAAAAAAAATAAAAAATAAAAAATAATAATAATAATTTTGCAGATTAAATTTGCCACTTGCAATGATTATTTATCCTGTCCTGTTCGAAAAAGATACAACTTGACACATACGGAAAAAAAGAAAAGAAAAAAAAAAGTACTAGTGCTGCACGATATCGCAATGTGCGCATCCGCGGAAGTCACATCGCAGGATGTGTGATGTGAAGCATAGGGAATGGAACATGTGATTCGCGGATTATTTGCAAAGTTTAACCATCATAGAGTGAAAGTTTATCATTTGCATGCGTTAAGTCCAGTCAGTTTAAGCCTCAAGTGCAAGAGGACTGTAAATTGCACGCCGTTTTCTGTGCGCACACACAGAGCTGCGCAGACAGCACGTGAACACCGAATTCAGTTCTCTTTCTTTTGAGCTTAAACGGACATGCGCACACAAAATGAATTCAAAATGGCCGTCTCGGTGAGTATCCTCATAAAGACAGTCGCTTACGTGTAGTAAACAATTGAGTAAGAAAACGGATGTGTTATCATGCGTATCATTATATTGGGTCCGTGCATTCGTCTTAAAGTGACAGCAGCCTAAAATATCCACAGTTGTTTGTGTCACCAATGATAATCAAACAACAAAAGATAAAGAGAAAATGACTTTTGTAGCTTTAACAAAGATAAACTGTATTAATTAAATTAGTTATATTTTATTTATACAGTGAGGACTGTTATTTTACATTTGATTATTCAATTTCTGTACCCGAATTCTGTTAGGCCCCATTTACACTGCATGGTTCAAGTGACCCAATTCCGATTTTTTCCTCTCAAGTGGCACAGATCGGATATGACCGGTGAACGTGTAAGCAGGAAAAAAACGCATGGATTCCGATTTTCTCAGATCGGATTCAGGCCTCACTCATATGTGGTAATAAATCGGATATGAATCGGATACGTGCATTTGCGTCTGCTATGTAAGCAGACAAATCGGATATTCCCCAGTAAATGCGAGTCGTTATTAAAAAAGGGACGTCAACTCAGGTGGACACCAACTGCGATCACATGACTTATTAATGGTGCAATGGAGGACGAAGGCTCAACACAGTGGAGTAATTTCGCAACGAAAATAGCAATTACAAGTGGTCACAAAAGACTTCTGCAATAAATGTGCTTTTTTGGGACGAGAAATTTCTTTACGAAATGACATGGCATTAGTGTACGAAAGAAACCTGGCTGTCTCTCATATCTAATGCACAAATGTGATGCAGGGGATAAATTAAGGTGTTTTCATAAAGATAATGAGTGCATTACACCCTGTATTCATGAAGTCCCCTAACCCCTAGAGTGAGGCAGAGGAACTTCTATGCGTCATTACAGAGGGCAAACTAATCTCCAGCAATAAGAACTTACATGATCATCTCTCGTTGTACAAAAAGAGGCCAATAAGATTGAAGGCTAGTGAGAGACATGAAAAAGGAATTTGCTTAACATTGCAGCAATCCCATGGCATCTATTATTTATAGTGAACATAATGTACTGCACAACCTAAGACATATAGGA
The DNA here is from genome assembly GCF_949319135.1 of Squalius cephalus. Taxonomy (NCBI): domain Eukaryota; kingdom Metazoa; phylum Chordata; class Actinopteri; order Cypriniformes; family Leuciscidae; genus Squalius; species Squalius cephalus. The sequence continues at coordinate 32,505,605 of NC_137133.1, read as the reverse complement.
TATGTGTATATCAATTGTTTACTCTCGACATGATGCTGTACAAAATGACTGAGGTGCATTTGTGAGCAATGGCATTGCCATGTCATCATACAACAAAATGGCACATGCTGTTATCGGTTTGCCCATTGAATTCACTAGAAAAGATGTTGAGCAGTACACCTTTAATCTTTGTGAACATTTGTGATGAACACAAGGATCCATACAGTATGGTAGGACTGCATGACATGTGACTCAAAAATAGTGGATGGCAATTAAAGAATCACTTCAATAAGCTACTTACATGTTAAACACTAAATAACAAAATACTTTTATAACATTTAATCATCTTGGTAAAAGATAATTTCTACATATACTAATACATTTTTAACATTTCAAATTGCATAAATTAACAACATTAATGTATTAGCAAAAACATGAATTGACATTAAATAAATGATTATTAATAATTTAACATTAACCTAGAGATCCAAGGTTATTAAATGCTTACTGGGATAGTTCATCCTGAAATTAAAGTCATCATTTACTCACCCTGCTTTTGTTCTAATGTCGTATGACCTTCTTTATTTTATAGACCACAAAAGAATAAATAAATTTAAAAAATCCTACTTCCGCTCATCCATATGATGGTAGTGAATATCGACCAGATCAAGCATTTAAAAAAAAAAAAGACGCAAAAGCATCACAGAATAATCCCATGCGACACGTGACATATATTCCAAGTGTTCTGGGGGTATACGATAGGGTTTGGTGAAAAACAAACCAAAATTGAATGTATTACCTAACAGAAATTCTTGATCTTGGCCATTGTTCTGTGATACAAATGTTGAAACGTTTCCCGTGGTGATACTAGTAGAATATCGTATGTCTGGAAAAGGATCTCAGCCAATCAGATTCGAGAACCAGAATGAACTGTTGTATAAATCTTTATATATAAATTCCATAATTCATGAGATACTTTTTTTTTTAAGGTCCAAGTGTAGAAAAGAAAATTGTCCACACAAGACATCATCTCAACTGACCGTACTTGAACTTTTAACTTTCCTTCAAGAATTGTAGTGTCCTTCACACACAGCCTAACATTTCACTACAATCTACAGACACTCATCCATGACAAAGAACTCCTGAAAACGACGCAATGGTTCATTCTTCACCAAAACACAGCCTGAAAGGTACTAAAGTACATCTATTCTCGCTTCACTTTGGAACACTCAAATAACAGCCTGCTGTTGTTACAAAAATACCCACAATGCACAAGAAAAGCAATTCTTCAAACATTTGTTATGTCCTTGTCTCGAAGGTAACTAGTTCAATAATTGGTTAGTCAAAAAGGCTTTGTTCCAGAAACTGCACATTCAATCTTGAAGGAACAGTAGCACTTGTAATACAAAAAAATGTAATAAATTCATCCCAGCTTCTGTCTAAAAGGCTTGACATGTCTACAATATATCTATCTTATATACATATACAGTGGGGTAAATAAGTATTCAACTCGTCAACATTTATTAAACACAGTTCCAATGATGCAGCAATTCACATGAAATTTTGACCAGACATTGGTATCAACCCAGAAAATCTACACAGAAAAAGAAAATCATAATATTACAATCCAAAAAAAAGTTATGTGTAATAAAGTGAAATGACAGGAAAAAAAGTATTGAACACACTAATTAAATTTGTATTTAATTCTTGGCGGAAAAACCTTTGTTTGCAATGACAGCTTCAAGACGAAGCGTCTGTATGAACAAATGAATGGCTCACAGTGCTCAGGATGGATTTTGGTCCATTCTTCTAAACAGACCGTCTTTAAACATTGAATATTCCAGGGGCCGTCTTCCACAAATGCTCTATTGTGTTTAAATCTGGTGATTGACTGGGCCATTCCAACAACTTTATTTTCTTCCTCTGGAACCAATTCAGAGTCTCCTGTGCAGTAGTTTGGATCGTTGTCCTGCTGGAAGGTCCACTCGCGTCTCATTCTCATCATCCTGCTGGATGGTAAAAGATACATGGCTCCATACATCTGCCCTTCAATAATATGATAATATGGATTTGCCAGTACCATGAGAAGAACACCATGATGCTTCCACCTCCAAACTTCACTGTTGGTATGGTATTTTTAGGGTCATATGCAGAGCCATTATTCCTCCAAACACGGTGTGTAGTATTATTGACCAAAAAGTTAGATGTTTGTCTCGTCTGACCAGACCACATTCTCCCAGTAATTCAGACTCAAACGAGCTTCAGCACGCCTCTTCTTCAATAATGGAGCCTTACGGGGTGAGCATGCATGGAGGCCGTGGCGGTGGAGTGCATTGCCTATTGTTTTCTCTGTGACAACTGTATCTTTCTGAGTGGTCCTTGGCTCTTGGGCTACTCTTCTGACTTCCCTTATCAGAAATCTTGTGAGGAGTTTCTGTGCGTGGCGTTGATGGTGGAGTGATGATCCTTCCACTTACGGATAATGGCCCCAATGGTGCTTACAGGAAAATTTAGGAGTTGTGAAATCTGGAGTTGTGAAACAAGTGCCGTTATGATGTAGTGCAACAATCTTGTTGCGAAGATCTTGGGAGAGCTGTTTGCCTCTACCCATCCTGAGATGTTTGTATACTTGCATTCAGAGGTGGGTAAGCCTTTTTCTAACCTATCAACATGCACCAGCTGATTCAAATTGGCACAGGTAGGAGGAAGAACTACTTTTTGTTTTTTTTCTTAGTGTTCAATTCTTTTTTCCTATGTCATTATGCTTTATTAAATATAACTGTTTTTATGAATTATAATTGTATGATTTCATTGTTAATACCAATGTCTGGTCAAAATTTCATGTGAATTGCTTAAAAAAATACATAATAATAGTATTTATTAATTCATACTATTTGCACAGCAAGGCTCGAAATTGCGACCATTTTGGTCGTATATGCTCCTGAAATTTAATCTGTGCGACCTAAAAATATATTTGGGAGCATTTATGCGAGTGCAAATAATGGTTGTGGTGCGACCTGTTTTCATTTCTCTAAAAAACTTTCGCAAATTACTGCACAGTGTGTAGGCTACCTTATGTGCGCTGATACACGGTGGCCGGACCATCATTCTATCCAACGTTACATAGCCAATCATCCTTACGTTCTTAACTTTAAAGCAGTTAATATTAGCTGTCAATCATTCCCTTTTCACTAGGCTCCGCTGTCACGTGTTCAGGGAGCTGACTACCGCGCGAAATTTAAAAGGCTGAATAAGAGAGAAGATGAAATGAACGCTGACATATTTCTTTTGTAAACCGTCACCTAAAGAAATACACAAATAATCCTGGAGTTGGTAATGTGGTTAATGTGGATCCACCAGCTGAAAAGAAAATCGCACAGCTTTCGGAGAGAGTGGCTAAAAGATTTTGAGTGGCTCCGCTATGCTGTTGGTTCAATGCATTGTGTTCACTCTAAAGCCTGTGGGACAGAGTTTGCAGGCAACACAGAGTTCGCAACTGAATCAATACATTTTAAGCGCGAGAGCTTGGTTAAACACGGAGAAAGTGCCAAGCACAAAAAATGCAGGGACAAGTGTGTGGCAAACAAATCCGGTTCATCAGGTTCGATTATTAAGGCTTTGAATCGCCAGGATGCTGCCGGTCGTTCCGCTCTACTGGCAGAGCTAAACGCCATGCGCATGCACCATTGCCAAAGAAGAGCTTGACTTCACTAAATTTAAACCTATGTTGCAGCTCATGAAAAAGAACGGAGTTGCGATTAACATGACGTATGCAAATGACAAATCATGTGCCAATATCATCGGGGTGAGATGATATAGAGCCAGAAGACCAAATTTCAAATCCTGGTCACTGGATGTGTAAAGCCCAGTGATTGTTGGTGTTGATTGGTGTTGTTTTTAAATCTGTTAATATATAATTTGTAGTTGTGGTGCTCCTAAGTTTTTGAAGTTGGGAGCACCAGTGCTACCAAGTAAAAAAGTTCATTTCAAGCCCTGCACAGGCAAAATAAATTGTAAATTGAGGTGCAACATTATAACCTTAACATCCACATATTTGATGTCTAACAATATGCATACATATACTAATAAAATGTATTTTAACAGTTAGCCTAGGAGTATTATTTTAACATTAACCTCCTCATATACTGTAACATTCCACAGGTCCTCAACAGGATAAAAATGGATCTGGATCTTCACTCAACCATTTCAAAATATTTTATGATAGAGTATGACAAAAATCATGTAGTGTAATCGCTGTCATCATCCTCTTGCCACACTCTCTTTGGTAGCAGTCATTTCTCGCTGATTTTTGTTAAAGGTGCTGTATGTCTTTTTTTTTTTTTACTGTAATAAAGCATAAAAATACCACATTATGTTTGCATATATTTAGGAAACTTGCAAAGTTCACATAATTGTTTCTTTGAAAAACAATGCTACAGCCTGTTATTCTGCTCTGAAATGTGCATTGTGTGTCAGAACAACACTCCAATATTTTGAATTTGGACATTGGGTATTTCAACTGCTAGCGTCAATATTACAAACTGCACCTTTAAGAAAAACAAGAGTGTCGTAATGGTTCTTGCGTGCTCAAGTACCAGAATGCACTTTGGTGATTTTCTAGTTCGAGACAGTCTTTAAAGTAGCGAAGCAAGAGTGGAGCAATAGGCCATGTAGTTCAATAATTGTTTTAGTGAAGTTGCAAGCCTTATACTTAAATGCACAGTAAGGTGAGAAGAAATTGAAAGGGAGTGTGGCGAGACGGTGCGAGTTAGCAAAGATTCATATTGAAATCTAAAGCGGCACATTGGCAGAAAGCACGAGGATGTGCTACGCAAACAGCTATTGTGTGTGTGGTAGCTACATGCAGACAAAATATATCATGGCCATTGACCACGAATTAAGATTTCAATCCCATGAATTAAGAATTTGTTCTCTCATTTAGGCTAAATCATGGCCACGAATTAAATTTGTTCTCTGGTTTTAGTAAATCATGGCCACGCTGTTGAAGTAATTAATTCTGTCGTTTTATTAAAACAAGGGAATGAATTAATTACAACGTGGCCATGCACGATTTACTAAACCAGGTAGGCTAACAAATTATTATATAGTTAATTGTGTGTTCGCTTTAATTAAAATGAGAAAACGAAATCTGTGAGTGCTTTTTATGGGCATGATAATCCAGGTTAGCTTTGTGGAGTTCTTTATGCATTTCACCTCATTTTTATCATTTTTTTATGTGCCTGTTTTGCTACTGCAGTTATGTTCACGGAAATAAAATAACGAAAATATAATATACTTTTTCAGTCATTGCATTTTATAGGCAAGTTGACTAAAGGGCAATGTCATGTTTTTAATAGGGCTGTCAAACGATTAATCGAGATTAATCGCATCCAAAATAAAAGTTTGTGTTTACATAATATATGTGTGTGTATGGAGTATAATTATTTTCTATATATAAATACACACACATGCATATATATTTAAGAAAAATTTGTTATTTATATATAAAATATTTATATATAATATAAATTATATATAATATATATATATATATATATATATATATATATATATATATATATATATATATATATATATATATATACATATATACACAGTATATACATGCAAATATTTCTTAAATATATACATGCATGTGTGTGTATTTATATATAGAAAATAATTATACACCGTACACACACATATATTATGTAAAAACAAACTTTTATTTTGGATGCGATTAATCGCGATTAATCGTTTGACAGCCCTAATTTTTTAATTAATTAAAAGTATAGGAAACTAAATCTGTTTGTAATAGAATTGATACATTATTTCAAGAAATTCAATACAATCCAATACAAACAGAAATCAATTGGCCTACTACAGAGACATTTAATGCCGGAGCGGCATCTGAACGGGATTTGTTTTACCGGTGAGCGTGAGTAAGTGGAGTAAAGTAAGTAAGTTTGTAAGTGCACGCGCATAGAGCAGAATATTGCTTCACTCACATGCTCTGATGCCAGTATACTCCTAAAACTTTCTCTTTAGGGAAAAGTTAGGCTGCAAAAAAATCTTCATAGATATAATAAACTTTATTTTATTTAATAACATGAAACACTTCACAGAATTTAAAGTATAGTTTCAAAACTAAGTGAATCATTTGGATTAATTCCAGGTATGAACCCGGGAGCTTGAAATGATCATTCTAGGGTCCTGAATACTGAAGTCTTTTACTTTGAGACACCCCATCTCCATAATTAAGTCAATTAGTACTCATATTAGGGAAAGGAACTAAACTCTTAAGGAGAGCACAGACCCTCTTCCGTGAGCAATTTGGGGCCAGCAAGATTTCCCTGGACAAAGTGGGGAGCCCCAACGCAATATAAGTTATGTATTATTCAGGCCATAGGCTGCAACACAAATCAAAAGAAGAGTTGCTTAAACTAAATGTTGTCTTTGTACTGGGTTCGGTTTTTTGTTGGGCTCATTAAATTGCTTATCTAAATGAATTAGCCAGTGCATGAGAGAAATGGCAACAGTATACTTAACTCTGTTTATTTGTGCAGAAACCGCAATAGATTTGCACGATGAAGCCTCAGCTGACTTTAAATAGCACAAATGATCGTATCTACGACTCTAAAGGGCGACAACAAAAGTTATTTGTGGTTTAACGATTGTGGCAAGTTGCCTAGTTGGATCAATATCATCCTGACAGATTAATAAAATTTCATAATTCATCAGATGGCTCCCTGACATAGCTCTGCAATTTTCGATTTTCAGCTTTAAATTGCTCATCTACTAAAGATCAAAAGGGAAATTTGCAAGAACACAATCTTGGGATTTAATGCATTCTTGGAAATGACCAGACAGACATTTGATTAAAGGAGTCAAACAAAATGGATGCTACATTTCACAAATATGAATTCCTGTCTTAGATCTCACTATATTTAGAGATAATAGAGTCTGAAGTACTGACATATTTGATCGATTTTTTTACTGCATAAACAGAAAGCAGCATGGACAGTTCATTTAATCTTTGCAAAGGTTTAAGTGTCATGATACAGAATCTGTGTGAAAAACGGATAGGGCAACTTTCCTTCAAGATTCAAATGTTTGATTACGGTGAAAAGGCCACAGCTGTGGAATGTGAGTTCACACAGATCGCTCTTTTATAAATGATTGTGCTATATTAGGCAATTTAGGCAGATAACTGATGTAAACACAGAACTCACTAACAGTAACTATTCAGCACTCGTTCGAACTAGTTTGGTAATATCTAATAAACTAATAATTATTATATCCTAAAAAAATCTTAATGAATTGCATTTCTGATCCTTGTTATTACTCTAAAATACTTGTTACATGAAGGTAATGACAGTATTTGGGACAACAGCTGAACAAATTGCACACAAATACCAAATTAATCATATTTATAATTAAATCAAAAGTTACAAGCAGCAATTTAACAATTTTTATCAGTCTATTAAAGAGAAAAGGTTAAAAGGTTTGAGTACGGATGTTTGATTGATTATTGGAGTCGACTCCGACCCTCACCATAGGAGTTTACTCTACATCAATACAGGGTCAGGAATAATAATAGATTGCAGTCGTTATTTACATACAAAATTTCTTTAAACTCAAATTCCCCTTATTAAATCACACTTTTGTCCAAATTAGTAAAAAAATTTAGATGATTATGATTACCTTGAGTATCATATCAATGTTGTTACCTAACTGTTGCCAACACCAAATTTTGTTGAAGTAGAAGTCACAAGAAACAGACATGGTCGAATATTATGTCAGACTTAAATAAGCGAGAAATAAGGTAATGTATTCTTTAATGAACATCTCATAACGCTCGGGTGATAATGGTGCTGAACGCACATAATCATCTCTTGCTTAGGTGGGGAGAAAAGCTGTTTGGACACTGACAGGAGAGTTAAAGTTAAATATAATACATATAATAATGTGCACTTATTGATGTATTTATTCTTGATGTGAGTTAATGATTTATAAATCAAATTAGTTTAATATGAAAAATTGTTTAAATTTATTGCATTAATATAACATCAATTACTCTATAAAGATGGAAAAAAGCTATGTATAAGTTACAGTGATTGTTATTTATTTCTAAAGTAAGCTACATAAAAGTATATGACAAAGTTGTTACTGCAACAGTTCCAGCTCACGCATGGACTAATATGTCAGTGTCTGAATTCCTCGCTAAATTTGGTTCACTTCTTGCTGATATAGTGCACTCAACTGCCTTGCGTCGACAACAAGAGTCGATTTCTGTGCTGGAGTCGACCCAGATTCTAAGACTATTCAGAGTCGAGGAATCCACTCTTTTGGAGCCGTCTCCTCATCACTAAGTTTGGGTGCTTCAAAAAACATAGAAATTCAGCCAAATTAACCATTTCAGCATTTTATAATTTAAGGGGCAAAAAAAAAACAAAAAAAAAACAAAGATACAATTTTAAAAAGTTTTTTTAGGATATTATTAAACTACAACAATTGCTTTGAAATTCTTTATACTTCCCCGGTTGAAAAATAACCCACATTTGTAGGATCTCAAGAATACTTAAATCTTCCGTACAGACTTTTTCCGAAGTTTAACTTGAAAAAACTTGTGAATCCTTGTGCAACCAATGAAATGCAAATGTTCTTTCATTCAATGCAGCAAACACGATTTGTGCACAAGACAACGACAGTTTAATATAAAACGCCATTTCACATTTATCCCCAGCAATGATTTTCTACGATGGAAGTTAAACGCAGCCTTGGGCACAAATTAGTTGCTTGCCATTTAGCAAACACTGCAAAGCGACTTCCAGCACACTAATTGCAGGGCCGGTCCTGCTGGAGCAATCTGGGGTTAAGTGCTTTACTCGCGGGCACCGTTATTCCACAGCGACTACAAGAGTCCAGTTACTACTGCAGTCCCACTGTAGACTCAATCTGCAACCTTTGTGTTGGTTTACTACACACTTGACCATTAGGATTCAAGCACCTCTATGTATTTCCCAGTGGAGCCAGGGTTTAATGTCATCATATTTGCTTTTCTTATTCAGTATGAGTAAACAACACTTCTCCATAAGTGAATCTATGGGTTTTATCATGGTAAAAAAAAAAAAAATGACTCTGCCTCTCTCGTGGCTTATTATTCTAAATATTATGGGTGTTAATATAATAAGTAATAAGCATTATTTAATGCACTATTGAATGGAATAGATCATGTACAAAACATTAGTGCTCATTTCGTAACCAGAGTACATTATTTATTTTCATAAATAAATATCTGAAAGCAAACGGGAGAACGAGACGTCTGCAAAAGTTAAAGACCAAGAACTAAAAAAAACATTGCGGTATTACTTTTACATCTGCTCTGAGTCTGAACTTTAAAAATTACTCCCTGCCAGTATCAAATGTTCAGTATGTTCAACAGTGAAGCTTCTACAATTCTCACTGAACCGTTGCCAAACTAAAAAAGACCATTTTTTTCCAAAACCATCTGTTTGAATAGACACCAAAGTCCAGATTGTGCAGTTCAGGGTATGGTTGAAAAAGGAAAATGAAACAAGACAGAAAAGACAGACAGAAAAACAAGACAGAAAAAGATGTCTTGCTTTTGAACACTACATATAGTCATGGCAAGTAGTCCTATAACACTTAGGCTTTGACAAAGTTCCAAGTGAGGGCAAAATTCTGACTAGGACTAGTCACATGACAGGATAAAACACATACTTTCACCTTCTCCAGCTCAGGAGAGCATCTGGTGGACTGCGGTTCCCCCTTTACTGAATGTGCTATGGATTTCTGAACACTGTTAGTCTGTATAAAATGTGTTTTCCATATGTTTGAGCTTTACCAAAATTTATCTCAATATAAACTGAGAAAACACTTCCCATATCTTACGATGTTCAAAGGCTATCCAACATTGACAGGTTGTGTTGCATCTTTCTCACTCCAAAAAACTATTCTAGAAGTAAAAGACCCAGAATACATTAAATGCGATGCGTTATGTATATACTGTTTGTGTATATGTATATGTATATGTTATTTATACCTAAATAATACATATATGCACATACACATTTTAGCATATTGTTGGGTTTATGCAGTTAATGGTAATATTAATACATTTTGGTGTTTACTTGTACAAAAAAAAAACTTGGTCACCAATTGATGTTCAAAGGAAAATCTGAGTCCTGAAGCAAAACCAGTTGAAAATCACTGATTTAGAGCATGGGCAACGGTTCACAACCTTCGGCATCAGATAACAGTGAGGATAAGCAAGAAAAGCGAGCAGCTCTGGACGGCCTCAGGGATTACATATCCCTTCTGCCATCCCATAAAAGACCTTGATAATAGAACTGCTTAGTTTTGCCGTCTCCATGAGTTTGTGCTGGGCGGCTGACTCATCACCAGGACAATAGCGGACCACAGCGGAAACACGTCGCTCTTTGTTCGTGTCTGTGATCTTCATTGTTGGTACAAGACTGCTGAGGCTTCTGAATCTGATGGTTCATTTGTCATCTCTCCTGTCATATTGCTTCGGGTACTAACATTTACGCCTACAAATTCAATTATTTTAAATATAGGACATCTAGTTTCACAAGAGCACACAATATTACCACAAGGTGTTCTCACAAAGTCTTTCAAGAACATGTACAGGCCATATTTCATTAAAGCACATTTCATGTTTAAGATTTGGATCGTGCACTTATCTGGCATATCGGCTTATCATAATTCCTTCATAATTTTTCATATGTGTTTTCAATGTCAACGTATACCAATATAAACAACATTATCCCATCCCAGGGGGGAAGCTCTGAGCTTGACATTATGTTCTGGACGTGCACCGAACCGAAAGGTCCGTAATATCCTAATATTGATCCTAATATGATCCTAATATATATAAATGGTTTGATTCAGTTCACAAAACCAGAGTAAATGACTTGGTCACAAATCAGATGATTTAGTTGACTTAATGATCTGGCACACAGCACTTTGCGGAGATAAAAATTATTAGTGGGAAAAAAAAAACTTATTTTGGACTCTTCCTCCTACAAAGTTATTGCATGACTTGAAGATGACATGAATAATACGAAACTGATAGAATTTTCAGGATCTTGCTAGTATATTTTACCCAAAAATTACATACACATATACATATACACACACACATATATACATACACACACATATATCTATATCTATATATATCTATATATATCTATATATATCTATATATATATATATATATATATATATATATATATATATGTGTGTATATGTGTATATATATATATATATATATATATATAGATATATATAGATATAGATATATATATATACATATATATATATATATATATATATATACATATATATATATATATATATATACATATATATATATACACATATATATATACACATATAGTAGTTATATCTAACTAGTAAATTACTCAAGCATGGCAAGTTATTATTTGTTTTGATTTAAATAAAAGAAAACAAATAAATACAATTGTATTACAGTGTTTTTGAGAATTAAAAGAGAATTTAATAAGAATAGTCATTGAGAATAATGAGAGTTAGAAGAAAAAAAATTACAGCCTCTATTCAGAATATAATTTAATACTTTTTTCTTTTGACAATGAGGTGAAATATGACTCGGACATGACTTCATGAGACCTGGAATATGCTGACTTCAATATAGTATCTTCTCATAAATACCCAGAAGCCCCAAGCATCATGTAGACCTGCCATGAACATGTAGAAGATTTGAAGTGGACACAATGTTAAACAGGCATTTTGTTGCAGCTAGTTCACTCTGATTCAAGGACAAAGAGACAAAACTTTGTCAAAATCAATTGGCAAGCATTAGTTTGAGGACTCAGAATTTAAGAATAACTTAAAACCTGAAGATCCTTGGATCAATTTTCTTTTCAGATTAAATTGTCAGCTGAGCCCAAAATCAGTAAATGCCATTAAGCCAGATAAAAGGAGAAGAAAACACGCTACTAATAGCTTTTTTTGACAACATCAAAGATAAAACTAATCACTTGGGGGATAAGGGTAATTTAAGGATTCCTCTCCTCAAATTAGTATTTGTTGTTGGGAAAAACAGATGGAAGGTAGATGAAATTCTTAACAACCTCTTAGGAGCTGAAAGCTTGAGCTTGTGCTCACTCACCTCGTGTTCGCGAGCAAGAAATATAACACAGGCAGACAGAAGCGCACCCATCTCATCCTGAGGTGTTTATTGCACCTAACAGCCACCTTCTCATCTCTCAAAGATGCAATCATTCTATGTGTTTCTTTCCCCTTGTGCTGTTATACTGTACGGTTCTAGACAGAGACTGTGAGATAATCAGAGAGACATAGGACATCTTGTGGCAAGATGAGGAAGCGCAGGACACAAATTAAGACAGAATTTCTAAACCAGTGAACTACTTTAAATTTGTATGACTAGAGAAATGTATTGAAATGTTTAGGGTAGGTAAAACGTCTTTAAAAATACAGTAAAACTAAAATATTATGAAATATTATTACAATTTAAAATAACTGTTTTCTATTTATTAAGTAACATGTATTTTATTTCTGTGATAAAGCTGAATTTTCAGCATCATTACCATCAGAAATCATTCTAATACGCTGATTTGCTGCTAAACATTTTTTATTATTCTCAATATTGAAAACTGCGACATTTTCTTTTCAGGATTCTTTGATAAATGAAAAGTTCTAAAGAACAACATTGAAATTTGAAATGAATGCAGAATAAAAGTAATCATTTCTTTCTTAAAAAGTATACTGACCTCAAACTTGAATGGTACTCACTTGACAATGCGCACTCAGTCATTTCTAATAAACTGAACCCAAATTCAAACAATATTGTGATTCGCATCGTGATCTAGATATCTATAATAACATCAAGTCTGGGTTGAATCCTGAATAAAAGATTATCACTCAAAACACAATCTAAAAATAAAACAACCCATGACTGATCCCTTTCCTTTCTGTAGCAAGCCCATACTAGTCAAAATGTCCATCAGATCCACTATATCTGAGATAGTTGCTAATTAATCTCCCAAAGTGCATGTGGATGCAATCTAATGAGTCCACGCTGGCAAAGCTGCAAGAACGAACTTGCTTATCGCGCCAGGGGTGGTAATGGCGGCTCACAGCAATTCACACCATTACAGCTCAATCTGGCAACATGGCCGCGTGATAGGTTTAAACAAGCCACTCCTCCACAAAAACCTTTTTGAGGCACAGCTAAAAGCCTTTCTGAAGCAGAGATGTGAGATGAATGTGATAAAACACATTCCCAGCTGCTGCTCAGATCCACCAGCACGACTCGCCCCAGAGTAGGTGCCGATAGTACTTTCTGACCCTCATGGCTCCTGAGCATTCCCAGCATCCCTCTCCATCTGCCAAGCCGCCACAGTAGAGGACAAGCCTGGCTGGTGCTACCGAGGCGGTGAGGGAGTGCAACCAGAGGGCAATGCTCTGATGCTGGGAAAAGTTCTGCTCTGGGAGATCCTGCAGCGTTACGGTCGCAACACCTGCATAAATCCTGGCTGATTCACTCTCGTGCATATCAATAGCAGAGGAACTACAGGACAGCAGTGATTGGATGCATTTGTACATTGTCTGAAAACACTATGAGATGGATTATTATTCTCTTTGCCTGTTTTTGTCAAGCATAACACTGCTAAAATATATATATATATAAAAAGAAAAATTGGTGCTTGCTCATGCAAAAGTCGGCACTATGATGCTACAGAATTAGTAAGGCACCAGAGTTCTTCTGACCAATGCATTTCTATTATTTTCAGGACTTTTTCAAACATTTCATAGACGGCACTCACAAAGAGTAGTTTCCAGTCTAAGAAATGGTTTCTAACTGTGAAGCCGAACAAATTATGTAGACTACAGAAACTACAATTACTTTTCAAGGACTTTCTTTCCTGGAAAACAAACTTTTCAATGACCATGGGAACCATGTTGGGTGTTATGAGAGATTGTTTACAAAGTCAAAGGATTTATTTTTATTTTTTTAGTAATCCTAAATTCATCACTTGAGAAAGTAATAGCTAAACATTGATTAGAAAAAAAAAAAAACTGAACAATAAGCTTTTGTGCTGTGTTTCTAGAACAGTGTTTCAGACAGATGCCAAATCTGTTAAATTAACTTATAAAAGCCATAGTGGAAACAAACAAGTTGCATTAAGGCAATAAAGTATCTACCATATTAGACATTGAAGCACAAAACATATTGGAGAGAGATTCGTTTTCATTCAGCCAGGTATGCAAATGTTTTTGTAAGACTGATAAGATTGCAAATGGCACTCACAAAAATGAGTCATATCTGTAAGCAAATTCATTAGGAGTTTGATAAACAATGAGACAACAACAGAGGAATCTCAAACCATTCAATTAGGGGGTGGATGGATTGACATTGTAAAAGGAATTGTATAGCACACTAACTATATTTTATAATATAAATATTTAGCAGGAAATTCAGCTAAATAAATAAATAAATTGATTAATATTTGCATACATTAAAATTATCTTATTTTTTGGTAAATAAAACACTTTGGTAAATAAATAAATAATTTAATTAATTTAATAACTAATTAAATTCCCCTCACAATATTGTCTTGTAATCTCGTGTCAAGAGTAAATTTTTAGTAACATTTTTCTCATTATTTAAATAATATAAAATGAATTAATAAATATTCAAACTAATTTACATTTATTAAAACAATCTTTTAGTTTCATCAAACAAGTTTTAAAAATAAATAAATAGATAAAAATAAATCCCCTCAAAATACTGTATTGATTATCTCATGTCAAAAAAAACTTTTTTATTTTATTGAAATTGTTCACATTAATATTTGAAAGTATTTTAGCAAATTAGTATTAGTATTTTAAAGTATTGTACTATATTTCAGAGTAAAACAGAATATCGTTTAAGAAAAAACATTTTAGTGTTCCTCCTCCCCTTCAAATTTGATTTCATGTGAATAAAAAATTCAATATTAAATTTATATTTACATACATTAAAATAATCGTATCTTTTGGTTTGTATCCATTAAGTTCCATAAAGAAATACATATACTGAGATGAAATAAGAACATTTAATACGTAAAGTATTATTTAAATGGTATGGCACAGCCTCAATCAGCTGACATTTCCTTGGTCGCATAGTTTACCACGTCATCCCATCCAGCTCTACGTTCAACAATCTATTATAACAACTGTTTTAAGTGACATGGGGGCTTCAGGCACCTACAGACTTCTACCAGGGGCACAGACAGTGACCCCTTATTCACCTTCTGATTGAGGTTAAAGACAAGCAGCGGTTTAACGGCAGAGTACCCGTCGCACAATCACACCGTCCCTTGTGAAAACTCCTTTCACAGGCAGAGCTGTTAGCAGAAGTGTCGGACCACGCAAGGCTCGGTTTCAGCACACCGAGCCAAAGTACAGCTTGTTCGATCACCTGGAAATAGTCTAGCCTAAGAGCTGCCACACAGAGAGCAGAGACCTTGACAATCTCTGTTGTTGGCTGTTGTGTTCTGCATGTACTCACTGCTGCAGTGCTTGTCCACTCCATCACACTGAGAACTGCTTAATCCCGCCTCCTCTCCCACAGGCTTCCTGGTTGCCACGGTGCTTGGAGTGATTGGCGGCTGCGGTGTGGTCTGAAAGGCTGGGAGAGCCAAAAAACACAAGTTACCACAGAGACCTGAACTGAACTGGAAAAATATCTGACAATATGCTTGCTAAGAAAGATGTAAAAACTAATCTGCAAGTTTTCTTCTTCCTTGTAATTTATATACTGTGAAGAAGTTTTTACTGCGTTGTAATTTTCTAGTGAGATTGCAAACAATGATATTTATTGCGAAAAGCAATTTTTCGAACAGTACTCTACTTGTGAAAAATATTGGCTTACAGCACAAAACAATATAAAAGCCCATTATTAAATTGGCATTTTGCTGAATATTTATAGTATCCCACTATTTTTCCTAGACAGCATCAATGTGTCTTTATACATAAAAATATATGGCTGCCTTCAGAGGAGATTTTAGAAAGATGGTCCTTCGCAAGGTGATCAAAATCATGTTCTAAGGAATCAAATTTTACCTGACAAAAGCTAAAATGAAAAGGAAAAAAAAAAAAAAAAAATGATCATACATAATTGAAGAAGCCATTTAAGTTGGGATTCTAGAGACCAGAAAATCAAAAAGACTTGGTAGTGGGCTTTATCACATTTTTGAGACCCCATTAAATCAGGTTTGTGGCTTTTAAGGCCTGTTCACACCGGGACGAATTTCGCGCGCGATATTCGCCGACGTTTAACGCCTCGTGACTAAACAAAGGGCGCCAATGTGAGTGTGCACACCGACGCGAAAAACGCCACGCGTAAAAGCGTAATTTTTTAAAAGGCGCCTCGGGTTCGTTTTTTTGGTTTGACGCACTGCGTCAAAAACTATCCGACCAATGAGATTGGCGCTTTTGCTCACGTGTCTGGAGCTTCTGAAGTTACAGTAAAACACAACTTGGGGGCGCTCAAACACAAAACGGTCTTGCCGAGCACACATACGTAACGGCGAAGAAGATATACGCCAAGTAGCGTCTACACTGCCGGTGTGGTGAAGTATCCGGTCACTCTATACTATAGTGATGGGTCCGGGCTGAGGACCCAAGCAATCCGATTGGTTCAAAGCACGTTTTATGGGTAATCGCTTTAGTGCCTGGTTACAAATCATACAAAATCACTTTATTATAGAAGACGTTTGTACTACGTTATAACGAGTCATTAATGTATTTAATGTATTTTAAATTATACGTTTCATATACTAGTATTTAACCGAAGTTATAGATTGTGAAATTAAACATTTCTCCTTGTTAGTGTGTTTTTTAGTTAGCTTAGAGATATAAAAGATTGGATGACGCGCAATTTTCTTTTATTAAATCCTGACAAGACAGAGGTAATACTTATCGGTTCAAAAAACCGCCCACAAAACCTCTCACAATACAACTTTAACATAGTAGGATGTCCTGTTATCCTCTACAGTAAAAGACCTGGGTGTTATACTTGACTGCAACTTTTGAATATTTCATATTTCATATGTTACAAAAACAGCCTTTTTCCACCTTAGAAACATTGCTAAGCTACGTAACATGCTATCAGTTTCTGATGCAGAAAAGTTAGTTCATGCGTTCATGACATCGAGACTAGATTACTGTAATGCTTTATTAGCTGGTTGTCCTGCATCCTCAATAAACAAGCTACAGTTAGTCCAAAATGCCGCCGCTACAGTTCTTACTAGATCAAGAAAATATGATCATATAACACCGATTTTATCATCACTACATTGGTTACCTATAAAGTTCTGTATTAATTACAAGGTATTGCTACTGACTTATAAAGCCCTAAACGGCTTAGCTCCAGTTTATTTAACCGATCTTCTATTGCCCTTTAATCCATCGCGCTCTTTAAGATCACCAAATTCGAGGCTTTTGGTCATACCTAGGATATCCAGATCATCCAAAGGAGGGAGATCATTTTCACATTTAGCTCCAAAACTCTGGAATAGCCTTCCTGATACTGTTCGTTGCTCAGACTCGCTCTCCCAGTTTAAAACTAGATTAAAGACGCATCTCTTCAGCCAGGCATTTATATAATATTTTTAATCTAACAGTTAAATCCGGTCTCTAGTTCATAAACGCCAGAGGAGAACTAGCCTGGGTTCTCCCAAGGTTTTTTTTTTCTCCATTAGGTCACCTGATGGAGTTTTTCGGTTCCTTGCCACTGTTGCCTTTGGCTTGCTCAGTTGGGGATACTTAATTTAATCAATCAATCAACAATACTATTGATCAGCATTACCAAACGTGGACGTTTTACACTAGAAACAAACACTGATGTACTCTTTTATTTAATACTGTGAAGCTGCTTTGATACAATCTGCATTGTGAAAAGCGCTATATAAATAAAGTTGACTTGACTTGACTTGACTTAACTTAGATAGTAGCATAGCATACAGCTAACGTTATCCGATGATCGTGCTATGAGCTTTACCTGATATTACTGCACTGATACTGCCTTACCGTATCGCGAGAACAGATTTAGATCAGGCATACTACTGGCATACTAATTGGGTCCTCAGCCCGGACCCATCACTTCAGAGTGACCGGATACTTCACCACACCGGGAAGAAATAAGACGAGGAAGATGCAAGGCAAGATGAATGTAGAGCTGCTGGTCTCGTTGGTGTCGGAACATAAAGAACTATATGACAAACGCGACATGACTTGCTCTCTTCTTCTGAGTGACAAGCGAGTGTCAGAAGCGTAAAGTTGCGTAAACGCCACCTTGTGTACCGGGGTATTTCTGTTTTACATTAAGCGCCATCTAATGTCAGGGAATGAATTTGCATGTTCACTCGGCTCATCGTCAGCGAAAATCGCTTGGGTGTGAACACAAAAAACACGCGCGCCGATATTTGTCCCGGTGTGTACGGCCCTTTAGACTGTCTGTTAGCTTTAAGGGTAATCTATTTGCTGGTACTCCTAATACATGACAAAACTTCACTTAAGAAAATGATTTTAGCCTCAGGGAAAACGGAATAAAAAATATTGATGACTCATCCTGCATTCACTCATCTTGTCCAATCAAATGCACACTAGATTGATAATGCCCCACCTCCTAATACCGCCTACATCAAATTGGCAATAGTAGTAAATCATGTTAATAGCTTTAAAGATAATTAAAGGTTTCTACCTTAATATATATATAAAAAAAGACAAGCCTGATCCAAATTTCCTGTTTTTAAAGGAAATACATCAACATAGGAAAGAAAACTGCCCTTGTCAAGCCATTTCATGGTGGTCTTTAATTCAGATGCAGCCCAACTTAAAACTTGAACACCACAATACCGATACCCATAACTTCTCCACTGCACCATATAAAATATTCAACAGCACTTCTCTAGAGCAGGTCATTTTTTACCCCACCGTAATCGTTCAACACTGAACCGGTGCAAAATGAAAAGGAACCGAGGGGCGGCTCAGAGGGGGGCCGTGTGAGATTTTCGTTACAGCAGACACAAAATGAACGAATTACAGGAACCTGAGCTAAATCATTCTGAGAGAAACCCCCTGGTGATTAAAGGGTGGTGGGGGAGCTCGTCGCCAAAACTCTCGCAACAGCCTTTAATGTGACCTACAGTAATCTTTTTTCCTGGAAAATGTAGCCTTTTTTCTTTAAAATGAACAGCGCAACATTATGTGCCTTTAAGGATTAAACCCTTAACACAAATGTTAGTGCTGATGAGTGTTAAACAAGGTACTGGCGTGCATGCTAAAATCTAGGGCTGAAACACAATTTGCATATTATTCTAAATGATACCCTGTAACCATAAGTCTCTTAAGGACTGGTATATTAATTATTCAAATACATTTATTAATTTGTTTATTTATTTGCATGCATAAGCTATGTAGAAATAAATAATAAATATGTATTTACAGTATATACATACTTATAAACAAACAATACATACTATATTTATATACACATTTATATTTATTTATATATACAAACTACCTAGAAAGGAAATAAAAGAAGATTAAATTAAATAAATAAATAAACAAATGCATTAATGGCTTTTTACAGTGTAAACGTGCAGCTCTAGGTGATGACAAACAAACTACAAGTTACATATTTGGTGCTATAAACAGCACTACATGGAGAATAAGGAGAAAACTAAAAATTGTTTTCATTCTAAATCAGCCTCAATTGGTCTAAACCTGGAGCGTTAAAAACAGTAACTGCAAATGTTAACGTGTGCATGTGTTTTGGGCAAGAGGATTGATTTGTGATACAGTGCACAACGTGTGAACTGAAAGTCTAGCTCAGAGAAAGTGTTGCGTCACCTCTCTTCTTGCGGGACTCCTTGATCTCCTCGCACATGCGGTCGAATTCAGGGTCCAGTTCAGAGGCGATCATGGCGTGTGCAGTATCCTTCAGACTGCAGGCCCTGTGGCGGATGATTTTATCTGTATGCAAGCACAATGGAAGACGGTAAGGCCACAGTCAATGAAAAATTCATTTGGGTGGATGAAGAAAGAGCAATGTTCCTGAAGACTGACAGCAAGATTTCTGGGTTTTAAAACAGCACAATTAGTTGAATAAATAATCAAGACTACAAATACAACGACTGCAATTAGCTAATCGTGGGGGGAAAAAAGACAATTACAACACAACAGAACACAAGCTCACCCATTATAATCAACAAGGTTTAAATAAGCATAATTTATTCCAAATTTGAATAATAGTAAATTCCATGACTGCATTGTCAAGGGAACTAATTATTATAATTCTTTTACCCAGCAACCTGCTGGGTATGGACAAACTATTAAGTAAAAATCAAAGTCTACCCTTATATACATCTGACAAATCAAAGCCTATCCTTATATAACTGCATTTCTGCAGTTATTTTCTAAAAGAGTTGAACACCCATACATTCCCAATGTCATGTTGGGAAACGTTTAACTTTAAGCAAATGAAAACTGCAGTAACCACCAATAGAAGCAAAGATATTAACGAACAATGCATATGAATGGTAAGATGGTGATATTAATGTTACCATGTAAATAATTTTTTTTTTTTACATGGGTTATTACAGGCCTAAAATATAAGTCAAAACGTGCTATAGGTGGTGACAACGAACTAGCCTAGCCTAGCATTCATCAAAAAAATTGGTTACATACAGTATATAGATTTTAATCAGGATAGCACCATATTTAAAGGGATAGTTCACCCAAAAAAAGAAAATGTGGTCATCATTTACTCATGTTATTCCAAACCTGATTGAGTTTCTTTCTTCAGCTGAACATAAAAGAAGGTATTTTAAAGAATGTTGGTAACCATACAGTGTTTGGTCCCCATTGATTTCCATAGTATTTTTTTCCTATAATGGAAGTCAATGTGTGCCGTCAACTGTCTAGTTACCAACATTTTTTAAATATGTTCAGCTGAAGAAAGAAACTCATACAGGTTTGGAACAACATCAGGGTCATCATGAACAACATTCATTTTTGGGTGAACCATCCCTTTCATTTTTAACAGGAATAAAAATGAGGCTGTGACGGATAGAATTACAGTGTGTTCAATGGATTGTTTAACAACGTACTGATTGTTAAGCCGACAAAACGTCGTTTTGAAAGTTGTGAGAAAATTCCATGATCTAGGACCTTTATACAGTGCTTGCCATTGTACGTCTATCCCTCACAGCCTCATTTCATTTGCGTTAAATTCAATTTGGCGTCTAACCAAACTATGGTCTATACTGATACTGTTGCCGTGTTTCAAACGACTCATTCACTGTTCCCTACAAAGTGAAAGTCACATAGTCTGCACCACCACATGGAATAAGGTGACAAAAACAAAACTAGATTTCTTCCGTTCTGAATCAACAAAGTGGTTTAAACTGTGAGCACCCACTGCAGAAAAACATTTTCAGTTAATGACCTTTGACATGCTGCAAAGCTACTCCAATCACTTTATTTTGGCCATTTGACTGAAATAAAATGGTTAATCACAGATATCACAACCACTTTAGTGTTCTACATTTTTTTCCAGACACAAAGATTTAACAAAAATGAATAATAATAATAAAACGATCCCCTTTGGGGCTTGGCCCCTAATAAACAAAGATTTTGGAAACAACAAGAACAAGAAAAGAACCTCAGAGACACATCAAATCAAAATAAAAAAAGATTGGTGCTGTAATCAGGCAACGGCTCTCTGTAATTGACTGAGATTCAGCCGAAAACCTCAAGCATCAGCTTTTTTTATTAGAAAATCTGAAAAATACTTCTGAGGCAGGAGCGCTCCACGGGCAGCCAATCAAAGCATCTCTGTTTACAAAAACACACTGGTGTGAGAACGGGGATTACTGTGTTTTCTCAAAGTTCTCAGAGCAACCATTTGCATTCTGTCCTCTTTCCTCTCTCTCTCTACGTTAAATCAAGCAGCTTTTAAACATGTAGGGAGGAAAAGTGTGTGTGTGAGAAAAGAGCACGCTACTGGGTAGTCCTCATTACTCCAGGACAGGCTGCAGGTCAGGATCTGGCAAAGGTTGCCTCTTAATTGGAAGATGGGCCTAATTAAGCCATCTAGAGCGAGTGAGAGGACACTCTTTACTCCAGTCAAGGATATAAAGGCAGGCTGAGAGGAAGAGAGTGTAAACACATTTATTTTGACTTTCAAAGCATTGTTCAAAGATCTCAGACTGCTAGTGCCAAAATTGACAAATGAACAAATGGACCTGAGAGAAATTAAATCAGCAATGCTAGGTGGGTCCACAACGCGCGTACACTCTGCTTATTAAACACACAGGGACGAAGAGCAGCACACACACATGCCAAATATTAAAATGAAAAGGATTACAATGTAAAAGATTATTATTGTGTACATAAAGATATGGTGGAATCCGGCTTGTCCCATAGATGATCTGCTTGCTCACTTTTACCTCGCGCACGAGAAGTTCCGTTTGCGCTCTGGAGACGGCTTCGGTCTTTCCACTATCACATTCTGTCATGTAAATAGCGAATCTGCCATGGCGCGAGCGCAACTGGCATTTAAAGGGAATGTGAGATGAGACTGATTGGTTTAACGCACGTAAATCCCAAAACACACCCATACTCATAAAGAGAATAGGGACAACCCTTTTAGACCATGCGCCTGGTGCGCCGACCATTTTTCTCATCGTTAAACTAGCAAAAGTGGATTCGGACACACCCTAAGTGAACTTGCGTCCTGCGCTTTAGACCACGCACTTAGATTGTTAAAATAGGGCCCTATGTCAACATATATGTGTGTATACATAAATACACAAAGACATTTAAATTGCATTCACAATGTTTTACTACATTCTCAAAAATACATACTTCGACATCCCCATCTATGTACATACTTTCAGTATGATCTATGTGAACTGGGATGCAGTCTTGAAAGTTTAAGCGGTTGGTCTAGAACAGGGCTGGAAGGAAACTCAGCTGATGTCCAGGGGCAGAATTAAATCATTTGAATTAGAAGAACCTTAATCAAGGTCACACCAAGATGTGATTTTGAAACTTCAGCTGGGGTACGATTTCAAAGCACACATTTTCTAGGAATCTGACTTTCAAACAACCACTGCAAGACTCTCTCTTTAATAAAGGGAGGTTCCCGTACTCTGTTTGGATCTGCACAGAATTGATGTACAACAACAACAGTGAATGAACAGGAATAATACCTATATAGCGAAGGAACAGATTTTAAGAAAAATGTTCATGCTTCACTTGTGAGAGTAATGCTTAACAAATGGAATTTTTGACAGCTCCTAAATCCCATATTCCCCTGCTCTAAATGGACCAGAAGCCTCTTTCAGTTTCCTTATTAATGTAGCTAATTGCGTTTTGTCTTGTTCCTTCAGTGGCTCCTCTGTGGACGCTGCATTTAAACAAATGACCCACGTTCTCCCAGCAAATGGGCTACTATGATTTATTCATAGGCACCGGCTGCATTTAGCCAAAAACCTTCAATGGCTGACCAATTAATCCAGACATTTGGGAGTAAAGTTCTGACAAAGAAATCTTAAGTGTTGCGCAGAAGTAGCCAGCTAGCAGACTTATAACAACATGAACAGAAATCAAAGCATAATATACAGCCATCTTACCTCACTTCACTCAAAAACAATGATG
Source organism: Squalius cephalus (assembly GCF_949319135.1). Classification (NCBI taxonomy): domain Eukaryota; kingdom Metazoa; phylum Chordata; class Actinopteri; order Cypriniformes; family Leuciscidae; genus Squalius; species Squalius cephalus. The sequence goes on along the minus strand of NC_137133.1, from coordinate 32,481,863 downwards.
TGGTAATCACATGACAGATTGGACAGGTTTTTAATTTAAACATGTTGCTCTTTTTTTAAATAAAGCATGCCTTTCACATCAGAAGGCCATCCTTGCCACATTACATGGGCTTACGAATGATGTTTGGAATGCTATATGGTCTGAATCAGTATTTCAGGTACTGTGTTTCCATGGTCTCAATTCATTCTGGTTTAGTTTATATTCACTGTGCTATGTACATATATCACACGTCCATTAACAACAATAAATATCTGACATGATTTTCTAAACTACAAAGTGTCCCAACTGACCGACCATATGGTCAGAGAATAGCAAGAAGTCCATTAAAGCGATGAATGGGTTTTATGGAGACTGCTCATTATAGTGCAATTTTAACTCTGCGGAGAGATCAGTGACAATGATTTACTGTGCCTTTTGAATGAAGAAGGGTCAATGGGTTAATTTCTAGCTGCATTTCCTGTCCTCAAATTCTCATATCTTTCAGTGAAGAACCAAGTCTGACTGATTAATCATTGATTTAATGTCCTCTACACTTCAAGTACGACAGTCGCTGCTGCTGCTGCTGCTTTTTTTCACTGTTTTCGAAGCTCTAAATGGGCTTTATGCCAGACGTCACATGAATAAACAGGGAAACAGGTCTCATCTCATCCGCTTGTTGGAAAAAGTGTTAACAGCAGTATAAACTTACATCTATGGAATTTTAAGGTAATAGGCTAACCAAGCTAGTTATTTTTGGTGTTATTCAATTTTAATATCTGAATGTTACTGAGAAGAAAAATAATAAAAAAAATTGTAGATATCAATCAGTATATGCAATGCAAAAGTAATCGACTAGTTCTGCACCAAATAGTCAACTAGTAAAAACACTACTTGAATGTCAAAAAAATGATTTTCCTCAATGCATATACTGTATAATTATATACTGCATCATATTTTTATACTTGCCATTATTTGTATTACATGAAAATTAAAATACTATTTGTTTATTTAGTCAAGTGCTCGAATACAATTCTCAAAATGTCTCAAAAAATGTACTTTAAGATACAAGGTAAGATAACATGACATAACCAGCACATTCTGCTCAACTCTGCACCAACTCTCCTTAAAAATGAATGACTTTCTGTTGCAGCATATTGCTGGCAGTGTGAACACCCTATAAGACTTGATGTTCTAATATTTATCCAGTTGCTCTATATTATATATTTACCTCCTGGGTCTTTGTCTGGATTGTACTCTAACGCGTTGCTGCAAATGAGGTCAACGTCCACTAGAAAATCACTGGCGACGGTGTACTTGTGAGTGTCGATCTTCATCATGATGGCGGACAGGTCCATAGGCTGTGTGATAACCTCGAGGTAGTCTGACACCTAAAGAAAACAGAAACACTTATAAAAACACTTTAAAAATTATATAAATTTTTATATATATATATATATATATATATATATATATATATATATATATATATATATATATATATATATATATATATATATATATATATATATATATATATATATATATATATATATATATATTTATTTTATTTTATTTTTTTTTTTTTTTTTATAAAAACTCTAATACATATATAAAATGTATAAACTGTTCAATCGTTTGGGGTCAGTTAAATTTTCATTACTTTTTTTATTAATTAAAGGGATAGTTCACTTTGAAATTAAATTTTGGTATGTTTTAGCTTACCTCAAGGGCATCCAAGATGTAGGTGTCTTTTTTTCCGCAGTAGTTTCAATTTTGATATTTTTACGTCAAACCGTTCTTGTCTGTCAGTCATTTAATGCAGGTCTGTGGTCACGGTCTCAAAGAGCATGCACAGAGTCCAAATTAAAACAATTCCCCATCGTCCAAATTAAACAATTCCCCATCGTAAGTACACATTGATGGCCTAAGACACGAAACGAGCGGTTTGTGTGAGAAAACGAACAGTATTTATATCGTTTTTACCTCTTATAACACAACCATGTCCAAGTGATCTGAGGGCGCGAGCGCATCCTGGTGTGTGTCGTGTACGCAGACTGGTGCATAGATATATACACTAGATGTCGCCTTGGCTACGGCAGTTCATTGGAACGAATGTCTTTAATGCAACGTCTAGTGTATATATATCTATGCACCAGTCTGCGTACACGTCACACACCAGGAAGCGCTCGCGCCCTCAGATCAATTGGACGTGGTTGTGTTATAAGAGGTAAAAACGATATAAATACTGTTCGTTTTCTCACACAAACCGCTCGTTTCGTGTCTTAGGCCATCAATGTGTACTTACGATGGGGAATTGTTTAATTTGGACGATGGGGAATTGTTTTAATTTGGACTCTGTGCATGCTCTTTGAGACCGTGACCATAGACCTGCATGATATGACTGTCAGACAAGAACGGTTTGACCTAAAAATATCAAAATTGAAACTACTGAGGAAAAAAAGACACCTACATCTTGGATACCCTTCAGGTAAGCTAAAACAGTGGTTCTCAACTCCAGTCCTCGGGACCCGTTGCTCTGCACATTTTGTATGTCTCTCTTATCTGACACACTCAGTTCAGTTCATGGAGTCTCTCTTAACGAGCTGATGATCTGATTCAGGTGTGTTAAATAAGGGAGACATACAAAATGTGCAGAGCAGCGGGTCCAGAGGACTGGAATTGAGAACCACTGAGCTAAAACATACCAAAATTTAATTTCAAAGTGAACTATCCCTTTAATACCTATTCAGCAAGGACAAAATAAGTTGATCAAAAGTGACAGTAAAGATATTTATTGTCACAAAAGTTTTATATTTAACATATATGCTGCTCTTTTGTACTTTCTATTCGTCAAAGAATTATTTTGAAAAAAAAAAAAGTCACATTTTCCTCAAATATACTGTATGAACGATAATTCACATCCTTTTATTCACATCACAATAATTTAACTTTAAGAGAAACACTCCTAAGGACAAGATTTTTTGCACTGTAGCGTTATGTCAATAATTTTACAAAACATAATTTGAACTGAAGATACATATGACCCAGACATTTTCTTGACAGGCTTTGTGAGCTTCACACTATGACAAACTTCGAAATTGTGTGTCACTCTGTATTCATAGACGCACCTTCCTCCTCGTTTGCTTCTTATATTGATGAACTTTTTAATTGCCTCCTCAAATTTACTGATTCAGGTAACGATCCTGCCTGCAGCTGTCGTATAATGACAATCATTTGATTTGTTTGGTCTGGGGGTTGCTAATAAACCATAGGTGCTGCTAATTAGATGGTAATATTGAACGAACAGAGTACAGAGCCTACAGGCATTATTCATACAGTTGCTGACGTGCAGTAACAGCCCACCTCCTCGATGTCCACAGGCTTGCTGAAGATCTGGAAGCGCTTGTCAGTGGCGAGCCGCTTTGTGACGTCCCTGAGAAAGAGGCGGAGCTCGCGCAAGGTGTTCTCCTCCTGCTCCTCCAGTCGCCGCTGCTCCTCTGGCGAGAGCTGTCGAGGGCCGGGGTCTTCAGCGAGGGTCAGCACCTCCAGAGAGCACACTGGAAACACAAAGACAGACACAATCCCTCAGTACAACGTAACAACAGATAGAAATCATGAGGAATCTGACAGGTCTGATTCAAAATAATGATTCAAAATGTTTTTTGCACTTCTGAGGGAGTAAGTAAATAATCATTATGTCTGATTCATGACCAAAAACATCTTTATGACTTGTTTTGCAGAATACAGAAGTGTATTGCGCAAAACCCGTATTAAGTACTAGGGGGTGTGCACAAGTAATCGACTAGTTGAAGAAAGTCTGAATCTAGCCACTAGAACCTTTTAAAAATATTCATAACATATAAAAATATCTAAGAATTTTTGTATATTTTATCCCCAATAAGAGGCACCATTTCAACAACAGTAAAATACACAGATAAGTAAAGATAAAGTAAAAACAGTAATATTGTGAAATATTATTATAATTTAAAATGTGTTTCCTGTTTTAATATATTTTAAAATGTAATTTCATCGGATGATGGTAAAGCTGAACTTTCATCCATTAGTCCAGTTTTCAGTGTCACATGATTCTTAGGAAATCATTCCTATATGCTGATTTTACTGCTCAAGAAACATTTATTTTTATTATAAATATTGAAAACAGTTTCTTTATATATTTCTGGATATTTTTTCTGTCACTTTTGAACAGTAATCAATTATATTTTATTGTATGGTGGATGCACTATACCACTCCATCCTAAAGAGTGGTGCAAGAAACATTATCAGAATACCCTTTCTCTTAGCAATGGCATTATGAAAATCGTGTTTTTCCAAGTATTTTGTTCAGAAATGGAATCGGTTTTTAACACCAGATGAAATGCCGAGCAAATGGCCTTAAACGACTCCGAGTCAGATGACACTGAAACTGTGCCAGATCAGCTAGAGAAATTATAAACACCCAGCATTATATGGATGAAGTCGAGAAACGCTTCCCACCACAGCGTGGGCCGCAAAGTGTATTATTGATTTCTGAAGAGCTCCAACAAACAACCTGACAGCTGCAGTAATTCAGGGCTGCATCTGTACAACGAACCAAAAACAGACTGCCAGAAATGGCCAAACACACCAAGCAAAGAGTGCTAATGTGGCAATGCCTTGTAAAATAATGCAGACAGAAAAAAAAAAAAAGAAAAAAAAAAAACTTCTCGCCAAACAGGCCTGAGGACCTAATCCAAAGATCTGGGCAGAGTGCCTGGCGATTATTGAGCCACCAGCCTCAGCAATTTGCTTTGTGGCACCAGCTAGCAAGCAGTCATGCTAACTGTGAGTGTAATTATAGCTAATGGTTATGGCCCGGCGTTTAATAGACCTCCTTTCTCCAACCACAGATGCTATGCTGCCAAAGGAATTAGAGTTTTTGTTTTATTCAGAGATGCCCGTGGTCGACCCATGGGAGGACCCCTGCTCTGCATCAATGGGTCATGATGCTTGCATTTCCACTTGAAAGCCATTCCCTGCTATAATGGCTCCAACTGTGAGGGAGCCGATGAGAATGGCAATCGAACACAAGGAGAAGATATTCAGAAGAGATCATGAGGAGCACCCAGGATGCCCTATTTATGCAGCAACAGCAGTAGCAATTCTGGAGGAGCATCAGCGGTGGTGGAAGTAATTGCAATGAGAAAAGTGACAGCACTAGTAGTTATCACCCAAAAATGAATTTACTCGCAGTCATGTCGTTCCAGACCTGTATGACTTTCTTCTGTGGAGCATAAAAAAATATATTTTTGAAAAGTCTATTTCTGTCCAGACAAATCAGTGTTATTATAGCAGTATTTAATATTAACACTTCGCCATTGACGGAATTTTCCAGCAATCCATGTTTTCACTGTTATATGGTAGGGGGCGCTATTATGCATCTTCTGAAAGAGCACAGAATCTCCAGATCCAAGAATAAGCTAAGAAGCAGTAGAAGCATTGCTTATGCAGACATTCAACAGCATATAAATCAAAACTGCCTAATGTTACTGAATGAAATGTCGACTGAGGAAGAGGTATGGGACTGTGCAAGCTTTGGTTGTGTTGATGGACTCGATCTACTTTTTATATGTTTTGATCATCATTCTGAATCCGATCTGCAAGTACTATTTGACAAAAACACGATTTTCTCAGGTTTTTGTTCAAAATGTTGCTTTTTTGTCAAACTTACCCACATTCAAGTGTTAGTGTCCAAGAGGCTCTATTCTTTCTTTTGATATTCAGATATTCTGGGGGCCATGAACATTTTGTAAAAATGATCAAAAATACTGGTACTGGCTGGCAACTTTTTTTAAAACCGCTGGCGAGGAAAGAGTTAATATTTTGAATTAGCTTTTATACTTTTAAATATTTTTTTATTTCAAATCTTAATTTTAGTAATTTTGTTTTGTGGTTTTGTTTTTTGTTTCATAGTTTGTTTGCTTTTTATAATTTAAGTCTTAACTGTTCATGGTGCTTGACAGATATAATTGCTGCAAGTTGGTAGAGCAGTCTTAAAAAGGTTAAAAAAGGGGAAGTTAACATCAACCTAAGTGTAGATAAATCTATACTTCTGGATTAACCATGGTAACACTTACCTGTTTTTCTACTGCGGGGTGGAGCCTTGGCCGCCTGCACCAGAATGAGGTCTGAAAAAAATTTCCTACGTACTTCTTCTCCCGGCATGGTTAAACAAACCACCTCCCCATATGAACGGCTGAAGATGCATTTTAGCTGTAAAAAAAAAAAAAAGAAAAAAGAAAGAGGCATTTTTAAAAAATACATTTAAACAACACTTAGAAATTTCAAAAATTACCCAATACCTTTTTTCAAATATTGAGTTTTTCAGCTTCCAGAATAAAATTCCCAATGATAATGAAACTAATATTTCACTTCCACCCTTGAGTTGAGCATCAAACCAGTGGCTCATGAATTCAACATATATACAAACAGAACATCTGCCGTGAAAATCATGGAAGGCATCACTCTCATCCTACTCATCAAATGCTTCCAACAAGCAGGGATCAGATCTCTGGGACTCCAGAAAAAAGTATCTCACATCTCCCCAAAAAGTGAGCCAGACTACATACAAACTCATTTAAAACTTGTGTTGAACCCTGTCGGTTTGGTTTTCCCACAGCATTCTTTGTTCTGATGCGTAACATTGTGGGGGGGGGGTTTCTCCCTGTTTTCCCCCCTGAAAGCACAGTGCATGACGGGCTCTGACTCTCGAAAATATTTCTCCCGGCATGAAGCATTGTTCTGCTCAGTTTGAAGTTAGCAAAGAAAGTTTGTTGGTAAACATACAGTATTTATAGGGTGAAATCCAAAGCAGGAAGAAAATCAAACCAACAAAATGTGTGAAGAACACGTCTGTGATGAGTGAGTTGGACGCCCGCTGAAAAAGTGTTTATCTTCCGAATTAAAATAAAGTGGCTTGAGTGTTCAAACGTTCAAGAATTCAAGTACATGTTCGCCTAAGTAATTTGGCATAAGCAATTATTATTAAATACGCACACTGAGATTAGGGCTTAAAACAACTTTCTTTTTTTTTTTCTTTTTTTTTTGAGGCTAGTTAAAAATTAGATTGGGGTTACAACTTGATTCTTAAACAGGCAATTATTTTCTCAAATTTTTGGGGTAGTTAGTGATCAGCGTTAGACAGAATGTAGCTCCAGGAACAACAAAACATGGTGATCCAGTAACAAGTCCTACTTGACAAAATCATGGCCACTGTCAGTTGGCCAATTAGAAGAGCAGGATAACAAAAGGCTTTAATGAAGAGTGATTTGACGAAACATAATGAAAGGTTGGAGAAGAAATGTGATGCACGCATCCTTCCCGACAGCCGAAGACTCATGCATGAAGTTAAAAAACCTAAAAATAATGATCAGTGTCTGGTGCACATGGTCTCAGGTGTCACTGAAGATTGTTTTAATGAGCAGTTTCATATTGCTATATTCAACTCTAATTTCACATGGTAAAGTGTGCCGTGCCAGTCCAATTACTGCAGTCTGGGAGAATTTTTTACTGAATCAGCAGTTAAAACTTCACTAGAAGTTCATGCAAGTTTCTCAAAAGGCTGCAGCAATCAGGACAAATGAATCCAGGTAAAGGCTAAAGACTTCTAAATATCTGAAATACCCTTGTGCAAACTGAGTTATTTTAAAAAGTCCCCAGGGCTCCCCAAATATTACAACAAGGCGGCGGCGGCGGCACTAGGAGTGAAGTTCTCCATAATGAGGATCCGTGGAGCACTTAAGTTCAATATCCAATCATGAGCGGGTGTTGAAGATCCAAACAACCCCTCATCAACTGCATTATTCTCCTCTTGGCAGATTTGTTTGCACTCAGGTTGCTTTCAGGCTTCTTTGGTCCAAACTCTTGAGGTGAGATGAAGGGAAGCAGAGCAAGTAACCCACAAAGGAGACAGGTAGTGATTTTATGATTTGTCTCAGAGCTGATGGAAGCCTCGGAGACTAATGCAGATTCTGAGAGGCAGAGAGCCGAGAGACTAAATGGGCCTTTCAACTCGCAAGAGACATCCTGAGGAAATGTGGAAATCAAAAACACATTTCTTGTCTCTTCCTGTCTATCTCCTATTGAAACATGTTTCATCTTTACTTCACATGAACAACAAATAGATAAGAAACTTTACAGAATAGAAAGAATAAAGTTGGGATTTGCAAACCAGTGTTATATCTTAATGTAAATTCAACATGAAAGGAAATGTGCGGTGTAATTTACTTTCATAATGTGACATTTTCAGGATGTTCATTGACAAGAAAAAAAAAAGAGAGAGAGAGAGAGAGAGAGAGAGAGAGAGAGAGAGAGGTAAAATGAAGTTTCACCAAACAAGTACATTTATAAGGAGTGTTTCAAACCATTTGCTGTCAATTTTGAAGGATCTCCTAAAAAGCACCCCAGTGACTGAAACTTGAAGAGAAAAGTTCACCCAAAAGTGGAAATGCTGTGCTGTCATTATTTACTCACCCTCAAGTCGTTCCAAAACCTGTCTGACTTTCATTCTTTTGTGGAACACAAAAGATGACATTTTGAAAAATGTCTCAGTGTTTTTTGTCTATGAATGAAAGCTCTGTTATTTGAACCCCAACGCTCTCAAAATCATCATCTTTTGTGTTGTGAAAAAGAAATTAAGTCATACAGGTTTGAAACAACATTTTGGGTAGACCTTTCCTTTTAAGCGACACAACATTCGCAACTTGGGGAAAATCAACATACAAACTGTTACTTATTGACAATAAATCTCTAAAAACAAGCCTTAACATCTTTCATTGTCACTTCTCAAGTAAATGCATATTGTTTCGAGGATTTTTAGGAAATTTTAAAATGGAAAATTCCTTTTTATTTTCCTTTGTAATGAAAACAAGGAAAAAAGACTTAAAAAGTCACATTTTCATGTTAATCTGGAATATTAGAAAGTATTTTAACACAGAAAAAAAGCTTAATATATACCATTCATATTGATATCACCTTCCACATTTCATATTGAATGTTGTAGAGATTGTAAATCTTCATTTACGATAAAACTTCATTACCCACATTGTCTAAGATTAATCCATTAAAACACAAAATTACACAAACAGATAAAAAGACACCAGGCTGCTCAAAACAGACCCTGAAGGTACTACAGTGAACTAATAAGTGCACACTGAGGTGTAACCTTACACTGCTGGAGCTGACTACTGGCATCCCTCCTACACACGATGGCATGAGCCAAAAGTCTTCCCGCAGCCGAGCACAGGGGCACGTACCTCCTTCCTGTGATCCATGCCACCTACTCCCGCTGCAGATGCTGTTTACAGACGGAACTGGCATCTGTCTCTACATCTTTCTCTTTAAGAAATGTGAGGGAATGGACGAGTTGAGAGATTTCTAGTGGTTATTTTGTTGCAGTTTCTTTTAATTTGTCGGAGGCCTCACCCCTGATGTGCAGTGCCGCAGAGAGGACAGCTGTCTCGCTGAACGTGCCAGAAGCCAAGAGCCAGAGCAAACTGTTCTCAAGCTTCTACTTTGCATATTTGGGCTGCACTTAATGCAAGCTCAGGGGCTAATGAACCTTTTTTAATCTTGAACCAAAGTAGGTTCAATATATTCCCACTTAAGACCAAATTGTTACTGCTATTTAGTATTTTTTAGTTTTTATATTACAACCATGTTTGTCAAAACGTGTCAATTTAGAATAATTACATAATATAATATAAACCACTATGTGAGAACAAATCACAATCTTTTGGTTCGTCAAACTGACTAGCGAAACACCTTGGTCTGAATCAAAATAGCGTTGCAGAATCAACTACACATCTTAACAGTTACTTTCGACACTTAAGAGTAAAAAGACACACTAGGGAGGATTTCTTTTCATTAGAGGAATTTTTTCCTAACGTAATAAAACAAAAATCACAGTGTGGCTTGGTTCCATTATTACATCACAAAAGCTCATGAACTCTGCATCATCACATCATCTCTGCATGTGCTGCGAGTTTGGGTCAATTATTAATGTGCATTTGGGAACACAACACACATCAATCATCTTGCCAAACTTGTAACGAGAAGCACTTGAAAACCCGCTGTCAACAAAAGAGATGCTTTAAAGACTCCTTGGTTTTCCTCCACCACAAAAAAAAAAAAAAAAAAAAAAACACTTTAAAAGGTAGGGTAGGCAATTTTCAGAGAGACTAGCAATAGCGATTTAGCTTTGAAAGCTAAGATCCCACCCTCCCTTCAGACTGACTCCACATCCGCCACTCCTTCAAAACACATGAACGAGTACAGCAGGGAGCAAACAAAGGTGTCACAGGAGACGGCGTTAAACTAACTCATGTCTCAAAGCACATAATATGATATAATAAGCACATAATTGGACATGAAGAGATTTTAAACCACCTTCCCTCCCCTAAACAAAATATCATTGAGTTATACCATTAAAAAAAAATTGTGTTCAAAACCTTATTTGTCAATCCCCAAGTCAATACACACACTAAACTTGTAATAATTTAGACTTAGCATTGTCGGGTTCAATCTGGTAGGGCGCTATTTAGTCTGATCCTTTTTCAGATCACAGGTAGCCATGGATATATCCATCAGATTCCAGAAATCAAACATCCACGCAAAAGTGTTTACGTAAAAAACATTAAACATGTTCCTCTACCATTATTTATGCCATTCACTCATACTTTTAACACTTAAGTACATGCAAAACGTTTCTTAAACACCAGTGCTTTCCCCCAATGGGTTACTTTAAAAGTCACTTTCCATACAGGAAAATGCATTGCCATCTTATTCTAAAGCATGACTACGGAGTACTTCATATAACTACCCGCTGAAATCAGTGAAGGCCAAACATTTCCTGATGCTTTACAGGGCTCCTTTCTGAATTCCACACACAAACCTTACATCTCCAAATTACAGAGGCCCTAGGGATTCCAGTGCTCATGAGCGGGAGAGGCCGGGATGGTTTACTCTAAAAGAGAATCTGACCGTAGATCTCTTGTGGTGTTACTGTGAAGCTGCAGTATTGATCGCGGATTTAGCACCAGACCCCCTGCCCGGATGAAGAAACGACTCTCACACCAAGGTAAGGGTGGTACGATTCAGAGCGAGGATGGTACGATTCCACCAAAGGGGCCTTGGGATATGTTTCAAAGCGGGAACGAGCTTTGTGGATTCAAACAGTCGATCCTCAGAATTTGCCCACTTCACCATTCAAAGCCACTTCAGATCTTCTGTGGCTGTCAAAACTTGAGGTTGACGTCAACATAAAACAACATTCGTAACCCATTTCACTTCTATACTATGGCATTTTTGATTGAAACAGGCTGTACAAGGACGGGACTTGATTGTATCCATCAGGAATGGACTGGATCATGACAAGAGTGTGTTCAATACCACAATTGAGCCAGAGCAAGATTGTGGAGGAAAACTGTCCTCCTGAGACATTGCTGGAGGCTTTTTGACCAGGATGTGCAAGAGAAGCCTGAATTGCTGTTGAGCTATTGGTTAACATTCAGCCAAAAATGAAGGTTCTTTTAAAGATGGAACTAAGGATGCACATTATTACATATCATATAAAATATCATTTAAATATCATATTTGGCCGATAATGAAGTTATTAATGAGCCAATAATAATTTTTATGGCCGATAAGTACAATTGGCCAATATTAAAATTATACTATTTTGCCTAAATTAATTTAAAAATAAAACGTAATTATAAAAATAAAATAAAGTACTAATAAAAATATCAATATTTTTTAATGTTACAAGTTCATTTTGGCATCCCAATATTATACAGTAATGTACATCATGATCTGTAGAAGTTCAAACTGAGCATCAGAATAGGAAAGAAAGATGATTTATGTGGCATTCCTGTCAGCTAAGAACAGAAAAATACATACACACACACATATATACATATACACACACATACATGAATGTATGTATGTATGTATGTATCTATGCATGTTATGTATGTATGAATGATATATATATATTATGGTTTTAAAAGTAAGATTTTTGTTATAAGAAACAATAAAAATAAAAATGCATCCCAACCAGTCCTTTTCCAGGTAAAAGAAAATTAACTTGATTTTCAAAAGTCAATGAATTTGTGACAGCTGAATGTAACATTTTTGACAAATCAAACATGTCAGTGTCTGAGTAACGTAATTTATTTAAGCCACAAAATAAACGTACTTCCGTAATATGAGTATAATAACCTACGCAAAAAATATTTTGAACATCTCCAACAAGTTTTATAACTACCCAAAAATCAAGTCCACCCCCTACGTTATCACATCCGTCAAAAACTTAGGCTGGCTGTCGGCTGGAATATTAGATCTAAAAAACATAGACGGAACACACTCATGGGCAATCAATCCTTTCTCTGAATGCTTTGAAATCCACATCATTTGAATATCACAACATTGATGTCTGTCAAAAAAATACCATGCACAATACACGGCAGTATTTACGAGAAGCAGAGGTCCAGCGAGTACACGCATTACCTGGAAAACCCACACAACTGGATGTTTTCAATGCGCCATCGCTTTCCAAGAAAAGGGAGAAAATGTCAGCCTGAGCGTTATCAGAGACGATAACACATATAATACATAATGCATGAGAGTATAAATTTGTTCTTCACTCGCTGAAATTGAATTGGAATGATCAGGGAACTGAGTGAAACACTTCACACTGCATGCTAAAGAGAATAAACGCAAATCCAAATGGAAAAACTTTGACAGGTTAGTGAACATTGTTCAACGTGTTGGTTTTGACGGACATTTTTAATTCGGACTATGCATTCTGATTGTAACATTCCTGATTTGAACATTTTCAACAATTTTCTATTCTGGACTAAACTTTTTTTCCATAATTTTTGCTAAATGATCTTGAGATGAGTCCCTGTAGTCGTTCAATTTGACTTATATGCTGATGTAATATAGATTATAAACTTGACAGGTGATTTTTATAAAATGTAGTTTAAAGTTAAACACCATCTTCTCAGTTTAAAAGATTAAGGCAGTTATCAAAGTTTCATATAATGCTTAATTTTCCAATAAAAGATGATACATTTTTACACAATGTTTAACATTGAATTTCACTTTTCAGCAAAATCCACCCAAGAATGACTATATTTATCTATATATTCTCTGCACATTATTTGATTCTTTGATTCACTTTTTATTAATTTAATGTTTTTTCAGTAGAGCTGTTTTGAAACAACATGTATTGTAAAAAGCACTATACAAATAACCGCGAATAGAATTATATGCACCGACTGCAGATTCTAAATCAAAACACTGTCATATATAGGTAGAATATCAAAGTGAAGACACCAGAGGGGTCTTCAAAGGGTCCTTCAACACTGAAAGTTGAGTCAAATTTCTAAAGCAAATGAGGAAACAAAAACAAGTGTGACAAAAACCCAGTGCCACAGAGAGGGTGAAATAAGCAACCCACCCTTGTCTACTATCAATTAAACATGTGTCGTTCCTCAGAGGAACGAGCCTGGCTTTAATGAACACACCTTGCAGGGATAGAGTGAGAGAGAGACGGGCCTGTCAATAACATTAATGCTTTAGTTCTAAATACGCTCGTGCCCTCCTGGTGGGCATCCGTCATTTCAGCAGGGGCTATGATCAAGGGCTTCGCCACCAGCCAATCACCAGTCGCCCAGCGACGCACCCTGGGATGCATGGGGCGCACAGCATGAGCCGCTGGAGGCTCTTGATGCTGGATTGTGAGGTGAAACCGCAGCGCTGCCAGAGTGACTCCCCGTCAGCATAATTAAGGGAGAAAATATATATATATATATTTTTTTTTTTTTTTTTTTGTTATGTGACTTCAGACTGCATTACTTATCTCTGCCTTCCACTCTCTTGCTGCTCCTTTCATTTTAAAGACTTCTCTCACATGCTCTTCCTGCCATGTCTTTGAGAATTGATTTTAATGCCCCTGGTGTGCTTAGAAAAGGACTAGAAAAGAAAAGAAAGGGAATGATGGGTACAGGTCAGACCTTGAAGAAAAAGGAGAACAGGCGGACAAAAAGTGTAAAAGAAACTGTGAGGGAAAAAATAATATATACATATATATATACCAATATAAATACACAAACACACACACACACATATATATATATATATATATATATATATATATATATATATATATATATATATATATATATATATATATACATACATATATATATATGTACTAGGCTCCTCATTTCAAGTGGCAGCGCAGAGCGATCATATCTTCCTCAGTTACAGAATAAACATGAATGGACACCTGAAGGTATGTTGAAAGATACAGTATACTTACTGAAAGGCATCATAACTCGTGTAATCGATCAATCAGTGTTTCAGCAGCGGAAAGACAATAAGCAATAAAACGGCTTAGTTTGTCACATTGCATTATATTTACCTCAGGCAAATCATTCAGTGTCGAGAGCTTGTTGGTTCTCTGCCACTAAATAAATGCACTATATTAGCCTAAATATTATATTTTACTTAACCTGTTAATGATATCTTGATTATTTAATGTATGTTTAAAATATGTCATGAAAATGACAGCAACTATGTAAATTTGTATATTTCAATAACAAATTAAAGTAAAAACATAAGTTAATGCAAAAACTGCCTTATGTGCAGTTTACATGTTTTCACACAATGTGTTGAGTGTTGATTATTATATCTAAAAATAAATAGCATCTGAATATAGGCAAAAAGTCTAGGCTCTGTTGTTAAACTTTAATGTTATAGTAATGTGCAGGCTTCCCTATATAGTTTACAGCATTAGTATCAATCTTTTTTTTCTCTTGCGAAACGTTTAATTGTAATTTAATTAATTTAAAGAAAAAGACACAATTTGTAAACCACTGTTAAAGAAATTTTTTTTTTAAGCTTTCTAAACCCCACCCACCCCACCGAACCAAACCGAACCGAACCAAACTGAGACGTCAAAACCGTGGGACGTACCGAACCGTCAGTTTTGCGTATCGTCACACCCCTAATATATATATATGGAAATCAATTTTCATGCAGATTCTCCAGATGGAGAAAAAAAAAACCCAAAAAACAACTACACCTCACCCTAAGCCAAGTAATAGTACTTCTCTCCAAAACAAAACAATGTCTCTAGCACAAACTGTTATGCAACAAAGTATATTTATGGTTTGAGGTATGTTCAGGGGAGACAGGGGACAGATTGGTCACCTCGTCAGGGAGCTGCTGGTAGACAGTCTCAGCTGTGGCGAGGATGAGGAGCGGCGTGAATGAGGGAACGTCCTGCAGCAGTGTGAGGAAGCTGCTCTTGACCGTCTCACTGATGGCTTCCCACCAGTCACTGATGTGAGGCATGTAGATGATGCTGGGTAAACACCGCCGAGCCTCACGAAACACCTACAAACACACACAAACCTAATATAATGACTATGCAGGGCACAACAATAATATTTTCAGATTTTTATTTCTTGTATGTACTGTCAACCTTTTTACTGACCTTTTATTTTTAGTACTGCATTTTCATATTTGCTAGAAATATGTTTGCATGTATGCATGCGTGTGTGTGTGTGTGTGTGTGTGTGTGTATGCATATATGCATGCATAAATATATATAATATATGTAAGGGATAATGTATAGAGAGGCGGTCGTTATAGCGAATAACAACCCCGACAGGCTGAACAGGACCCCGACGCGAAGCGGAGGCTATATTACATGGCTACCTACAAAATAAATAAATAATTTGACACGAATTATTGATTTAAAAAGGAGTTTATTGATTTAAAAACGATTGTATTGCTTCCGCCAAAGAAAATAGTCCGTTCCGCGTCCATAGCAACGCGCTGTTTTTCATGGCAAAAAAAAAAAGAGTTCAGTTATACTTCGCAGCGGTCTGTTATCAAGAAATAACAGACCGCATTCTACATTGGAATTCAGCCAAGCCATGTAATATATATATTTATACTACAGGGCCACTGAATGCTTGAATCTGATTGGTTGACGAACGTTCTAAGGTGTGCATTATTTTCAGGGAAACGCACAGCTAAAGTAGTTCCAGGCAGGTCTTGACCGCATTACAGTTCCATATCACTTTGCGTAGTTAACTGTAATAACGGAAAATAGGATACAATTCATAACAAGAAAAAACATTTAGCCGCATGCACTTGATCTGGAATTTTCAATGTCTAGCTTCACAATCAATGGAAACATGCAGTTTAATTTGAATAAATAAAGTATATAGTCCTATCTATAATCAATAGAAAATTAAACTGAATATAGGCTAAATAAATGGATAGTCCTGCAGCACGGATTATTATTGCAGATAATATAACAAATAAATAATTATTGATAAGCCTACTTGTTAAAAGGGCTTTGTGTTTCATTTATTTGGCTAGTCTACTGTCATCTGTCAATAATAGAAAAAAAAGAATGAATTAAATTTATTTAATAAATAAATAATAATATTGACGCACATGCTTTTCTGTCTCATTATTGCAACATCTCTCTCTCTAATAACTGCATTAATAACTGGGGACACACTTTAAGGCCGGTTATGAATGTAATTTGATACGTATGACTGATCATGCCCAAACGCGTGTTCAGCGCGTTCAGTCTGTGTTCAAAGCGGTTCAAAGTCGGTGTTTAAAATCTGCTGCGATGAAAACAGTCAGAGAATGTGTCAGCTAGTCGTGTGTCCCAGCATTAGTCTGCTATCAGTGGCTCAAACCTCCGTTACTAACTCTAAAATGACGTTTTGGAATTAGCAATGGAGGCATTGGATTAGATGCGTAAGAAATGAGTCCTACATACAAGAGCGTTTTAATGACAAAAGCTTAACAAATGTCTTGAAATACATAATCTGAACAATGTTTCGAGGTGTGGTAACTGTAGTATAAGCGGAATAATTGACGACAGGCCGTTGAATTATTAGAAAAATAATGCACACCCGAGGTGAACGGCCACTCCGCTTCGCGTCGTGACCGCATTACCACCTCGGGTGTGCATTATTTTTCTAATAATTCAACGGCCTGTCGTCAATTATTCCTTACATATATATATCCAATCTTTGTTAATTAGCTACTGACTTATCATTCGCTGCTATGTAAATAACTAGAAGAATAAAGTGTAAAAAAGTATTTGTGCTACAAACCAGTGTGTTAGTAATTATATAATAAATTTAAATAATATGATAAGAAATAGCAGTTTGCAACATCGAGCAGCATAACGGACTGTTTTGGTACAGGAAAAATAACTGGAAGCAGATGACACAAAGCACTGGAAGCGAAGCCTCGCACATTCATGCTACAAATGGCTGAGCTGCTCTAACATTAAGAAAAAGGCAGATGACTACCATGATCACACATCTTAGCCACAACACTGTTAATTCTACAAGCCTATAGCCCCACACACAGGCTGTGTGAAATATTCAAAAGTGATTGTGAATCTCAGCTTGCCTGAGCACAGGACTCCTCTGGGGTTTTGGCACTGACGGAGTATAGCGTGGGAAGGTCAAGACGGTGCACAGTGAACTTCTCCAGGTGGTGCAGTACAGCAGGGGCCAGGTGTGTGCTCTGCCCCGCGCCCTGGGGCCCCGTCAGCAGCAGCCGTGGCCGGTAAGAGGTGGGCTGCCGGTAGGCAGAACTGGAAAAAGAAAAGAAATGAGAAAAAGGTCATTATCCATCCATCCGTATTACTATCTATCTATCTATCTATCTATCTATCTATCTATCTATCTATCTATCTATCTATCGAGACACAACCTCAGATTCTGAATTTAGGAAGAATTGCTGACAAGCGGAATCAAGCTATAATGACTGACTAAGACTCCAATAATGTAATGAAGAGAAATAAAGGTAATTGATAAAGTTGGCAGCTCTTCAGGGACGACAAATTTTCATGCATTTGACATCTATACTGTATATTAATATATTGAGATGAACCACTTGCCAACATCTCATTTAAGTGCGAGGAGCTGCAAGTATTGATGATCTCAAGCTAATGCCATAAAACGCAACCACTGAACCATGAAGAACAAATCAATGCAAACGAGATTGAAGTAGGTCTGCTGAGGAACAAAAAGACATCTCAGTGCTGACTGTCAGTTCTACAGCATTCCAACAGATGGCAGCAAAACACAGCGCTTGACTATCAAATAAAGCTCTCAGGTTTAGGGACTTTTCAATTCAACACATTTTGTTTGTTTATTTTCTATTTCCATATCAGCATTAAAGGATATATCCATGGTAAAAAATGAATAAATTAAAAATAAAATTAAACTTCTTACATTCCAATAAAATGTATAATATCTAACATTCTAAATCTAAAAGATAACAGCTATATGGTAGTCATTGTTCATGACAAAATTGTTAATTATGCATAATCATAATAAATGAAGGGTCTCATAGTGTGCTGATTAATCAAAAGGGTGCTGAGGATGACAACTGAGTTTTGTATGAATTTATGTAACTCACGTGGTAAAGTGGAGAAAGGGTTTATGGGTGGTGCAGGAGGCTGCTTTCTTCGGCGATCCGGACTGAATTTCATAAATGGAAGGAGCACCAAGACATTCCTCGTCCTCGCTGTACGAGTCCTCCACCAACAGATGATTGTCCATGTCTGAAATCACAGGCAAGAAACTTTAAATGCTGCCATTTCTATCACAGTGCTTTACAGCCCGAAAAAAGGTGTTTTACCACCCCTTTAAGTCTGCTGTTTAAAACAAAGAACCAATGTAGGAGATGGTTATTAAGCGCAAACAGCGGGACACTTTGTATATTTGTGCTGTGTGCGGCATATCAAAAAATGTATTCCGATTTTAAGCTTGTGACACGCACATCAACCCGATCACGTGTTTAGCGTTCATACAAACAATACATTCAGATTCATCAATCAGAATGGTTAGATACATGATGGGCTAATGTAGAAAAAAATATCTTAAGGTCATTGGATGAATATATTCTAGAAATCCTGCTTTTTTTGTCATTAAGGGAAATCATCTTGTCTCAGTTACAAATTTGACTGGTAAACCATAAAGAATGTTTTTTTCCCCCGCCCTTTTGTATTTATTGCAATGCATATTGTATGTTCAGGCAGGGATGACAGATTGATAAGCAGGACATGACTGTTTATGACTGGATATAACTTTTGATACTTGTTTGCGGTAAAATTGGCTCTCCTACTACTGACTTTGTCCTATCAGTGTGGCTCTCATGAAACAAATAGTGAAGACCACTGTTCTAGATGAAAAAGATTGCTCTATTTGAAAAATTAACCATTTATAAAATATTTATATTATTTATCAACCTAAAAAAGGGGGTCAATTTTGATTTCATGTTTGAATTGTTCATTTAACTTCTCACCCGTTATCAATCATCTCTAAAATGTATCAAGCAATTTATCAATCATCTCTAACATTTCATACAAAGTTTCACTTCAAATAAGCAGTTTAACAGTGTAACTACAGCAAAGCAAAAACTCAAGACTAAAATGGAGGGATTGGAGTCACATGACTTTTTACTCAAAGAGGGCAGTCATTAAAAACACTGGGAAAATTCTATTCCCAGCAGAAATATGAGGTGGTAATTATAAAAGCTCTAAAAAAAATAGATTTACATGGATGACGAAACACCTAAATGAGAAAAGAAGGGCAAAGTTTTTGTACCTGTGATGTATAAAAGAAATAACTAAGCGAACAAAATAAAACCCATCAGCAGGAAGTGGAGGGCATACCGTGTGTGCGTTCCCTGTGCAGGAGCTCTGCGTGGGGGAAGACTCGCTTCAGGCAGGAAAGCATTTGAGCCAGCGTGGGCTCCAGCAGGGGCTTCAATACGCAGGAAAGGGCCTGGCCGGGCGGAGCCACAGCCCTTTGGCCCGCAGGTACTATAGAGCGAAGGGCACAACCAAAGTCCTGCGCCCCCAAAACGATGGAGCCCACGTCCAGCTGATAGCGCTGGCTGGTGGCGTAGATCTGAGGATAGCGCCGCCGCAGAGCCGCTAGCGCAGCCTCTGTGCAAAGTGCTTTGATGTCGGCCCCACAGTAACCTGAGACACGGGGAGACAGCAGAGTTGGACACACGATTGTCACTATGTAGAAATATGGACAAATAGCTAACTTTAAATATTTACAAGCTAATAGTTGCATAATTACACAAAAATAAATAGGTATATTAATATTAAAAAGGCATTACTGTGTTTTCATTATAGCCTTGCTAACAGTAGAATTATTAATGATGTGTTCCATTCAAGTCATAGAGAAAATGTAATTTTATATTTGAGAAAAGTGCAAAAAATTGAACACAATTAAACTAAAAAAAGAGCCTTTTATTATCAGGCAAACCTTTTACTAAAATTTCAGAAAAGTCACACAAACATGCCAATATCTAAGAATACACTTTAAGACCCTCTTTATTCAGAAAATCATGCCTTTTACATCCATCTTACCGACACATTTCTCGGCTAGCTCATTTATGAAGGGTTCGGCTAGCTTGGGGCTCCAGTCCCTGGTGTGAATTTCTAGAATGTGCTTTCGGGCCTGTTAGTGAGCATACACACAAACACAGACAGTTTACAGATGAAACAAAGCACGGCCAAACTGTTTTGATCATAAACTCTTAACAAAGGGGCTGGAGAAAACATAAGAGCTAACGTTTGATTAGCCAGCACCCTGCTGTGAAGACAAACAATATACACATCCAGAAATCAGAGGAGCACAGACCTGACCTGATATTACAACTTCAGCTACAAAGCTCAGGCGTACTTGACGCACAGTCATGAACTATGCCGGGGTGTAACTATGTTTGACAATTTTATATATTTATATGTATATGTATATGTTTGACGAAGTTGTGGCCTTTTCTAGCTTTATATACGGTCTTAAAAACCGATCTATTCCCAGTTTGTTTATTTTCCCTACTCTGCTGATTCTGTGACAAATAAAAAGTTCTGATTGAAAAAGTACATAAAAAAATAGTAACAAAATAAATGTGTGTACATTTAAATATAAATAAAAATGATTCCACATTTATTACAAATTATGTTTTAAATTGTAATAACTCTGATTAAATAATAAATAAGATGAAATAATATACAACAAATGTATATATGATGTCTGAGACCATTAGTGAAAATATATTTTGTATGTTTACAATTTAATGTATATTTTCCTCTACAAATTATATGCTTTAATTTTTTTTTAAAAGTTTGTTTTTTATGGTTTTAATGAAATTTTAACAGAATAACAGATTTTCAATATATTTCATACTTTTGGACCCTATACAAAATAATATTATAATATTCATTACAATAATAATACTCTATTATACTGATCATCGTTGTCTTTGAATGTTTTCTGGTTTGATTGCTGGTATTTAGAGTACACTGATTGTTCAAATGCTAGCTAGCACCCTATTTGAAATCCTCATTTTTGTGCAGATAGTGCAGAACTGCTCTGACTGGTGGACAAAGGAAAGATATCTATGCTATAAATTAAAAAAGATATTTCCCTTAAAGTCTTATATGTGTTAGCATCTATTTATTTATAGCTTGGAGTGCTAAATACTAAGTCAAAACAGTAGCTTGACTATAAAAGTGACTTTAAAATCTTCTGTTTAAAGGTAACGTTAAAGGCTTCAACACCAGTCATGAAATGTTTTGAACTAAAGCAGGAATGCCCAGATATCAGCAGTGAGCAGCATGCTAAACCGAACTCATCAAATTTAATTGGCATTCCATTTGTCAAGTTGTCAACGAGCTTGACAAACAGAATATGCGAGATTATCAGATAAGATGCATTTCAAAGGCCAAAACGGCTGCGAAAGACTAGAAACTGAGCTGTCAGACTATTTCAGGATAAGTGTGGGACACCAAGGACTATCTGGGACAGAGAGTGTCAGTTGGCTGCGGGCAACGAACACAATACCAGGCAAAGTAAAAAAAAAAATAGGATTTGTGCACCTTTTTATCTGGCAGGTTGAACAGAAACTCCCGGTCAAAGCGTCCGGGCCTCCTGAGTGCGGGGTCGATAGAGTCGAGTCTGTTTGTAGCACCGATGACCACTATCTCCCCCCGGCTGTCCAAACCATCCATCAATGCCAGTAATGTGGACACAATGGAGCTAAAAAAATTAAAACACAATGACTGGCTAACCTCTTTGCATGTACAATGAAAAGGTGTTGATGTGTAAATGTGGGTAGGACATCTAACTCATTTCAAACGAGCAAGAAATCTCTTGTTTGAAATTATACATTCCTTGTAATAGCAAAACCCTTTGTGTGGAAATCATAATGAACTATCTGATTCCTTCAGGACCATTTCTAATCCTGATGATGAAACCTTCTGCAATACCCGCCACATTAATTTGAATGCATTACCTGTGAATTTGATCCTGTCTGCTGGAGCGAACAGGAGCGAGGCCATCAATCTCATCGAAAAAGATGATGGAGGGTCTCATGAGGTATGCCTGCCAGAAGGACAGGAAGTGTTAGGTGTGTGGCTGGACAATCTCATACCTAACATCAAAACAGCTAGGGAAAGAACAGAGACTATGTTTCTATCACCCTGTTTTTATGTGCATTTTGAAGTATGGCATCAGAAACGAGAGATGCCAAACAAAAAAATAAAAAAACAATTCGCAAAAACGTTTACACGCTCGCTTGAGGTGGTTTTTGACTTGTGCGAAAAAAAGAAACATAATATTATGTTACGTGATATTAAGGATGATCTTTACACCACACTGCTCGACCACACGCACTCCATACAGTGACTGAATATTATTTTAAAGGTATAGCGGAGGATTTTCTTTTTCCGGGTGGATCATCAAGACTATTGGTCCTCCTAAGTGTCAATCATTCTGGTGATATGTTTACGTAAGGCCGTCGTACGTGCTCGTGCACACGATTCACACGATGGCGTGCGCTCAAAACACAGGTTGGGCTTCCCACTGATGCCTCAGTCGCGAAGTTTCTACTTGACAGGTAAAGTTTGGCATGCTATTTGGAGAAATCCATTTAAAATCAATGCTAGTAAAAGTTAATGTAAGCTATGATTAGCTCGTGCATGCTCTCTCGTGCACACGTTTAATAGGTGCTCCCTCTCATGAGCAGGTAGAGTGTTGCGCATGTGCATTTTTTCAAAAAGTGGAAAGGGCGGTTCTTTTCTAAAATTCGGGAAAATCCTCCGCTATACCTTTAATGTGTAGCCTACTGTATGTGCATGAGATGAATCGAGAGCCGCGGCACTGGTAATGTCATTACACGTGATCACACGCATATACACATCAAAATAACATTCAGATAGTGACTACTTGACGTGTGGCTGAGCAGTGTAGCAAAAGGATAATCATATTATTCTGTCTTGTATTAATATACAAAAATGGAAAATGGCTCTCAGATGGGAACCGACTCTACCTGTTCACTTAAAGGAGTCGGCTCAGAGTCCGACACATCACTACTGTTTCCGCTCATGGCGTTTTATTTACTGTTGGTTACTATACAAATTCGCATTTGTTTTTTTTGCGAATTTGTAAGATTCACTTTACGGTTGGATGGAAACCCAGCTACTGACATCTGTTTTTGTTTTGTTTTTTTATAGGAATAAGTGATTCTAGACAACAAGAGATACACTAAAAGAATGAACAAAGAGGAAAAAGAAGCTTTGGAGGGGAAAAAAACAATGTTTAAAAGATCCTGTATTATGATTTTACAGTAGAAAATATAATAAATTGTTTATTTGTTTTTGCTTTATGGTTGCTTCAGTGGTGGTGGGAGGTAAAATTTATATTTATTTTATATAGAGTGCCAAGTGCAAATCTTTTTTCCAAAAATTGTTAAAAAAAATCATAACAATTGTAAATAGCATTATTATATGATTTATTCTAATAACATATAAAAATCAATCAATCAATCAATCAATTGTTTATTTTCATGGTTTCAATTAGATGTTAAATACTATAATACAGTCTAAGGTTTTTATAATATAACATTTATTCAACTCATTAATTGTATTAATGTTGTTATTATTATTATTATTATTATTATTATTATTATTATTATTATGTAAATGACAAATTGGATTTAAAACTGCAAACTTAAACTCCAAAGAAGTTTAACACTTATTGGAAGTATTTAACACTTATACTTTTCCAAACCATTAGCCCTAATACGCGTGTTAAGTCTGACATCACACATCACCGTTTCATCTTTTATGAATCATTAAAATATTGGTGTGAACCCAATGAACTTTATGAACCCAGAGACTGTAGTGTACACCATGAGTTTATAATAGCTTACCTTAAATGTGTAATATGAATAAATAGTGATCATAAACGGCTGTTGAGATAGTATTCTCTCTTGAAACAAGTGGATGTTTGGTATTCCATTCATTACAACTTAACAAACGGCCAGGAATGTGCAATATCTGTTCATCAACAAATATTACCTCACAGACCACATAAATTAGCTCAAGGCCATACTGGGATCAGGATTGTGAGGTTGTCTACTAGATCACCTGGTCAAAAAGTAGGCGGAGCTGTCGCTCAGACTCTCCCACCCATTTGCTGAGGCAGTCTGCGCCCTTGCGCATGAAAAAAGACACCTTCCTATCACCCTGACTGCATTCATTAGCCAAAGCCCGCGCCACCAGCGTCTTCCCAGTTCCTGGAGGTCCATAGAACAGACATCCTCTGCAAAGAGGGGGGAAAATTGTTGGCGTCAACCTCAGCCAGCACTTCAAGAGACGTTTACGCGCATGATGCATATTACACACAAAACTGGAAAACCCTTGTGAAAGAAAACCCTGTAAGCAAAAAGCCACACCTTGGAGGCTGGATCTTAAACTTCTCAAACACTTCTGGATATAGTAGAGGAAAGACGACCATTTCTTTCAAAGACTGGATGTGGTGGGTGAGACCTCCAACACTGTCAAACTTCACCTGCATTGAAAGAGACAAGAACATATGCTAGCCTACAAAGCATCTTTATCCTCAATGGAAATCAATGAAGCATCAAGGAGATGATAATGAATTGAATGTACATGAGTATAAAACTCCAAGACTCACAGAAGTGTCCAGATTCATGGGATCCACATCCGCTAAACTGGCACCCACTTTTACTCGGTCTCGAAGGACACCGCTAGCCAAATCCTCTGTCCGCAGGTTCATGGGTAGACACCTGTCACACAATATAGACAAACAACAGATCAACATCAAACCTTAGTAAAAGTTCACACACTTCAGCTCTGTAACAAGCCACGAATTGAGTAAATAAACAGTCATTCAGTTTGGTAATGTCACCTGTTACGAGCTCGGCTCATGCTTTTGCTTTTCCGCCTTTCAAAGCGCTCTTCGTCTGATGATGATGTTGATTCACTGCTGTGAATGGCATGTTTCTTTACTCTGGTAATAAAAATTCAGAAGACAAAAAAATTATAAACATGCAACAGGGAGAAATGAGACATAAGGACAGAAAAATCTGGACAGCTGCAAATAACCATTATTCACCTAATATGGCTTCTTCTTGCAGGAGATCGGTGTGTGTCGAACAGAGAACCCTTGCTTTGCTTCCTGTTCACTGGCTCTGAGAAAACACAAATAATAATAAAAACACATTCAAAAGGCAAAAATCATCATTTCAAATATTTAAAGAATCGCACAGACTACATGGCTTAAGTTTGAGCGAGCATAAAGAGCTTAGTTGCTCCTGTGAATGTGTCCGAAGCGAGTACCTATTGGCGGAGCTTCATATCGCTGCACAGTTTTACGCTGCCTGAGGTTATAAGGTCTGTCGTTCTCCTCTCCAACCTCTTCTGCCTCGTCTCCTTCATCGTCTTCGTCATCATCAGCCTCCACATCTTCATCCTCCTCTCCCTCCTCATGAGACTCTTAAAAATGAGAAAGAGGACTGTTCCGACACGTCGGCCAAACAGACAAGCTCATCGGCCAATGATGAGATTTAAAAAATGCCAAATATTGGCCGATATATCGGCTTACCACTAACCTACACCAGACAACTCGCATGGTGACACGTCATAACTAAAATATTATAACTATAACAAAGCTGTCTGCACTGAAAGTGCAGTTTGCAACAGTTTTCAAAGCAGTACTCTTTTTGCTTGGTGCCAGATTTTTTAATATAATAATATGCCACAGTATAAATGTTATATCTTGTTCTCTACCATTATTTGTTCACCTCATAAGTCCACAATCCACATATACCTTCAGTTCCTTCCTCCTCTTCAGGGCCCTTTGATTTGCTCATGGCTTTGTGATGCCCCTGCATTCCATACGAGTTCCTCCGCAAAGACTTCCTCCTCTTCACACGGGAGTACATGTCCATGTTTTCCTGAACCAAAAAAATTAAATAAATAAACATATAAATGAGAAATGCGGAGAAGAATCAATGGAGCAATGTAGTTTGTAGTATGCGAGTTGACTCATCAGTGGGTTCACAGCCCACACTGAAGAGAGAGGCCAATGCTTCAGAGTAACACAGGATTTTAATAACCTCAATGCGAGCAATCGTTTGCTTAATGAGATGGAAAACAAGGCGGCCCAATTGTTCTGCTGTGTAATCAGTGTTAAAGGATAGGAGGAATCACCAGTTCAGTGTCCGTCCACATGCGGAGGCGCTCCACTTCCCGATTCTGCCGTATGCTGCTGATGTTGTCCATCTCTTGAAGAACTGCTTCTGCCGTACTAACAACAGACAAGACAAACAATTTTAAACTGAAATTTAAAAATGATTTTTAAAAAACAAGCGCTTACATAGATACACACGGGAGCATTTAAAAGCAGGTGTCTATCAGCGGGTCCCTAATATAAAAGACAGACTGCTAAAAGACAGAGACTGCAAAGACTGCTAAAAGACAGATCCACTGATAGAAACTTTCAAACGCTCCTGTGTGTATCAGTGTAAGCACTCGAAGAGTGTCAAAGATGTCATTGTTGATTATTGTAGACAATCACAGACATACATGTTGAGCGCATCAACACAATGGCCAATCAGAAGTGTTTAAGAATCCGTTCAACGGCGCTCAAAATGCTAGAGGGAAATGCTAGTATCGTCACATTTCTTAAATTTGGTACCGAAGTCGGTACTTTTGACAACTCTAGACACAAGAGTAACATGCATTCAACAACAAAACTTAGTTTTTAATTTTTAGTCAAATAAAACAATAGTTCTTGAACATATTCAGATATTTAAAAATAGTAAAAATCAGTAATCAGTTCATAAAGAGGTTTACTAAGCTTCAGTATGGAGTAACATCGCTCAGAACGAGTAAAGCAGCTCAGCCCATTCACGTGCCACACCAGCAGGTCTCCTCTCTCCAATACACTTCCACCATCTGTCTTTGACTAGCAGCAACATGTTAGCTCACACTAAAATCCTTGATAGGACACAGCCTAGTAAATCCATTGGTTAAAATTCCATTTCAACGTTATCTTGTCGCATCTGTAATGGTACATGTACACTGACTACAGAACTCAGCTCAGTGCCTCTCAAAAAGCTCTGGGGTGTGTCTTAAGTGAGTGTGTTTCATTTTTTTGTTCAGGACATGGCCAATATAATCATCATATATAGCCTACATTCAATTACAGTTGGAAAGATGCAAGCTTTGTTTCCCAATGCCCAAAATAAAAATACGGTGTCCAATTAATCAACTTTTTAAACCCAACCTATTCTATTCTCAATGACAACATCCACACAGCAATATTTAGCAAATATGCAACAACTGCAAAGCGTTCAATATGTAAACAATATAATAAAGCACTAATTCCTGCAGAAACTCCTGGAAAACGTGCGTATTTTTACATCACTACCTGCACCTCACAATGATTGGCTGCCACCTGACGTTTTTCGCTTGGCATTTGCATAAAGTTGAGCATTTATGAACCTTTCGATGCTTTCAACATAGTCTCCGATCTGCTGTCAATCCCACAATCCAAAGCATGAGTGTGTTGCTTGGCTCACATTGGACTTAAATGAAAATGCCACTCTTTGCCAGTGTAAATATGCCATGTGTTCATCAACGTCAAACCACAAATGTGTGTTCAATCACAAAACCTTCCCTGAGAAAGACATGACAGCAGATTTATTTACAGTATAAAAGAGCTCAAGATGAGATTTTTAACACAAGTACAGTCATTTGCAGTCTTTGTATCATTATGGTGGAATTTAAACAACACAGAAGCTCAAACGAGTGTGAAATATTACCAAAGGCAGATGCATGTCATTTATAAAAAATCTGACAAAGACTTACAAGGTTTAATGAAGCAAAGTCTACATCTTTTTCAAGTACAGCCAGAACCTGCTTAAGTACCCCTGGGATACATGTAGCCTTGGCTGGGAATCACCAATTATATCAGAAACCATTATGTGCATGAATGCAAGCTGAACAACTGCCATCACTATACATAGTGAGCCCACTTCTAGATCGGCTCGTGAACTCTGTATATGGTCTTGTTTTAGTTCTTGAGTTTAAAGTGCCTGTTTCTGCAAGAGTATACCTTGTTGGCTTCAGATGTCTTACTAATTATACACTAGCTACTCAAAATCATGAGGGAATTATAACGTACGCACACAAAGTCCAAACAGAACATGATTTTGAACTGTGAGCTCTTAGTGGGTTGAAATTCTAGTTAGTATGTAGTCGTGAAGCAGAAAAGTACCATCCAACATCATTTGACGCTCAATAACTTTACAGAAAGACAACCAGGAGATTAATAATTTGCTGACTGTTTGGGCCAACACTGAATAGGTGTCTAGACGTGTAAATGTAGTTTATCATGTGTTCATGTTTACATTTGTCTGTTGTCAGTAAGAAAAGAAGCAAAGATCCTGAACAAGCTGTTTCATAAGTTCATTGGCAATAAATGGTCTTTTTACACTTGAGAGAAAGTCTGAAGTTTGGAATTTACTTTATTTCAAGGAAACTACTTCGGGCATGAATTAACTACACACACAAGCATCAGATTTTACCTGTTGACAAGTTGGTCGAAAAGTAAACTCTGATTGAGGTGTTCGAATTGGGACTTCCTGATGCGACGGCTTCTCTTGAGCTCAACATGACCGTTCATACGACCATGGTCCCCCTCTGATGTAGAATCACCCCTCAGACTCATTCGACCTATGCGTTAAAAAAAAGGGGGTTACTAAAGTCATCCCCTGATGAACATCAAACATGTGTTTCATGATCAGACATGACTGACATCAAACCTGATGTAACTCATCTAAATGCGGTCTTTTTGTTTTGAGTGTTACAGATCGACAGAGTAACAAATTAAGTTCTCTTTCCTGACTTATTGAGTAGGGCTGCACGATATTGAAGAAAATTTCGATATGCAATATTCGATACGATAATGCTTAAAGTGTGCAAAATAAACTTAAATTATCTTTAAAATATATTTAAAATGATATAACCAACATGCGTGTTTCACATTCTTTTTGTGACAAGAAAACATCCCTAAACTTCTGAAAGTGAACATCAGTGTTTTACTGTAGCATAAGAAGAAAGTGTAAACCACGGGGTTCAGGTTATCCTACATTAGGTTTATTTAACAACAGAAACTGAATAATCAAATGTAAAAATAAAACACTGCTTAGTT
This sequence comes from Squalius cephalus, assembly GCF_949319135.1. Classification (NCBI taxonomy): domain Eukaryota; kingdom Metazoa; phylum Chordata; class Actinopteri; order Cypriniformes; family Leuciscidae; genus Squalius; species Squalius cephalus. Next base: position 32,452,248 of record NC_137133.1, on the reverse strand, counting down.
TTCACTGTATGAATTAAAGATATACTGATTCTTATTAAAGCTACAATAGTTATTCAGCCAAGAGCAGTGAGTGATTTTCTCTTTGTCTTTTGTTCATGACCCCAGTTATTGCAAGCCGTTGCGATATGCATATCGCGATATATACATTCGCGATATTTCGATATATTGTGCAGCCCTAGCTTGAATGGTCAAAAGCACACAAAATTAAGTCAAAATCCCATCTTGGGAGGGTATCCACAATATACACAGTTGGTTATGTCAAAAATGAACATAAACAGCTGGGAAAGAAATCAGATGTGTGTTCCCCCAATATTAGGTGACCCTTTCTTGTAAGCTTTCAATAAAGAACGATTCAGTAAATTAAAATGAATACAGTAATATACACTTACTGTGTCCATTCTGCAAGGCACCAGTGGACAACCTGGAAGACAAGGTGAAAATGCATGAGAAAATAGCTCTTAAAAGATAGTATAAAAAGACAGAAAAGTCCTTGCTTTAGTGCAGAATTAACAGAAACACCTAATATTTTTTTCTTTGAGTAAAAGCAATTCTTGTCTAAATACATTTTGTCAAAACATCTTGAACATTATGTTTAGATTTGCTGCATGTCACGTTGCTCATTTGCCATGAAGACAGTGTAAAAGCCAATATGCACTAAAAGCGAGCAACACAAAACTAAAATGCTGCAACACTGATTATAATGGGATCATCAAAATACCACAAAAAATAAGTATTAATCATGCAACTCTACATCGACTGTCCGACCTCACCTAGTACAGTGTTTGGACATGGTCCATGAACCTCTCTGGCCTTTACTCTGGGGACTTGGAGAAGTATCAGTAGAACTTGGTGGCGTCTGTCTGCGTGTCCTCTTGGGAGGTGGGGACAAACGTGGGCTACTGCTATTAACATCACTGCTGGGCTCTTTCTATAACAGGCAGAGGTGTGTAGGATATTAAAAAGCTTGCACGAGCATGCAGAATACACAGAGAGAATTATGATGATGGCAAGTCCACACTCAAATATGATCTGCACTAGGGACACTTGACACAATATCACAGCTGAGGCCTAGAGTCGCCTGAAAGAACAATTGGCTTCACGTGAAATTGACTTCATCATCCTCTATTGATTGACCCGGTGAGCGAAGGACTCATGTCATCTCCCAAATTCTTCATCCTCTCCTCCCAGATCTCATTCAAACTCATCCCTGCTGACTAAATAAGCCTATGATTCATACCCACCGTTTACACCACCCAATAACACACAAGATAAGAAAATAAAGAGTTTGAGGATGGTTGAACTAGCCAAAATTATGAAATCATGCTATTCCAATACTTTATAACCAAATCATTTCCATGACCTTTCAGTCACTTGCTAAATACGGGATTTTTTTTTAAAGCATTCAAATTCAGAACAAATCACTATTGAATCACTCAATCAAGTAATAAATAATACATCACTATAGCTTTGCGAACAAGTTTTGCTCACAAAAATTTCACTGATTATATATTTTTTAGATACATCTATATTCACTATATAATTTATACGACTTTAAAAAAAATAATAAAATAATACTAATATAATAAGTATTCATTTCTATGATTTTCCCACACCTGGAAATCACTATTTTCAAATTTCCATTTTTTAATTACCATAGGGAGGATGTAATTTTTTTTAAAGACTTTTTAAACATTATATAGAAATTATAAAATATTATAAAAAAAAAAAACTAGAAACAAAACAATTGTAGAGATGTCCAGATGTCATGAAATGCATGGAAATCAAATTGATGGATTGATTCCAGGATTTCAGTGATTGTGGGAAACCTACATTAAATCAACTGTAACTGAAAGGTTTGCAAAGTAAAATTAAATAGAGACATAATGCACTCAGAAATCATAACAACATAAAGGATATTGAGCGCAGACCACATTCATTGCCAGAGGACAAGCCACTTATGCCAGAAACTTGTGGCAGCGTATCTAATACTTATTATTCAAAAAACTTCAAGCATTCTTGACAACTAGCACAGAACTTGATAATTAAACTGAACACCCTTGCAAAAAGTATTGTGGTCGTACTGGTAACATCAGCATGGAACTTCACTACTCTGCCATATACAGTGCGGTACCATGACAGTACCATGGTACATGTCCAAAAAACATTGAAGTTCCATAATATCACGATAACTATGATATGAATGCGGGGTTATCGTTCGGGAACAGCCTTCCTAATGTGCACAACCACAAAAACAACCTGTGCCAAGAGCCGATAACACAGAGAATCAGAAGTTTCACCTAAATACTCTCAAGTTCAAAGTTTACTTTACAAAAGAATCACGAATCATGTCTGTTTTGAGCCACAAGGGGTCTGTCTCAGCTGAGCTTTTCCCTTCCCCCAACACTAGCTTGTTTTATTGTTGAAGACACACGGAGGACGAGACGTTTTTTATCCGACAAAAGGTGACAAACGCGCATTTGTTGTGACTGTTATTCGGTGCGTCGGAGCGCGTGACAGCACGGCGCGCGCCGGTACCTCTCGAGCGCAACAAACACACAGCAACAAAATAACGCTCGATTCTTGTAAGCGAGTCGGTTCGATTGAACTGTTGTTTTCGATGATCCGATTCACTTAATTAATCACTCAAAACGCTATTTCTTTTTGTGGTGAAATGTTTTCAAACTACTTCTGTTTTCAAAACGTTTGTAATAAAAACTATATTCTTATTTTGAGTTTCATCTCGGTGCTCCTACTCCAATTCTTGTTTTTTACACATGGATAGGTGTATACAGACATTTCCCTACCTGCTTATAAATATATATATACGGTCAAATATTAAGTTATATATCGTTGTCAGTTTTACTGCCAAAGCTATCAATGTGAAGTACCATGCAAACACAGTGAATCTGTTAACTCGGTTCATTCAAAAGAATCGGTTCAATAGAACGATTCATTCGCGAATCGGACACCAATATAACAAAGACAACTTATGGGCACTGAGTGCATTAAACCAGCCAGCCGGCTTTATTAAAGTCCAGCTAGTATATGTGACAAAACACATTAAACTAAGCGACACGCCACGAATAAGCGCTGTCGTGTCATTAAACTGCAATTTCTGCATCGCCAAGTGTCACTCAAGGCGCAATTTGGGAACAAAAGATGTGGACATCCATTCATCCAGCCATTTATCTATACATCCATCCATCCATCCATCCATCTCCAAGAGGCCAGAGTGAACAGCTCGCTAACCGGCTGGCGGAGAGAATAGGCTGCCGGTGTCTCTCTCTTCCTTACACGGCTGTTGTGCTCGTCCAAGTTTGGGGTGTTCCTCTGAGACGACCTCGTCCGGCCCGAGATGAAGGGACTGACGGGCTTGTGATCCGAGCTCTTCCTGGTGTTCACCATGATTGCTGTCTGTCTCCGCTGATAGACAGTTCCTATCCTGTAGCTCTTGTCAGTTGCTTTCGTTCTGACTGTGTCTCTCAGCTAGTAGAGAGCCGAGGCGCCATTTCTCTTTCTCTCTCTCTCCCTCTGCTGTCAGCCAGCCGAAACTCTCCGGCGAGCCACTTCCGCTTCAGAGAGAAGCGTGAGTGCGCGCGCTTGTATGAAGTTGGCGCCAGATACATTTTTAAAAATAGATTTGTATACAAGAGGTGAGAAATGAGAAATAATACCTTGTTTTTCTTTTGGTTATATTTACACGGGCGGTTCTGGCAGTAGGGTAATGTTTTAATACATTTCTTTACAATAAATTATTTATATTACAATAAATTATTCAATATATTATATTTATTTGGTGAAGGAAATTGTAAAAGTTACATGTTTAAAGTTACAAAATGTCTTAACTGTCTTTCTAGTCTTTTTCTTGAGTAACAAAACAGCGATCCACAGTCATAATTTTTGAACATGCAACGTAACGTTACCATGGTAGTACTATGGTATTTTTAAGTACCATGGACAGTACCGTGATCATATAGCATCATATTACCATCTAATATTTTCACTGTGTCATGGTACTGCCACAGTACTTTTTGTTAAGGTGTTGTTGCCAAAAAAGTATGAATAGGATATTGTTAAATTACAATTAATTGTAATAATTATTACATATTTTCTAACCTGAAAATATCAGGGACATTGAATGTGTGACTTTCAGGAATGGAAAAGAAATTATTATCTTAAAAAGGCCATGGAAATTCTTAAAGTCAATATGATTTTTTCCTAGTGTTTTTCTATTTTTTAAATACATTTTCCATCCCAAACAGATGTACTTTTACATCTTTGTTTATATCAAGTGCTAACAGACAGAAAGAAATTTGGAAAATGTTATTTGAACTCAATGGCTGCATCCAAAAGCTTAAAAATGCTTGAAGGCAGCATAGATGTATCCTTCGCTGCCTTTGATATCCCACAATCCTGTGCTTTCCATTCTGTGACAGTTGAGCTAGAAAATAAAGATGGCGTCTGAAAGTTGCGGTTGGTGGTCCGTTTGTGTAAATGTCAATTTTTGACCAACTTTTTCCACTTTTGATCTAATTTCTAGCGAGAAACTACTACCGTACTAATAAAATATTTGTAGTTATCACTAAATCTTTCTCTATTTTTCTGTAGATCATTAAACCGTTACTCTGCCACAGAAGTTTTGTGAGGTACCTTCGTGCCCAAATGCTGCCTGCAAGTTTTCAGAGCCAGTCGTAATTACCGTAATTTCGAGATGACAAGTTGTCAAGTTGTTATTACGAGTTCTAAGAGTATGTGAAGGCTTTTTACAAGTTGGAATCTCGTTATTACGGTAATTACAACATGGAGTGAACGCACCTTGATTATCTTTGCCTAAAAAAATAGTTATTAAACGGTTAGTTCACCCAAAAATTACAATTCTTTTATTAATTACGCACCCTCATGTCATTCCAATCCTGTAAGACATTCGTTCAATTTCAGAACACAAATTAATATCTTTTTGATGAAATCTGAGAGCTTTAATAAAAGCATAAATTAAATCTGTTCATCATATAAAGCGATCGAGTCTCTAAAAGTGTCAGTTGCGTAGCTGTCAATGGAGGGACAGAAAGCTCTCAGATTTCATCAAAAAGATCTTCATTTTTGTTCCGAAGATGAACGAAAGTCTCACGGGTTTGGAACAACATGAGGGTGAGTAATTAATGACAGAATTTTCATTTTTGGTTGAACTATTCCTTTAACAGTGTTAATCAATCAATCAATCAGACTTCATAACAGACTCTGGGTCCAAATAAAAAACAAGACAATACATAAAATAAACATACATATTAAAAAAATATTAATACAGATCATTGTGTTACAGATACAACGGTACCAGTGTCTCCACAACTTGGATAGGTAACCTATGAATCCCTGACTCTTATATTTGATAAGCCACAAAAAAATAATTTTCAGAATCCAACTGCAACTTTAACAATAATGATTATTGTCAGAAAGGTTTCCTGGACCCTCTTCTGTCTTCCATTGGTCGAGCAAACTCATAGCCCCGCCCCAAATTCACACCTCTTCAAACCTTTCTGATTGGCTAGCATTTGCTAACATTCTTGGCTGTTTACAAGCTAAAGCCTTTAGCAATCAGTATGATTTCTCAGGTGGACATTATTATTTAAGTAATAAATGTCAGTGGGGTCAGGTTATGTGGGGTATTAAAAATCGCTTCTAGCGGCTTTGCTGAGGGTATTTTATTTCTGTACTGCTGACTGCATTCACCATCTGTCACTGTCTACAAAACAAACACACATGCCAGTATTTATTCAGCTACGTTCAATGAGCCATCTCATTATATTCATATCAGTACGTAAAACACCATTCCAAGAGCATTTTGGCCTTGCCATGTCATAGTGACGTGTGCACAAACGTAAGGTCTGGAGACGTCACAGGAATGGTGGACTGCTGTAGCGTAAGGAGCCGCATGACAGCTGTGAGAAACTTACGAGCCGAAGAGACAGTTTTACAACACCATTGAAGCCTTACACTGGTAACCATCTACAGTATATAATCGGAATTATTAGCCTGCGATTCAGAAATGATGTGTTGTGGGTTATAGCGCTTGTTTTCCGTCATAACGGATCGCAGTGCGCTTGCGTGGTCTCTACACTATCCTTACGTAATTGTGGCGCACTGCTATCATTTATTATGCTGCCTTTGACCTGTTTGTTACAGTGAAATATTAATACGAAGCTTAAAGCATGCACGTGGGTGCCTTTACCTACCAGAGATTGACTTAAAACATTTGATTTAATAAACTGAGGGTATTAGTAAACACATTATACCGTCATGTAGTTTATTGTCAGTGTATCATGACGTCATCATTCAGTATTAAGCAACTGATCGCATGTCAAATGTTGATCAGTATAATATTGATAAATTGTATTTGTACCCTTCAAATGCTTCAGATGTTTTTTTTTTATGGCACATGTCCAAAAATCCATAGTAGCCTACGCTTTGATACTATAAAAGTGTGTATTTTTGGACATACTTTGGTAATGCCAAATGTTTATAATATTTCTTTTAATTTGAATAATTATTTCATTCAATATCAAATAACTGTACAGTAATTACAATTGATATCAGTATAATAGTGGTAATTTCTGGTCAGTTGAAAATCATTTTGCCTATATTTACCAGTCTGGTATGAAAGCAGATCGATATTTTGAGAATTTCAGATATCACTGCACCAGTCAATCTCAGATAGAAAACCCCCATGAATTATTCAGGAAGCACTGATGCAGTGGTTACATTGACTTGCACCATCCCTTATAAATATATGCCCGCATATGTTTGTGTTGCAAGATGGACAACAGAAGACGTCATGATGAAAGATATTGATTCAAGAAAAAGGTCTCAAGATGACACATGGTAAGTCCGCTATACAAAGCTCTGTCTATTATCCGACTTGCAACATCATGCAAGTATCATTTCACCATTACTGAATGTTCATAATTTAACGCTTTGTTGCCTTCATGAGCTCTTAGGTGTGAAGGGGCACAAAATGATGAAGAGGAGGATGATGAGGAGGCGAGCCCTCTTAGATCGAGTTTCTCCGTGGAGGACCTGCTCGATGAGGTGGAGAAGATCAGCAGTGTCGCCAGTAGCGGCAAAAAGGTCAGGCAGTTCATATGAGACGTCTTGTGTGCAATCGCATTCAGAACATCCAGGTGGTTACCTAAAATAAAAATGTTGTTGAAAAAAATAGTACATAAAGTTAATGTCAGGTAGGGGTGGGCAATATGACTAAATTCCTATTTCACTATATGATACATTTTATTTCACGATAATGATATCGTCAAAATAGTTATTTTATCTCATTTCTGTTATTAAAAATAAGAAAAAAAGAAGCAAATTACAAACAATTGGACAAATACAATATAGCAAAAATATGAATTAAACAAATTACGTTTTTCAGGTACAATACAGTGCTATGCATAAGTTTAGACACCCATGCTAAAGTTGACTAAAAAGAGGAATAAAAAATTATCTTTTGGAAATTGAACTTAATGCCTTAATTAAAAAAATTAGGAAAAATCCAACCTTTAAGGACACCAATTTTCTTTGTGAATGAATAATGTATCATAAATAAATAAATGTTCTTCCTTAAAATACAGGGTGCATAAGTTTGGACACCCCTATGTTAAATTCCCATAGAGGCAGGCAGATTTTTATTTTTAAAGGCCAGTTACTTCATGGATCCAGGATACTATGCATCCTGATAAAGTTCCCTTGGCCTTTGGAATTAAAATAGCCCCACATCATCACATAGCCTTCACCATACCTAGAGTTTGGCATGGAGTACTTTCCATAAGATCATCTCTCAATGCAAATCAAACTAGCTATTAGGCTAACTGAAATAAAACCATGGCAATCTCTAGGTATGGTGAAGGCTATGTGATGATGTGGGGCTATTTTAATTCCAAAGGCCAAGGGAACTTTATCAGGATGCATAGTATCCTAAAAAAATAATTAAAAAAAATACTTAAAAATAAAAATCTGCCTGCCTCTATGGGAATTTAACATAGGGGTGTCCAAACTTATGCACCCTGTATTTTAAGGAAGAATATTTATTTATTTACGATACATTATTCATTCACAAAGAAAATTGGTGTCCTTAAAGGTTGGATTTTTCCTAATTTTTTTAATTAAGGCATTAAGTTCAGTTTCCAAAAGATGATTTTTTATTCCTCTTTTTAGTCAACTTTAGTATGGGTGTCTAAACTTATGCATAGCACTGTAGGTGTATTTAGCATGTAGTTAGAATTAGTACAGAAATGTAATAATCAAATGTAAAATTGCATAGTCTTCACTGTATGAATTAAATATAAATGTATGTTTATTAAAGCTAAAAAAGTTATTGAGTCAAGAGCAGTAAGTTATTTTCTCTTTAGTTTGATTCACATTAATGACACAGAGCAGCAGGTAGGCTAGGTTTATTAGGCTACTGTCACTTTAAGACCAAGCGCACGGATCCATTATACTGATACACATCCGGTTTACACCCAGCTGTTTACTTTCACTTGAGACCATTCAAGCGCAATAAGATGTGAAAGAGAACTGAATTTGCCATCACATGCTGAGAGACACAGCTTTCTGCTTACCCTGTGTGTCAGTCAGCGCATGCACAACATTGAGTTCTTTTTCACTGCTTATTGTGCTTAATAACACTTTTTAACATCAAGCACGTCCTGCACTTTATATTCTCATTCATTCCTTTTATCTCTAACTATCTAATAGCAAATCTCTAACTATATACATTTTTTCCATGGTAACAATATATATCATCATACCGTCCAGCCTTTATGTCAGCATAAACATGTAATTTCTGATCCACTAGCATCATCAAACAAAAATGCAAAAATTTAGAATTTTCAAAACTATTCTTAAGGTTGTTTTATGACCGAACTTTACAGGTGGAGATTGTAGTGAGACTGTGGAAAAATGGCTTCACAGTAAACGACGAGGATTTACGCAGTTACACCCTAGAAGAAAACCAAGAGTTCTTGGAGGCCATTAAAAGAGGGTGAGTATTGTTTTTGTCACTAGCTATGTTTCCATCCAAATGCAGATTTTAGGATATCGCATAAAAAAAAACGCTGGATTGAAACGCCAAGATGCTTATAAATTCTAAAAATGCACATAAAAAACTCAATTGAGATTTTTTTATTTTATTATTTGATAATAAGCACATAAACTACGATGAAAACACATTTACTGAATAAATCCCTTGATGCACAACAAAACACCCACCTGACTTTGGATGAGATTGCATAACTGGACTAATCTGCAGACTAATTTAATTGCACAGCATCTAAAAAAAAATGGCTTTAAAATACCCATTGTATTATCATGTTTTGTGTTTTTTTTCCCCATTAAAAGATGACATACTGACAGAATAAAACTGAAATATATTTAATTGTATTGATTTAAAAATCCTCTATATAAAGTGAGCTGCCTCTGGAGCTAGAAGGAAGAGCCGAGGATGAAGAACTAGAAATCAACATGGAGGACATGAAAGATGAAGTTTATGTCCCAAAGAAAAAGACCTTCCACCCGTTTACAGGCCGAGGTTACAGACTGGGAAGGTAGCAGGTCCTCTTTTGCATACAGTTTTTTTTTTTAAATTAACCAAGTAAACGCTATTAATTTAGCATAAAAATGAAAGATTTGAGCAAGATTTTAGTTTTTCCGACAAATATCCACTAGGTGTCCTCACAACACTTCCACTCTTTGATGGTTTGACTGTAAATGTGTTGAAGATTATCTAGATGTTAGCGTTAGTTAGTTAACCCTCTAATCGTATATAAAATCACATGGCACCACAATAATTGCAGTGCATCTGTTAAAAGCCTATCTTTGGACATTGATTAAGTTGAAATGATTGTCCTCGGCAGTGTGGCCCCGCGAGTGGTGGCCAGGTCTCGGTCGATACACGAGGACTGTTCTGGTCCTCCTCTCCCGGCAGTGGAGCTGAATGAGGACCTTCCCGTGACCTCCCTCCAGATTTGGCTGGCAGACGGTCAGCGGCTCGTGCAGAGGTTTAATCTGAGCCATCGGTGAGTATCATATGGTCGTAGAAGGTGAATTTCACGCAAACATACATGGGTCATATCCCCCTAAAAGTGTGTGTCATTTCTGCAGCAGTATTGTTACGAAGTTAAGTACATTTAATACAATTGATTGGTTATATATTTGTGCCAAGCATCAACTTTAAAAAGCTATTATATAACTAAACATAACATAAATGATTGTATACAGTTTTTAAAATTGTTTTACTCTTAAGTTTGATATGTATATATCATTTGATGCTGGTATGGCATTAAATAATAAATAAATAAATAAATAAATAAATCTAACTGAATATGCATCCTTTATATAGTGTAATTTGCTTTCACTGAACACAGCTAAAGTTACAGGCTTTAAACATGATTATGTTTGGATGTTTATTGTCAAAATCCTACCCGGGCATGTTGTGATGCTCTAAATTTGAAATCCTACCCTTAAAAGCTCTTACATAATTATCATTCATCATTTATGTAATACAATCATGCAAGGTAAAATGGAAGAATCGTAAGCTGCAACTTTGCGGCAGATCAAATCAGATTATGCTGGATTTAACGTATGCGTCACAACATGTAAGGATTTCATGCCTCCGACTTGAACATGATTGCTAAGATGTGGCTGCAAAGCTCCCTGAGAAGATGCATTCATGTTGGCTTTTATGTAATTGGTCCAGGATCAGTGATGTGCAGCATTTTGTGGAGCAGGCTCAGAGAACGGACGCTCAGTTCATCCTGACTACATCCCTGCCGTTCCGAGAGCTGACAGATGAGGGTCAGAGTTTGGAAGAAGCCAACTTAGCGAATGCCGTCATCATTCAGAGGCCTCTCAACACACAAGCTTCTTTCGGTCACTCCTGACTGTTCCTGCTTTCACCAGAGACTCTGATCTTATGGTTCCACCCGTGTTTGGGTAACATTTTATAAATCCATCTCCCTTAAAACCGTAAAAGCCAATGTTTTTGTCTGGTTATGAATACAGGGGTCCTTTGGACATCACTATGACTGTATAAATGGCCACTCAACTCAAATAGCTTTAAAGGAATAGTTCACCCAAAAAATGAAAAATGTCACTGACTTGCAGCAAGCTAACAACCCACTGGACTAAAAGATTATCAGTAAATGATGACTTAAATCTCAGTCGAAACGCAATGGCATGAGGGTGATTAATAAATGGTAAGTGATGACAACGATTTCTTATTTAGGTGTATTATTCCTTTTACAATTATGTTTTCTTTTTAATTTCCCCATCATGTTCTTTCACAACTGGAAGTGTTGGCCTTTTCTGATGCAATGCAGTATGCACAAGCCAAGTCTTTAACCTTCACGATTATACATGTTTACACATAGATCAATGAAGAAGTCAGATCATGGAAGCTGCCATGATGCTTAATGAAGTTCTGTGCTGGTATGTCTTATATACTGTTAAGTTATAAATGTCAAATGTTTATGCACTTTGCCTAAGACAGAGGCTCTGTTATAAAGACCTCGGCTTGCAATAAACCTACTGATGATATGCTGATTCCTTTTCTCATTTCAATGGGTTCTAATATGTCTTAAATGCACACAGAGCTGATAAGTATACATTTATGAGACTTTCTGATTCGTGTGCTTTTTTTGTTGCATGAATGGACTTGGATCGTTCTTCAGCTTTTAAATATTTTATAAGTGATATGAGCTCATGAAGGTTTTTTTTTTAAAAGATCATGCAGTTCAGTTGTCTTATGTTTATCTACTATCAATCTGCAATGCAATTCAGTCAAACCATCTTCATCACTAATCTATTTCTAGTCTCCACCGTTGTTCAATACGAATCTCATTCTAACTGTCTTTTTAAACTTCCTGTTCATTTCCACGTATTGTTTATCATTGCACAAAATACATTTACTTTTAATGCCAACCATATGGTCGATGTCCTGGCCAGGGGGCTGAATGTCAAGAATTTCTAAAGTACATTAAGGTTGGTTTGACTATTTTGATCAGGTCTTGCAACCATGATGAGAATTTTTTAATAATTTACTAGAAAGTTTATTACTGGGATTTTGTGAGCAGTTCATGCATAATTAAATGTGTATTTTCTCTGCAAGTCATGGCAAGCGCATGTCTATTCACCTTTCTGAGTCAGGCTGACTGATGTGAAACTAAAAGATTTTATTCATTTTGTTTTGCTACTAATTGTAATTTATGCATAAAATATCTCTGAGATCATACAGGACACCATTTTTTACTACTGGTTCTTCAACATGTAAATATTTGTATATGAACATAAAAATATTCAGCAATCGAGACATAAACAACAAATTTCGCTGCCATTTGACAAACAGAAATGGACAAATGAGTCCCTTGATCAAGGACGGTCAGTATGTGGTTTGGCTACAGTGCGTCTCGTCCTCATGGACAACACCAGATCTGCCAGATCTTGCTGTGAGGTGTTACAACACCCTTCCACCAAAGTACTTGCACATTCTCAAACAATACGTCTGGAGGGACACATGGTTACATGTGGTTTGGCACTGTGAGGACGGTCAGCTGTCTTTGGCGTGTTACATAATTATGGACATTGCAGTTAATTGCTCAGGCCACATCTGCAGTCCTCATGCAGGTGATCTTCTTCATCCCTGGTGTTTTTCAGAGTCCGTGGAAAGATCTCTTTAGTGTCCTAAGCTAACTCTGACCTCAAAGGACTATTCCACAGGTGCATGTGCAATAATTGTTTTTTTATTTATTCATTATAGTATACTGAAAAGGGTACATTTCTTTTTTTGCATGTTCAATATATATGTTTTTATTTTATGTATTTATTTATGTTTTTTATTCCAAAACACTCATTTATATCAAATGCCTATATGCTAATAATTGTTTTTAATGTCATGCTGCTTTATTTATTTATTTGTTTATTTATTTTATTCCAGCCGCGTGTCTGTAAGGGCAGTTGAGGCAGAGCCCCACAAAATATTCATCCAAAATATAAATATATATATAATTTATAATTAACTGAAATATATATATAAATATTAATATATTGTATCATGATGTATTATCTATATTAATAATTGTAAATGTGTTTAGCATTCTGCAAAAAAAAAGAATTTAGTCGTAAAGTGAGCAGGATATCAAAATTTAGCGTATGGCTTTGCCAGGCATGTATTATTATGATACTAATCCGGGCAGAGGGTGCCTGAGCCCTGGCCAGCTCTACAGCGCCACACAATTTTCCCAATGTAAATTTGTGGTGAAAAATGGAACTGCAGCGCGTTCTAATTTAGTGCATTTGGGCAGATTTCAGACTGCCCGCCTATTTTCACTTTACGTAAACCTCGCTCCAGTCCAGACCAAGACGATATCAACCTGCTTCAGATATGTGTATATTAGTCTCCATCAGGTCAGTTACTAGTTGCCATGTCTGTTCTGTGAAGTAGCATATCAAATTAATGAAAGTATAATCCATTAGTTTAAATGTTTTTGTTTTAGTCTTTTTTTAACAGTCTATGGTTAAAACGTGCTCAGTTCTGTTTTGTTTATGTTTGTTCTGAGATTAGACATGACTTTCTTTTCCTCACTTTACCCTCACAACTTGTAATATTCTAAAACAACATTCTGAGGCAATAAATACTAAGGAAATGAATTGTAAGATAGCACTTATGCTGTGTTGTGTGTACTTAAAGCCTGCCAAGAGCGCCACCCTCAGGCTGAATAACACTAGACCTCTGCCAAAAGTGTGTCTGCATGTGCAGATAAAGCTTACAAACTGTATAACATAAACTAGCGCTAATAATCTGCCCTACCTAAATTTACAATCAGGAGCTGATACTGGTCACTTCATTTTACTTTAGCCTGTAAGTAACCTGGAGTTCATTAAGAGCGTTATGCTGTCTCAACTAGATGTAGGATCCTGTGAGTTGCCTTTGGTGTCCTGCAGGGGGCGCGCTTGTTTGTGATTACTACTATAGAACGAGCTGCTGCAGAATGAGTGTGTGTTTGTGTGTGAAGGAATTAACCCGCAGTTCATCCACCGCTGCAGCAGATGTGCATCTCACCGCATCACCCAGGTTATCTATCTATCTATCTATCTATCTATCTATCTATCTATCTATCTATCTATCTATCTATCTATGCTTATGTCTCTTCATTTTGTGTGTATGTGCACTCGATATTTATTTAATAAAATGAATATGTTGCTTGATATAAAAAATGCACGGAAAACAAATAATTATTTTTGCATTAAATGAACTAAAAGTATTTCTGCTGGAAAAGTGACCATTAGATGTTTTATGTTAATAATATTAATTTATTCAGTACCTGAAAAAAATTCTTAATGAACTCTTACATTGCATATGAGTTTATTTAGTGTTTTAGTGTCTTTGTGTGACAGCATAGGAATGTAGGCTATCCGGTTCAGGTAAGCAGCTTGTTTTGGTAGAGCGAGGACTGTGATTGGCTCATATCTGTGAGTGACAGCTGGGAAGCATCTGTATCTAACCCTGCCCATCCTCTCGCTGCTGCAGTATGTGAATGGACGCAGGCACAGCTGTAGCCAGCTCTGAGAAGCCAGAGAGTTCAGCTGCTGTCTCTGTACCCGTCACACCGGGTGCCATGGCAAAGGGGGAGAAAGCCCGGGTCACATCAGGGGATAAAGTCATGATGAAGCACTCTGAAAGTTCTTTCACCAAGATACCACCACAGGTAAGGCAATGTGATGCTCTCTTCTTTCTCTTTTTTCTGTGTTAAACTGTGAGCTATGTGCAAACTGTGAGCTATGTGTCTTTTTAACTCAGCTTGCAATCTAAATGTATATCAATGAATGGTCAGGTAAAAAATAATATAACATGACTGAATCAACCTGACTACTTTGGGTTACACAAATTAATTTTTGAGTGTAAAAATAACAGTATCAACTGTATTGTGGACTTTGGAGTTGATGAACACTCAGTAGGGGGGAACAGGTGCCAATATACACGTATTTTTGTTACGATACCAGTCTGAACGTTTCTGGATCTGTACGTTATGAAAGTATGTGGAATGGCATGTTTTAATGAGCACATGGAATGTTTGTGTGGTGGAATGGATGCTTTACCAACACACATGCCCAAAGGCTGCTTAGGCGTAGCACTGACAGGCAGACAGTTAAACCCACAAATACATACTGCTATAAAGACACAAACTGTATTTTTAAGTTGTATATTACAAAATTACATTTGAGTTTAACCATTGCACCAGTCAAAAAATCACTTCTGTAATCAGAACTGAATTCCTCTCACAGCCACAGACTGCAGTGTATTATCATCTGGGTTAGAAATAGATATAATGTGCATTGAAAGTAAATGAAAAGCTTGTCCCTATCATTATCACAATTGAGTGTTATTAATAGATTAAGTATATGAATATTTGAGTTTTTGGAGAGATCACTGTATTAATTGCTTGCTTGCATGTTCCTTGACATGTAAATGCAGTCAGACAGCAAATATTGGCATTTTTTAAAGATTAAAGATTAAAGACTTTAAAAAGATTTTAAAGATTACTTTTAAAGATAGCATAATATTTGTAGACAGATCTGGATGCAATATGACCTTCATCCGTGAAAAAAAAAAATGTCAGGGATGATCTGTCAAGTGAAATAAAGTCTGTGCTGTTCTTCTGCGCTGACCCTCTGGTCGAGGGGAAAATGGCAGACGTGTGTCAATAATGTATGGAAAACACACTAATGGAGCTCTTGTTCTCACGCACGCCGTTACAAAAAGGAAAGACGGAGACTCTCGTAGTGGAAGGTTAAAGATTTAAAGTGGAAATGGAAGGGGATTCACTTTTAGCATGGATTTTTTTGGACATTTTAATGGTAATACCTTTGTTATACTGTAACTTAACCACAGTATTGTTTGAAATAGCTTGTAAATAATTATCATGTAGCATTATGATGGTAATCATTTAGTAACATGCTATACAGTATTACCTGATAGCCTTCTATTACTGTACCACTACAAAAGTAAAGGCTGCCTCAAGAAAATTGTATTACTTCTCAAACCTTTTGTGAGATTTACTATGGATTCATGTGATCACCAATGTGAATGTCTTGATAAAGAGCGATTATGTTACTATGGTTAACTTGACTCTCTGGCGTGTTTGTACAGACCAATGTACCAGTTTTTTCATGCAGTCTGAATCCACTGAGACTCCATCAGAGAACATTTGCCTCAACAGTCATGAAAAATGTATTGCTACACTTGCGTGTATGGGTTTTGCGAGCTTGATATTGTTTTTCATACTCTTTGCACAAGAAAAAAAATCGCATTCAGATTGGAGGTGAAAGTCCAGGGTCAATTTGACATTGCAAGTGTAATGATAAAATGCATTTTTTTAAATCCCGCTGGGCATGAAGCCGTAAACCCTTCATTATATCATCTAGATTCATCCTCACGCAAACATACAGGGAAAAGCAGCTTAGAGCAGCAACTCTGAGAAAGTAGGCTAAGCACAAAGAGTGTAGTTCAGTTGAATCTCACAAACATCATGGAGTCATTATGGGTCCGGGTCACATTTCACCCAAAAAATCAGATGGGAAAAAAGAGACAATTTTTAGGACTATTAAGCATGTTTCCCTCTTAAAATATGTGCTTATTATCATGAAAATAATGTCACTATATATATGTTTAACTGCTTGTTTAAAGGTACGCTGTGTAGGAATTTCTCCCATCTAGCGGTGAAATTGTATTTTGCATTCAAACGAATAGTGCTCTCTAGCGCCTTTTTTCAAATGCGTGTTGCAACTACGGTAGCCGTTATGTACCAAGAATCTATGACAACATGTCTTCCAATAGCACTTCATCGAGTTTAACTATACATGTTCTACTGTAATGCTGCCTATATAATGAATTATACAACCAAGCAATGAAAAAAAGCTTGTCATTTAGACTGTAACATTGACTTACCTGTCGAGAAGAAAGCAGGCAACTTCAGTCCCTTTCAAAGTCTTTCTTCTTCATTAGCTCTTTCCACCTGGGAAAAGCTATCCTGATATTTACCCTCGTTTTTTGAATTGGCTGGTCACGTTTCCTTTTAAATTACATTTTCTGTTTTTTTGGCGACGAGGATTCCTTCTCCTGTGGCTCGCCATAAGTTTGATCCTGCATTATGAAGTACCGTGCGGTGCAGCCTTTCAAATTTGCCGGGGCAGTGACAAGCGCCTCTCACTGATCTCCTTGTCCATTTCAACTGATTTCAGTCACATAGACGCTGGCTCTGAACGGAAACGTGTTGTGGAAACGCGTTGAGGTAGCCTAGTGCTTTTTGTCCCTCTCTGCTATTATAGTTTTTCAAAATGGCGGAACGACATGGAAGCCTCCTTGGACTTACCCGTCCAATGTAAATAAAGATAAGAGATTCTTCGCTTACGAAGATAAGTCAGATCATTGGCAGAGGTAATTTTACACCAATGAGGACATATTTATGAATAAAGACATTGATTTTAGCTAATAAAATACTTAAAAAACGACACAGTGTACCTTTAACGCAAATATATAATCAGCCAATCACATGGTAGCTACTCAAGGTACTTAGGCATGTAGACATGGTCAAGACGATCTGCTGAAGTTCAAGCATCAGAATGGGGAAGAAAGGCGATTTAAAGGTATAGCGGAGGATTTTCTTTTTCCGGGTGGATCATCAAGACTATTGGTCCTCCTAAGTGTCAATCATTCTGGTGATATGTTTACGTAAGGCCGTCGTACGTGCTCGTGCACACGATTCACATGATGGCGTGCGCTCTAAACACAGGTTGGGCTTCCCACTGATGCCTCAGTTGCGAAGTTTCTACTTGACAGGTAAAGTTTGGCATGCTATTTGAAGAAATCCATTTAAAATCACTGCTAGTAAAAGTTAATGTAAGCTATGATTAGCTCGTGCATACGTTTAATAGGCGTTCCCTCTCGGCAGCAGGTAGAGTGTTGCGCATGTGCATTTTTTCAAAAAGTGGAGAGGGCGGTTCTTTTCTAAAATTCGGGAAAATCCTCCGCTATACCTTTAAGTGACTTTAAATGTGGTATGGTTGTTGGTGCCAGATAGGCTGGTCTGAGTACTTCATAAACTGCTGATCTACAGGGATTTTCACGCACAACCATCTCTAGGGTTTACAGAAAATGGTCCAAAAAAGAGAAAATATCCAGAAGTTCTGTGGGTGAAAATGCCTTGTTGATGCCAGAGGTCAGAGGAGAATGTCCAGACTGGATTGAGCTGATAGAAAGGCAACAGTAACTCAAATAACCACTTGTTTCAACCGAAGTGCAGAAGAGCATCTCTGAATGCACAACACATTGAACCTTGAAGCAGAGGAGCTACAGCAGCAGAAGACACACACCGGTGTCACTCCTGTCAGCTGATTGGAAAATAGAAGATTGGAAAAACATTGCTTGATCTGATGAGTCTCGATTTCTGCTGCGTCAATCAGATGGGAGGGTCAGAATTTGGTGTAAACAACATGAAAGCATGGATCCATCCTGTCTTGTATCAACGGTTCAGGCTGGTTCTGGTAGTGTAATGGTGCATGTGAGGTCACCACAGCCGACCTGAGTATTGTTGCTGACCATGTCCATCTCTTTATGACCACAGTGTTCCCATCTTCTGATGGCTATTTCCGGCAGGATAATGCGCCATGTCACAAAGCTCATATCTTCTTAAACTGGTTTCTTGAACATGACATTGAGTTCACTTAACAGTCACCAGCTCTCAATCCATTAGAGCAGTTTTGGGATGTGCTGGAATGGGAGATTCACATCATGGATTCGCAGCCGACAAATCTGCAGGAACTGCATGATGCTATCGTGTCAATATGGACCAAAATCTCTGAAAGAAAAGAAAAAGTTTCCAACACCTTGTTGAATCTATGCCACAAAGAATTAAGGCAGTTCTGAAGGCAAAAGGGGGTTCAACCCGGTACTAGCAATGTACCTAATGAAGTGGCCGGTGAGTGTATTAAAATAATAATAATAGTTTTTAATTTAGATTTTGGGGTAAAATATGTCCCAAACATGTTCTTGACAAGCTTTATGAGACAAAATTCCAAAAGGAAAGTTTGGTCCTCATGTCAGCTGTATATTTACTCTGTCTTCCCACACTTCTATGCTGCTATCACGCTTTTGCTGTTTTCAATCTGTGAGGAAGTCAGATATTTTGTGTCTCAACTCAACGACTTCCTGTTTGTGTCTATCATGATAACAGCAGCAAAAATAAACTTTGTGAGAATTCAAGCGATCCATGATGCTATAGTGTTGTGGATGGTCTCCGGGGTGTGTTGCAACGTGGTTGTCTACCAATACAAGTCAACAGATCCCACAATAAGATTCTCTTAGTCCCTTGTTCAATGTACACTTCCACTCAAAAGTTTTAGAGGTGGTTACGATTTTTTTAAAATTTGTTTGTTTTAAAAGACATTGATACTTTTATTTAGCAAGGATGAAATTGATCAAAAGTTACAGTAAAAACTTTTATATTGTTACAAAAAAATGATATTTTAAAATAGAATATATTATATCATAATATAAAATTATAATTTTATATTGTAATAATTCTATTTCAAAGAAATGCTGAATAAAAACATCATGTTTTCAACATTGATAATAATCAGAAATGTTTCTTGATCAGGATATCAGCAGATTAGAATGATTTCTGTAGGATTGTGTGACACTGAAGACTGGAGTAATTATGCTGAAAATTCAGTTTTGCATCACAGAAATAAATTATACTTTAAAATATATTTAAAATTGAAAACAGAAATGTTAAATTGCAATAGTAGGCTACTTTACAGTATTATTGTGTTTACTTTATTTCTGATCCAGTAAATGCAGCTCAAGTCTGATTTTCTTTTTGCAATTTTTTTAACATCTGACTGCTGAAAATCATCCAATTGTTTCAAAAAGTATTAGCATACCTCATGCCAGTATTTTTGTCTGGTTTTCCATTAAAAATATAAAAGTATTAATATTAGTGCTGTCAAATCGATTAATAATGATTAATCACATCTAACATAAAAGTTTATATATACATACATACATTTATTTGTACAAACTTACATACAAACTTTTATTATACATGTATATTTACAAGTGAGGTTTATGCTTTAAAACAAGGGGAAAACTATTTGTCAATGTGTTAAAAATAAGAAAATTTAAATTTAAAGCCAGATTTATTTTATTTTGTACAATTCTGCTTCTCAAATATATTAGTTTTAAGAGTTGAGATATACTTATCAGAAAACAAGACAAAAGTACAAATTAAGAAACAGTTTTTTTCCATTTCTTTTTTCACAACACTTTGTACTGGTTTGTTCAGCTCACAGTGTGCAAAAGTGATACTTAACAGATAAACCAGAATTAGAACAGTATCTGCCTCTAGTCTAAGCTCACAATCTTCCTGATTCATTTCACACTTTAGCACCATCAAATCCTCTTACTTTTCCTCTTTTAGAGGCATAATTGTTGTTCAGTAGCATCAGAATTTAGATTATATAGACTTGGGTGAACTCTGAGTGATCCGAATAATTACATTGTAACCTCCTAAATTGTGATTTCAGAAGTCATTCATCTTTTTTTCATCATGGTGAAGTTAAGAACGTGAGGGGGAAATTCAGTGAGTTAATTACAGCATCTTCTGAAGAGCGATCGGTCCTGCCCTCTGTGGTTGTGTTTTTTGCGAGGGTACCCAGAGTGCACGTTGGCTTGGAGACGCCAAACACCGGCTTTGATTGAGAGGATGAATGAGTTAACAACTCAAAGAGGAGTGTTTGACTTCTGTAGTATTTTCAGCACCAAATGTCTGTCTGACTGTCTCCGAGATCTCTCTCATAAATATATGGCTCTAAGCGGCGGTTTGACTTCCCTTTTATGTGTTGAAAGGATCTCCCCTCCGTTTTCTACTCACACACCGCACATATGCAGACACACACACACACATACACATACACACCCTCAAAACACACATTTACTCTGCCTTATCCACAGAGTTTTCCAAGGGATGAGTGTCCTTTTTAATGTGTGAAACACTTTACATTCAGAAAGCCACTCAAAACGTATGCATTTCTTTAATCATTACGGTAAAGAGAAGTCACTCACTACACCCGTGTTGCTTCCATTGTGTCATTGCCGGGTTCCTTTGAATGGCAAGTGCAGTTAAGTGATGTGGTTTAATTTTAAAGGAATAATTCCACTAAAAATGAAAATTCTTTATCATTTATTTACTCTCATGTCGTCCCAAATCGGTTTATTTTCAACTTTAGAGAACATTCAAAAGTAACGTTTCCATATTGTTCTCAAAGAACGTTACATTTACATGCAATCATTTAACAGATGCTTTTATCCAAAGCGACATACAAATGAGGAGAGCAATAGAAGCATTTAAACCACTAATTAAACCATTTTTTTTTTTTTTTAAACTGGATGTTTTCAATGTTCAGCGAACATTCATTTAAATTATTTTCATAGCCCAATGACAATGGTTGCACAATATAATGTGTAATTCAAAATATGGGGACATTTTCACAGACACTTTTATTACAGACTTTTTCCCCTTCTTTAAAGAACTATATAGCAACTTAAGAAATATATACAGAAAAAATCATTCCTTAAAAGAAGCTTTGAAGAACCGTTATTTTAAGGGTGTTCTCTGTGATCAAATAGCCCATCACTCACAGCAGTGGAAGCATCTGGATTAAATATTTCCTGTGGTTTCGGGACTGAGGGTCCTTCGAACTATCCCACCCACGTAATGGAGAAAAGAGAAACTCTGAACCGACAGCACTAAGACGGATGCTGTGATTATCACCTAAAAACCTCAATAAAGGAACTCCTAGAACCTAATCAAGTACTGACCGACTACATCAAATCCAGAAAAATTGCTTTGAAGAGTTTGAAAATGAAAAGGAGAAAATGCCATTATATAATTCACAGCACATTATTTGAGAGATTGAACTATTTGCATGTTTATGGTGGTTTTCATGGCTCTGCTGCTACTATCAATATAAGGTGGAAAATTGTGTATGTATGTACACTCACCTAAAGGATTATTAGGAACACCATACTAATACTGTGTTTGACCCCCTTTCGCCTTCAGAACTGCCTTAATTCTACGTGGCATTGATTCAACAAGGTGCTGAAAGCATTCTTTAGAAATGTTGGCCCATATTGATAGGATAGCATCTTGCAGTTGATGGAGATTTGTGGGATGCACATCCAGGGCACGAAGCTTCCGTTCCACCACATCCCAAAGATGCTCTATTGGGTTGAGATCTGGTGACTGTGGGGGCCATTTTAGTACAGTGAACTCATTGTCATGTTCAAGAAACCAATTTGAAATGATTTGAGCTTTGTGACATGGTGCATTATCCTGCTGGAAGTAGCCATCAGAGGATGGGTACATGGTGGTCATAAAGGGATGGACATGGTCAGAAACAATGCTCAGGTAGGCCGCGGCATTTAAACGATGCCCAATTGGCACTAAGAGGCCTAAAGTGTGCCAAGAAAACATCCCCCACACCATTACACCACCACCACCAGCCTGCACAGTGGTAACAAGGCATGATGGATCCATGTTCTCATTCTGTTTACGCCAAATTCTGACTCTACCATCTGAATGTCTCAACAGAAATCGAGACTCATCAGACCAGGCAACATTTTTCCAGTCTTCAACTGTCCAATTTTGGTGAGCTCGTGCAAATTGTAGCCTCTTTTTCCTATTTGTAGTGGAGATGAGTGGTACCCGGTGGGGTCTTCTGCTGTTGTAGCCCATCCGCCTCAAGGTTGTGCGTGTTGTGGCTTCACAAATGCTTTGCTGCATACCTCGGTTGTAACGAGTGGTTATTTCAGTCAAAGTTGCTCTTCTATCAGCTTGAATCAGTCGGCCCATTCTCCTCTGACCTCTAGCATCAACAAGGCATTTTCGCCCACAGGACTGCCGCATACTGGATGTTTTTCCCTTTTCACACCATTCTTTGTAAACCCTAGAAATGGTTGTGCATGAAAATCCCAGTAACTGAGCAGATTGTGAAATACTCAGACCGGCCCGTCTGGTACCAACAACCATGCCACGCTCAAAATTGCTTAAATCACCTTTCTTTCCCATTCTGACATTCAGTTTGGAGTTCAGGAGATTGTCTTGACCAGGACCACACCCCTAAATGCATTGAAGCAACTGCCATGTGATTGGTTGATTAGATAATTGCATTAATGAGAAATTGAACAGGTGTTCCTAATAATCCTTTAGGTGAGTGTATATGTATATATATATGTGTGTGTGTGTGTGTGTGTGTATATATATATATATATATATATATGTGTGTGTGTACAGTTATATATATATATATATATATATATATATGTGTGTGTGTGTGTGTACAGTTATATATATATATATATATGTGTGTGTGTGTGTGTGTGTGTGTGTGTGTATACACTCAAATTATATTAAATAGAGAGAAAGAGCGTCAACATTAAAGAAAATGGTAAAAAAAAGAATAATATTTAAATTAAAAAGAAATATTTGAAAATAAAACTTGCAATGGCACGGTAAGAATGGAATCAGCTTCCGAATTTAACCTTAGAAACACAGGATGGTCTTGTACTCTCAAAAAAAAACAAAAAAAACTGTATTTGTTATGTTGCATCTAATTTTCTGACCCCAAGGCTTTTTTATTTCAGACTCATCTGGATCAGAAACTCACTGTTTGTAGCAAACTATGTTTCGCCATCGGAGGGGCACCGAATCAGGTAGCCGGGAGCGCAACAGCATTCTTCCTTCAGATATATCTACTTGACATTGCACAGGTGAGATCTCTAGGTATTTTAATAAAATATGAAGCCACACTGTAAAAAAATAAATGGAGAACTTAAAAATCCAAGGCAATTTGAGTTCTCTCAACTCTTTTTTTTTTGTCAATATTTTAATTTTATTTGTTCATTCTCTTAATGCTAAATGCCTCATTCAGCCAATAAATTTGTCAAGACAACAACAGATTTCTTGTTCTGCGAATTTTCATTTAATAACGAAATAAATGTGTTGTTATAATAGCCATATACAGTATATGGTCTTAGGATACTTAACATGTTTAGTGAACTATGTAGGATGATTGTTCTTCTTCACAAAGATAGCAAAGCAAAGATATCCAAAATATAGTTTTAAATGGTTGAACATACTGTAGGACTCAACACTTGACACACAAACCTCACAAACAGTGACAATCAACAAATGGAAAAGGATAGGGGGGGAATCTACAACAGTAAACACCTAATTTATTCAGAGTGCAATGCATGCTGGGAACTCACAAATGTTTAACATTTCAGCAATATGAAATTCTTTGTTCAAACAAGTTGGGACAACACTTGGGGCAATCCTGTTGGTCTGACATGGGTTTTTGTGTAATTTCAAGAAAATTGCATTTCTTAGTTTTTGAGACTCGGAAGGTTTCGGAAACTGGAAAATAAGTGGCTGCTTTTTTACTGTAATATAATACTTGAGGATAGGATTTTTAATAGAGCATATTAATCACAGAATAGCACCCTATTAATTATTTGATTAATTGAAACAGAAGCCAAAAATAATTCAATTTGTGTTAATGATTCTGCTCTTGTTCTGATTTGCAAGAACCACACAATATGAATAAAACATAAGGTTTGATGGTATTTATTAATGTAGGCCTAGATGTTCACTTTCTCTTCTCCTGACAGATTAACCCGTTCCAGGCCTCCATGGTGTTGTTCGTTGGTAAGGCTTGGGGGGCAGTTACTGACCCCATTGTGGGATTCTTCATTACTAAGAGTAAATGGACAAAGATTGGACGACTCATGCCATGGTGAGTGGCGTATGAGAACTGGTGAATGAAGCAGTGTGTTTGAAAGTGCACCTATTGTTTTTCTCATACTAAAGGCATGCCATTCATGTTAACTCATTTTTTATGTATTGCTGAAGTATTTTTTCCATTCATTTTTTCTCATATGGATTTTTCTCACTTATTTAAAATAAGTCTTTGTTAAGTCATTATAAGCCATGAACCAAGCAAACCAGAGGTGAATCATAACATTATAAACCTTGATTTAAAGCAAAAATGTTTTCGAAAATTGGACAAAAAAAACAAAGGTACAAGACTATGTACTTAACGGCTTTAGTGAGAGAAAGAACTACAATCCCATGAAGCATTACAAACAGCATAATCGAATTAAAAACGATGGAGAAATATAAAACTACTCATTTACAAATGTTTTAATTACATTGCAAAATATATATACATATACAAATATTTAAGTATTTTGAGAGCGTAGCGAGATCGTCGTTCACAGTGCTTTATGGGAGTGGGCGGAGCTAAATAGCTCTTTTGGCTGATTTTGCTCTTTTCGACTCTCTGATTGGTGGAATTTTCTGCAAAGCATGTAGTTTTTCACCACAAATTGCATTGTTAAGCATAATAAGCTGAAATAATGCGGGCTGATGGCTTCAAAAGAAGCAGATAGCATAGATTAACCAACTCGTAGCTTACAGTAGGGCAGTCTTTAAAGTTTTTTAAGTTATTGTTAAAAACCAATTATCCTATGGAGAAAATTAATGGGAAAAAATACTTCCGGAACCCTTGCACTTACAAAATCAGCAAGTGTATGATGCTTAGTGTTTTAATATCTGTTCAGATGTTGTGTAGTTGTGTATTCCTGCCTTTAGTTCAAGATTTAGTCAAAATATCACTAGCCTATATTCTAACAAATTACATCTAAGCAAGTAACAAACAGGTTTCTTGAAGGTTGAAGGCTTCTTAAAATGGGCTTGTGGACGTCTCAGGAGATTAAAGTGACGACATGCCCAAGATGTGAGTGCCTGACAGGAAGTTCTGATTACACTCTGATGTGACATCATAGTGTCCGGGAGGAAGTAGTTAGGGTTTGTTTTCAGAGAATCACTGCAGAACATCTCAGCCATGCCCATGTGGGCCTTCTGGTGTGTCTCAGTGTTTATTATGCTAAAGCCGTGCCAACACAAAGACAATATGTTGATTTACAGATTCTACATTCTCTTTTAAAAGGGGGAATTCTGCTAAATTACTCATCCTATCGGCATCACGCTTGAAATTTCTTCTCTGATTCTTCTTTTGGTTTTAGTTACGTAATCAGTGATTTTCTTAAAGCACAGGTTTTTGACCTCTTTTAACACTCATGTTAATGTTTTGGAAGCTCAGTGCAGCTCTTAACGTTTATCGGACACTTAAATCTAAATCTCTTTCTTTGACGTACAAAGAAATGATGTAATACCACAAACATATAAAGTCTGTTCCAGAAACAGGGAAGTTGTGAGTAAGCTGATTTATAGAAAAAAAAATTCTTTTTTTTATTATTTGTATGCATTTTTTGGGTAACACTTTCATTACGTTCATTAAAAACGTTTAATTTTTTCTTTTCTTTTTAAATATGGAAAGATATATTTTAATGTTTAAAAGTATCATTTTATTATAGTTTTTTCATGTTTTATTGTTCTTTTTTGTGTGTACAGTCCCAAAGTCCAAAGACCACATTAAAAAAAAATTAAGATATATATTTACTTAATTTTTCTTTTGCACTCATATTTTTAAGTAAATTTCACATGTATGGAATTAAGTAAAAACTGCTTAACTAAGTTATGTAAAATTATCAACAATAAGTCAATTTAACTTGGCCAGTTAGACTTTGTTTCTACAATTTATGCCCCAGTGAATGATCCCAGTATTGGAAAGTTCAGTAGGTTTTACTTAATTTTATAACTTTGATACTTACTCGAAGCACCATTTTAAACATAACAAACAATTCCAAATAAAATATATTTATAAGTTCAAGCTTTAATTTCTACTAGCTTGAATTGAGTAATAATATAAAATGTACTTCTTCTTTTTTCCCTTCAATGTAGAAATTACATTAGTTTTTTTCTGTAGTATTTACTTCAACACAGAATCATTTTTATCAGTGCATTTTAACTAGCGGTCTCAGGCTTTTTTCCCTCTGGTTACTTTGCTCCCAAAGTTAAAATATCAGGTCATCTCACATTCACATTCAGCACCTTACATAGTCAAGTCAAGTCAAGTCACCTTCATTTATATAGCGCTTTTAACAATATAGATTGTTTCAAAGCAGCTTTACAGTGATAATTACAGTAACAGAGATTGTTTTGGCTTTACAGCAGCTCCTAGAATAAAGTTATTGTCCAGCTAAATTTAGTTTTGATTGATTCACTTCCATTGCAAAGATCATTAGTTATTAACTTAGGGGCCGCTAACACGACACCGTTCTAACAGAAAACCCTTAATGCTCTCCGGCCCGCTCATCCGGGCACAAAACAGTGCCTGGTGGCTCGAGAACGCAAACCTTGAAATAGGTTCCAAGGTGCAAGCCTTTTTTTTTTATCTCTGCGCAAGCTTTAAAAACGCAAACCTGTGAAAACCATGACGGCGTGCACATGCGTATTACGTGTTTAGCCTATAGGTATACGCATTTTAATATATATGTGTGCTGGCGTGTAGTCTTGTACTTTCTTTACAAATTGACCTCAACAAATTACTTGTCTGGCCTTAAAAATTTATAATACAGAATTATTTATCGCTTCCGCATATCCATGTGAACTGGAATCAGTTTTATCTGTACAGAGGTAAAGGGAAGGAGAAGGAGGCCTTCACAGGGGAGAGACTAGTTGACACTTCAGGACTGCGTTGTCGTCGTGTCCAGGCTCAGGTCCTTCATCAGATTTGAATACAGCCTGGATCTGGGGACAAACCTCGGGATAAACAGAGAGACAAATATTAGTGTAGATGCCATTTTTCTTATGATGTAACGAGTACATCAGGATATATGGGGAATGTTCCCGGTTCCCGGCTGACCTAATCTATGCAGCCTAACATTGAATTATAGAAGTTTATAATGTGTTATGTGTATGCTAGAGATGTGTCTTTAGTCTAGCTTTGAACTGACAGAGTGTGTCTGCTTCCCGGACAATGTTAGGAAGACTGTTCCAGAGTTTAGGTGCTTAATAGGAAAAGGATCTACCGCCAGAAGTCGATTTTGATATTCTAGGTATTATCAACTGGCCAGAGTTTTGAGATCACAATAGACGTGAAGGACTATAATACTGCGGAGCTAAACCATTTAGTGCTTTGTAAGTAATCAGCAATATTTTAAAACGTATACGATGTTTAATAGGGAGCTAATGCAGTGTTGACAGAACAGGGCTAATATGGTCATACTTCCTGGTTCTGGTAAGAACTCGAGCTGCTGCGTTCTGGACCAGCTGTAGTTTGTTTATTATGCGTGCAGGGCAACCACCCATAAGAGCATTACAATAATCTAGCCTTGAGGTCATGAACGTATTAACTAATTGTTCCGCATTTGTCATTGAGAGCATATGTCGTAATTTAGATATATTTTTAAGATGGAAGAATGCGGTTTTACAGATGCTAGAAATGTGGCTTTCAAATGAAAGTTTGGTATCAAAGAGCACACCCAGGTTCCGTACCGTCTGGCTCTCTCCATTCACATGAACCCGTCTGTTCTGCTCTCTCTCTCTCTATCTCTCCTGTACGGTGGCTCCTTTGTGTGGCCGAACAATCAGCAGGGCACACAGAAGTTGCTCCACACTACAGTAGTGGCATCTGGACTGTGCCAGAATTGGCCACTCTCTTTACCTCCCTGTTCTCTGTTGCTTGTTTGCTCACAGTTGTTTATCCTCTGTGAAAGTGAAAAGCAGTGTGGCACAGAGGTCAGTGTGTCCAGGGTAAACTGCTTAGAAAGTCCCTGACCAAACATTGAGGTTTTCTTTACAGGAACAGGGTTGTGGTAGTTCTAGAGTTGACAAGGTCACGTAATTTAGTATGAAAGCCAACCACCTGAATTCAGCATTCAGCAAACGGTTGCTTTACTGTGGGACAAGTCTCGCTCCTGAGTCAAAGAGAGATATGGAAAACAGGGCTATAGACTGTGACTAAAATGCGGCTAGTTGTGAAAGCTTTGTGTGCGTCCATTTGCGGTTTGCCAGATTTCTTCTTGTTAGAGCGTGTGCAATGTTTCCTGCACACAACAATGAACAGCGTGAGCAGTGATGTTTGATTCATGGAAATTGACTCCTGTAAACCGGTTCTTTTTAATGAACCATAAAAATGAATAAAACAACAACCTTGAACTCACACGTTCACGCCATCCCTGAACGAGTCAGTTTTCGATAAAGATCCGGGAACCCATTCGTTGATGTACATTGCATATCTATCTATCTATCTATCTATCTATCTATCTATCTATCTATCTATCTATCTATCTATCTATCTATCTATCTATCTATCTATCTATCTATCTATCAACTCATCTTTACCTGATTAACAACTAAGGTGACAAACACATTTAATGGTTAATACATGTAAAGGCATTTCAATGTCTTGGCCAAACATTTACATCTGCATACTTTCTTTATGTAAAGTATATTTCTTGTACACCTTTGCCTCAAGAATCCATGGATAGATTGCACTTTTAAAAAATCTGCAAAAGTGTAGAATATATCATTTAGCTGGTATATGGGGATAAATTGCTGAGAAAAGGCACATTCAGCTGTGTATTTGAAATCCTCTCAACCCTCCAGCTGACTGCCTCTCTCATAATGGTATGCAAGACATGTATCTGTATGAATTATATATGGCCAACACATTCCCCACGTCCAGCTTCACTCTGTAAAGACGACTTCGTCAGAATAAAACTGTCGGTGTGCGATTCACTGTTTTAGATGGTCATTCCTTCAGTCTGCTGTAGCTTCCATACAAACAGAGACAACACTGATACACAGATACACAAACCTGCTATAAATGTGCACTGTAGCTTTAAGATGATACTCAAGCTGCCTTTTGTGGGTTATATTGATTAGTTCAGAAGCTGAAATGGGAGATCAACCATAGGACATCTATTGAAGACAGTGTTATTTCGCAAATTTAGCAGTTATATAGTTAATTTTCCTTTCTAGCTGTGACCAGATTACTTTTGCCCGAAATATTGTCCCAAAAACATTTGTTTGTTTGTTTGTTTGTTTTCACATTCTTAATCATGTGCATACTTATAATCATACTCAAATGATCTAATTTATCTATCTATTTAATGTTGTAAAATTGGACATTGATAGCTCACCATCACTAAATAATAAACAATTTTGGTTGCACTTTGTTTTACAGTATGTGCACTCATGTGTACTTACAGTGTACTTATCCAAGAAAGTACTGGTTAATATAAGGTAACTACATGGGTTAAGGTTAGGTTTTGGGGTATGTTCAGGGTTACTACCTAGTTATTACCCAGTTATTGTAATTACTATAATAAGTACATAGTATGTTAATTTAGAACAGGGCTGTAAAAATAAAGTGCTACTGACATTTTGTCTTTTTACACTTAATTGCATTAAGACTTTTGTGTCCTTTTCTCCTCCAGGATGGTGGGCTGCACTCCATTTGTGGTGGTCTCTTACTTCTACCTTTGGTTTGTCCCACCTTTTACCAATGGGAGGTTCATCTGGTATCTGGGCTTTTACTGTCTCTACCAAACTCTCATCACAGTAAGTATCCTGCATATTTGCTTCAATGTTCTTAGAGTTGTACTATAATTTAATGGTAAATAATCGTTTACAGATTAACAAGAAAACACATTTCTTTAAAATAAAAATCCTACTGACCCCATTAAACTATTGATAGGTAGTGTATCTGATGCAGTGTCGCTTCTCAAGTAAATTTAATCTTGCTAAAAATGCTTGTCAACAAAACTGAGTGTGGTTATAGCCCAGCCTCTTTGATCTCTGCATGGAGTTTTCCATGATTTATTTGTGTTTCTATCCTTTGTTACTATGGCTTGGCTCATTCTGTCCTCCGTAAAAACCCGCCAATAAGTGCTAGAGTGGGGAAGCCGTTCTGACCACATCGGTTTACGCTGTAATGAAAAGTCATTCTAACTACTTGATAAATACATGGTACAACCTGCCCGAAACCACCAGAGAGGATAAATGCTGCTTTCCTCTTTTAGCGTCCTTCATTGTCTGTAAGCACAAAGCTGAGAAACACCAGCTGCTGTTAGTGTACATGGAGAAGATTGTAGTACCGGTAGTTTACATGATTCTAATTTGTCCGTTTTTCATAATTAAGCTTTGGTTTATGTTTAAATAAACAAATCTTCCAGCTACTCAGAATCAAAACCCTTAATGGAAGTCAAATGGACAATATGGGGAACTCTTAAAGAAACAGAAGCACCGCTGGAGAAGCACTCTGTAGTTAGATTTATTTTGGTAGCCGTTTGGGCCGTTGGTCTGCCGCAGTGCTGACTTGGCTTTCGTGAGAATTAGAAAAGCTATAGCTGACAGTAGTGCACACTTAGAGTAAGCATGCAATGCAATATGCAAGCAAGTTCAAGGAAGGTTTTCTGTACTTTGATAAATATTGATTTTGTACCGCACATTTATAATTAGCCTACACAGAACATGTTGTTCTTAAAATGAATAGCATTGATTTATGAGCTTTTCTTTGTGAATTATATACAACATAATATAAATGGGAAAGATGACTGGTTATGAAACCACTGATAAATGTACATGCTCTTTTGGATCACTCATCATTTTGCTTGCCTTTTTTTAGATCATCACTTATGAGAGCGTACAGAACGCTCCATAATAATAAACATAAAGCTTCCAATTAGAACCAAAAATAATTTTATTGCCTGAACCATAGGTGGTCCTATTTAACCTCCATGAGAACTTTTATTATCTGTTTTTTTATAAAAAACCACTGCTTTAAAAAACCTAGAAACCAAAACCTGGTCTGAAGAAGCTATAATACAGCCAAAATTGAATCTTTGCTCAACCTAAAGCGCAGCAAAAACTTTTAGGAAAGTCTACACTAAATAATTTGTTTATTCACTGGTTTAATATTGAGATTTTTTCACATTAGGAATATATGTATTAAAATGTATTTTATTTTTTTGTGCAATAATGCATTTTCATAATACATTAAATGTCAATGTTCAGTTTCCATCTTAATCACTTTTTGTCTTTTATTTTATTCTTAATCTTTCTTGCAGTGTTTCCATGTGCCTTATTCCGCCCTGACCATGTTCTTGAGCACCGATCAGCGAGAGAGAGACTCTGCTACAGCTTACCGTAAGCTTACAGCTACACAGACAACATTGTTCATCTTTAAACCCGTGTTTGGATTTGCTCTAGAATATTAACATCTGATTTCATTGTGCTCCAATAATCCTAAAATAAATGCTTGCCAAGTGCTTATGTTGAGAACTGCATATGTTTGAATGTAAAGAATGATTTAACACTTTTGTGCATGCATATGTGCAGGCATGACGGTGGAGGTGCTTGGGACGCTGGTCGGTGCCGCCATTCAGGGTCAGATTGTAGCGAGCGCACACACTCTGAAGCACTGTCCGCATCGGAACCTGACGACTGGTCACCTGGCAAACAGCAGTGGCACAGAGATCATCAGATCCCTGGCGCTATCACAGGACTTCCTGTTTCATGCTGTACGTGTCAATCACAGTTGTTTAAAACTCACCTAAAAGTGCACCAGTGAACCACTCCACTTAAAGGAACAGTTCACCCAAAAATGCAAATTAGCCCATAATTTACTCACCCTAGGTGTATATGACTGAATACAATCTGAGTTATATTAAATATATCCTGGCTGTTCCAAGCTTTATAATGGGAGTGAATAGAGCCTGAGTTTTTGAAGCTCCAAAAGGCGCATCCATCCATCATACAAGTAATCCATAAGACTTCAGTGGGTTAATAAATGTCTTCTGAAGCGAAGCAATGGGTTTTTTGTAAGAAAATGTATATATATGTATTCATTAAAACATTTGTTGATATATTCAAATATAATATAATGTAATATGCTTTGATTGTTTTTCCCTGAAATCATCAATCATCATTTCATCCAACCATAAACCCTTCAAAACTTAATTGGGTATGGATTTCTAGAGCTTGACCTTCGGAGGATCAATTTATATTCATCAGAGTCCTCAGAATCAATAAATGAATGTGCTTGTTTTGGGGGCTGTATAACTCTATTTTGAGCCGAGAGCCACTGAGCTCCATGTCAGTCAAAACCGACTTGTGAGTGAACCGACAGGCTTGGCTTGTGGATGTGGCTGAGGGTTCCATAGTGGAAACCCATGATGGAGAACCATGAAGGCCCACAGCTATTTGGAGCTGGACTGCAGAGCGTCTCTCTGGTTAAAGCTCTCTGAGGCGGTCGGGCTGAATCCAACACGCACCGTGTCACTGCGCATTCTTCTGTGGCCGGGCTGAAAGGCGGTGAGATGGAAGGGCGCGCCAACCGTCTCCTCTGAAACGGCTCTTTTGATCTGGAACAATAATGAAGTGCTTGCCGCGGTCCGTGGAAAAATAGCAAACAATCCTGAGGTTGTTTAGGGCAGAGCAGTTCCTGTTTGGGGGGAATAGATTGAAAAGTTCCTCTTTTCTGGGGTTGCACCTAATTTGAGCTCGCTAAAATTTACGAGACCATACAGTACGAAGTCTGAAGCAGCCACTACACCCAAATTAATATAATGAATTTGGAACATGACAACCATGTACTGGAATAAAACTACAACCAAAGATTAAGATGATTAAGATAGAATTAAATGATAGACAGATGTTTTGCAGGACTGTTTTCTCATGGTCTGATTCTCTTTACAGAAGGAAGTGTACATGATCGCTGCCGGAGTGATCGGTGGGCTGTTTCTGGTTTGTACGGTGGTCATGTTTCTGGGAGTCAAAGAGAGAGATGGTGAGCATGTGCAGTAATCATGTGGCATACATTTGTTTTGCCACTGCATCCGAATGGAAAAGTTTGCTTGGTTCACCTTCAAAAATTAACAAATTTCCAAATGACTTCCTTCTGTGGAATACAAGAGGAGATGCACTCTGCTCTTTTCTATACAGTCTAAAGAGAAGTTTGGAGTTGTTGATCTCTGTTAAACACACCAAAATGACTTTTCAGCTATATATCCTATGTTTTCTGAAGATACATAACCATTCAAAAGTTTGGGTTTTGAGATTTTTTATTGCTTTTGAAAGAAAGTCTTGTATGCTCACCAAAGCTGTATTTATTTGATAAAAAATTTTTTTGTGAAATATTAATACAATTTTAAATAACTTTTCTTTTTAAATATGTATTAAAATAATGTATTCCTGTGATGTCAAAGCTGAATTTTCAGCATTATTACTTTATTACAGTCTTCAGTGTCACATGATCCTTCAGAAATCATTCTAATATGCTGATCTGATGCTCAAGAAACATTTCTTGTTGTTATCCTTTTTAAAAACAATTGTACTGTTTTTTTGGAAATCGTGATTTCCGTGATATTTTTTGTGACGAATAGAAAGTACAAAAGAACATAATTTATTTAAAATAGAAATCTTTTGTATACATGTAAAGTCTTTACTGTCACTTATGATCAATTTAATGCACCCTTGTTTTTGCATCCATATTGACCCCAAATTTTGGAAGAGTAGTGTGTATGATAGCTTTGTGTGAACAGAACAAAACAGACCAAAATCCATTCACTTATATACAAATGTGACGCGTATGCCACATTTGCAAGTGCAAATTATATTTATAAATATAAATTACATAAGTGAATTCTAACTTACACACAAAGCTACCGAATGGCTTCAGAAGACTTATTTTATTGCACTTTTTTTTTTTTAGCTTGAAAGTGTCTTTCACTCTTTAATTATATGGAAAACTGCGGCATAACTATTGTGTCTAAAACATATTTTTGCGTTTAAATGTGTCATAATAGTGTCACACTGTACCTCAGAAAACATATCTAACTTGTGTTTTCTCCGCTTTTCCGTCTGAATTAGATCCCTACGCTACTAAAACGGACAAAGCCATTCCTTTCCATAAGGGCTTTATTTTGGTCATGAAGCACGGGTCTTACCTCACTCTGACGGCAGCTTTCCTTTTCATATCTGTGGCCATCCAGGTAACATACTTTCCCTCCAGTATTTCATTCTACAATAGTTCGTTCAGTTGTATGTAACTGAATTATTATATATATTAGCAGCATATACAGTTTCATCATGTTTGAAACTCTGAATACATTCCCAGAATGTAGCCTTCAGGTTTTCTTAAAGGGATAGTTCACCCAAACAGGAAAATTCTGTCATTATTTACTCGCACTCATGTCGATCCAAAACCGTGGGCTGTTTGTCCGATGGAACATGAAAGTCAAAAACGTTCATCTTTGGGTGAGCTATTCCTTTAATCACAGTGTTTTGGGCTGGATTAATTAATGACATCATTATAACTGTATTATATGTCCATTTGCAGTTGATACAAAGTAACTTTGTGCTGTTCTGCACGTATGCGGTGGAGCTTCGAGATCACTTTCAGAACATTGTTTTGACAATTCTGGTGAGTACCTGATAAAGACATGAAAAGCTGACACCACCATGAACTTTATTCAATAAACAGATATTGTTGATGTCATATCCATTTCAATTGACCTGTCATGTGTTGTTTGTTTGTTGCTGACGTTGAAATGAAGACAAAGCTCTCTTAAAATTCTCTAATGTGTGTATCTTGGGTAGAATGAACATGTGACTGAATTTCTACATCTTCCCAGATGTCAGCAGCAGTGAGTATCCCATTCTGGCAGTGGTTCCTTGAGAAGTTCGGGAAGAAGACAGCAGCATTCTGCGGCATTACAGTAATTGTTACTTTATCAAGTGTTTTTTCTTAATCAGTGATTTGGATGACTCTTTATTCAGTTATAAATGATCAAAGGATACTACCATATTATAAACAGCAATTATTGGCTATTTTTTACTATATAGTGTGTCATATAGCAGTGTTTATTCTGAATGTGTCTGATAATAGTGGCCTAATCGAAATCAGTAGTATTCTGCTGGTCATGTGATCTCAGAATATGTTGGGAAACTAGTCTTATACTGAATAAATGGCCTTTTCTAGACCACTGACCACTGTTATGGTACAACGGGGTAAAAGGCGCATTTGACTTAATTCTCTTATAAACCAGTAGATGGCACAACACAGCTCTTTTCTTAGTGGTGACCATTGCCGCACCATTGCCGAGTATTTTGTCCTTAAAACTGCCGTGAACCAAAGACCGACTCAAAAACACGGTTAGAAATCGCCGGTGTTTCTGATGTCCTTGTAACCAATCACGTCAACGAGTGGATCTGAGCTGGTGCGAGTGAGTGGAGGCGGGGCTAATTTGCATATTCATAAAACCACGCATACTAATTGAGGCAAGGGTGTATAGTTACATTCAAGCTATTTTAAGGCATAACATTTTTTTTTCAAGGAAACAACTTTTAAATATGTCATTTCGTTGATCAAAGATGAGTTTTAAGGGATACAATTATTGACTACAGGGGGACTTTAAAGGAGAACTTGGTAACTTTTTTAACTTAATAAAACTGTCTAGAAATCATTTGGATGGTTAAACAACCTGTTCTGGTGATATTGGTGACTTTCCCCGCTCCCCCCAGCGTTCCCAGGCAAAAAACCAACCTTGCAACTTGGGGACTACCGTCCCGGCAAGATAGAAATTGAAAGTCTCGTGAGAAACGAGAACGAGAACGAGCGCGAAACACGAATTGCTTTACGGCAATTCGACATAAACACACACGCATATATGATGTATTACCAGATTACCCACCTCGGTAGACATAGCTCCACACGATACAGTTGGCTTGCTCCGATCAAAACAAACGCACATGAGCAGCGGTAGAGAGGGGGAGGAGGCCGCCGCAAGTGAGTTTTTTACGACCGTGTTGTGAAATATACCCCCCCCCCCCCACACACACACAGCTGTAGGGGGAGCTCGTGGGGAAAACATGCGACAACAAAAGGGAAAATCAGCGAAGAAGTGACTAGAGTTCGCTAGAGTTGCCGAGTTCTCCTTTAAAGTCCCCGTGAACCGGAAGTTGCAAACGACTTTTCTCCAGTGTTATGACGCATTTCCAAGTGAAACGGAATATTGAACAGAGGGCAGGGTTTTACTTAGCGCTGCTCCTCTCCATCTCTCGCTCATAGCAGACTAACGGTTTGAGGGGAGTGGTTAAGCGTTTTCAACCCAAGCCGTCAAACCTACGTCATCGGAAAAAGACGCCATTCCAGACCGGAAGTAACTTTTCAGATTTTGATTAAAGATTACCATGGTAAAAATTGTTTTTATTTTTTTATATTTACTTGGACGGATTAATTGTTCACCACAAGACTAGTAATATGTGCTAACAAAGTAAATAGGGTCAATTTTGATTTCATGGGGACTTTAACAACCGCTTTTGATGGTGCACATGGAAATTTGTCCGAACTTTGACGCAATCGCACAAAGGTGATTTTGCGCTAATTTGATCTAATATTTAATGTTTTTTTAAAATGTTGTAGATTTATCTAGCAAATGAGAATTGATAAAATTATTGTCTATATTTTGAGACAAAGGTCTTGTTCAAGGTAATTAAAGCAACAGTTAAATAACAGATGAATATGTAAAAGTATGGTATTTGGGGTAAAAAGTGCTTCTGTTGAGGCTAAAGGCACAATAATTAACAGCCGGCTGACTTTTCCATTTGTTGATATGACATGGTTAGATTCAGATGGTAAATATATATTAAGTTGGGTGTCCACCTTAGAGATAATCATCATATTTATAATGAAACCATCATTTAAAAATATGTTATTAATCGTATCATATAATAAAATATCATATTTATTTGTTATAAAGACTTTTTACAATTATTATGGGATCTTTCATAATCATAAACTAATTTTGTTTCTGTGTTTTTTAAAATAAACATATTTCAATGACAGTATATTTATTAAGCAAAAATGAATACTTTTATTTATGAAAATAAACCAAAAACAGTACAAACTTTGCTAAAGTGATTGTTTTGAACAAATATTAACTTAGACATTATTAAAAAGATAGTATTTTAGCTAAAGTATTTGTATCAACAGTTTGTGCCTTTTGCCCCATGCTAGTTTTACCCCGTGTGTGGGTACATTTATACATTTATAAGATTTTTAAACAAACAAACTGCTTTTATGATTTTTTTTCACACAAAATCTGTTGCTCCATCAATGTTCAATAAAAACAGATATATTTTTTTCATCCACAATGGAAGTAGTGCCTTTAGCCCCGTTGTACCCTATGACTGGAGCCATTTTAAAATGTTTATCAAATGCATTATACATTTCTGGAGGTTAAAAGCATACTCATTGCAACTTTAAATGGTTTAATGCCTATGTTTGAAACAGTGGATCATGCCGTTCACGGTGATGCTGGTGTTCATCCCTAATCTGATAGTGGCATATGTGGTGGCCGTATCGTCTGGGCTTAGTGTGGCTGCGTCTCTCTTGTTACCATGGTGAGTCTTCCAAACCGAAATATAATACTGCACTATTCATAAACAAAGAATATGCATCCAATACTTTGTGTTTTTTGTGTTCACAGAATAATGCGTAGATTCGTTTTTGCTGTGTCAATGAAAAAAAAAAGCAGCGGCAATGAAAAGAGCAGCATTTTCTTCAAAATGTAGTATAAATATAGTTTGAATATAGTTTATGTCATGCATTTAAAGAGATAAATGAAAATTCTGTCATTATTTACTCACCCTCAAGTTGTTCCTTAGTAGACTAAGGAAAGTAGACTATCACTACTTCTGTTTCATGCCGACTTTAAAAGTGATCCATAAAGAGCGTATTATAGCGTTTATTTTATCCAGCCAAGCTTTAACTTTCATATATAGGTTTAATAACCAGTAATCTCCAAATAACAGGTTTCATGGCAGGGTCATGCTATTTTTTGGTTTTTAAAGATAGACTCTGCTTGATTGGAAAGGCCCCAAATGAGTAAATTGCAGTTTTTATGTGCCGTCTACAAAGAGGATTTGGCTTTATGGTACCAATGTCGATGTTTAATACGAGATGATGAATGATGCCTCTGCCGTGTTGTGTTTCCTGTTGCTCAGGTCAATGCTACCAGATGTAGTGGATGACTTCAGACTGGCAAACCGCAACTCGAAGGGACACGAGGCGATCTTCTACTCCCTATATGCCTTCTTCACAAAGTTCGCTGCAGGCATTTCTCTTGGAGTGTCCACACTCTGTCTACAGTGAGAGCACTCTTTCATTACTCTGGAAATAATGATTCATGACAGACCACTGGTGTAAACACTGTAATATTAAGAATTTGATCTTTTTCTTTGCTCATTGACATTTGGAAACCAGTCAGGTAATGAGTAAATGCATGATTATTTTTGTGCAGCATATCCCATGAAAGCTGAATGCACAGTTGTTGGTGTTGTAGGTTTGCTGGTTATGACACAGGAGCGTGCAGACAGCCCCCTCCAGTGGTCTACACACTGAAACTGCTCATCGGCGCCGCCCCGGTGGCCTGTATCACCACAGGCCTCATGATACTCATGGTGTACCCGATCAGCGAGGATGTCAGATTACGAAACAAACTCGCCCTGGAAGAGCTCAGGTAATGACCCTGTGTCACATTTCAGGCTTACATATAATCCATATGTATTTAAGTATTACTTAAGTATATTAAGTATATACATATATATATTACAAAAGTTTGGAGTCTCTATGTTTTTATTCAGCAAGGTCTCATTAGAGACTGTAAGACATTCATAATTTTACAAAAAGTGTCATTTTCAAATATATGCTGTTCTTTTAAACTTTATATTCATCAGTTTCTGACATTTATAATAGAAGAACATATTGTTACTGTTATCAATGGTTCCCTGTTTGTGAAAAGCAAAAATAAAGTACCGTACACAAAACCTTTATTTTTATCACAGTTTCTACTCAAATATAAAGCAGCTTTGTTTAAAAAAAAAAAATTATATATATATATATATATATATATATAGTAATAATAATTCACAATATTACTGTTTTTAGTGTATTTTTGATTAAATAAAAATATTTTATAAAACAACTTTTGAACAGTAGTGTGTGTGTGTGTGTGTGTATACAGTATAAAGAAGCATTTTTATATTTTACAAATTATATTTTTTATTATATATATATATATATATATATATATACTGTACTATATTTTTTTTTTTGCATATATTATATATAATAAAATGTATATATGTAATTTATTTTTCAGAAGCCAGAGCATAACCTGCAAATCTCTCAGAGTTGATCTGAACAGTGCGTAACGTCCTCAAACAGCAGATCCTGATATTCCAGCCCAGTGCTGGGATGAGTTGTGTTGGTGTATATTACACTGTGTGAGATTTATAATATGTTTTGATGTAAACATTTCAGTTTGTTTCTGTATTCAGTCTGTTTCTGTATTTTCACACGAACATATAGCCACATATATCTAATTTATACACATGACATGAATGGATTATATATCATTATATATATATATATATATATATATATATATAAAGATTTCCTGATGGAAAATATACTGATAATATATTAAGATGTTATAGTGATTATAAATATTTTTAATTTACTTGATTCCAGGATGAATAAAAAATGGTGCTGGTTCACGTCGCTTCAGCATATTTCAATGATGCTTCAATAAAAATAAAAGATATAATAATGATAATGAAAGTGTTGAATATTAATTGGATGAATTAATGTAGTTCATGCATCTATCTGTACAGTATGTTGTTTAAATAAGCCCAAAGAATCCTTTAGATTTACTAAAATAATAATTATAATCCTATAAATAATAATCAGGTAATGCAAAAAGGTATTAAGGTGTTATTGTGTGGTTCATGTGCATGCGTGGTTTACAGAACACAATCACTATGAAATTTCACTGAGTTTTAATAACACATTACATATATCTTCATTTTGTTGTATGGAGCAAAATAGAAACTATTTTTAGCAAAAATAATCAAGCAGGCACTCAAGTATTTCTTCTGAAAAATAAACAAAAAATGTTCTGCCCTTGACAACTCTCACACTACACAAATCTACCATCATTCATTAAATATCAAAGAGGCGAACATGTCAGCAAGAAATTCTCCCTGAATTCCAAATGTTGGAATATTCCTGTGTTAGCCACGAATATCCAGCTAACAAAAGACAAATATTATAAAAAAATCTTTCTAAAAAGTCCTCTAGCGATGATATGGGTTTCATTTTTCTGCATTGGGAGACAGTGGACTATCAGGGAGATATTCATCTGTGCCATTCAGGGGTCTTGCAGGAGATTTCCTTCTGGCGTTCCTGATCGTGAGCTCGTCCTTGTGTTTAAACGTGAGCGGGACGAAACCATCTGCATCAGCCACCAGGACAATCCACATGGGACCTGTGAGAAGAAGAAAAACTCATTTCTGCACATTCATTTGCAGTCTCAGCATAAGTGACAGTGGTTCGGGCAGACATCAGCGCTAGAGATGCACAGCACAAAAGGCTGTAAGCTGATTCAACCTTAAACCCTCAAATCCGATTGCACCACCTAATCACTTCCTATTTTAGTCATTGACAATTAAATGAAGCCAAAGCACTTGAACAATCTGTCTTCAACAAAGGATTCGGTGCATTGCACAGCCTCATTAATAGATCCCATCTGCTCATTGCTGAAAAGAGCAAATCTGTCTGAAATGTCAACACGCAGATCTCACAAACGTTCAGGTGCTTCTTTCAGTGTGCAATGGTTGCTTGCAACCACTTTTTCATGCAAAAAGTCAGCTTATCAACGCAATAATATTGATCTTGACTTATTGAACGTCTTTAATATGAGATAATGTCTCATATTATTACATATGTATTGGTGTACAAGGTCTCTCTATCATCCAGAGCAGACGTACCATGCATCATCTCCACGACGGTCAGGCCGAAGAGTTCCTGTACCACCCGCAGGCAGATCCGCCCCCCACACAGCAGCAGCGCCCTTCTCTCATCCGTATACACATTCTCAGACAGCTGTTTCTGGAGATAACACAAATACAAAGTGCAATCGATGAACACCATGAGTCACTCTAGGGAGCGTCATTCATAACAGACCTGGTCATGTGGTCACGGATTAAGTGATGATTCTCCTAAGACAAGTTATGCCTAGGTCAACAGAATCACTTCAATCTGACATCTGCTGACAAAGGGTTGTACTGACAACAGAGTTGGCGTGATGCTTTACAATGCCTGATGGTCTGACTAAGAGTAAAATGGGCTTTGTGGAGTCTTGGTTTGGATTAAGACTTGGCTCCAGAAGCAAATCATTTAATCAAGTAATCATTTATTTTGTGGTGTATTTATTAAATATAACATTAACAGTATGTCTACATCTAAGAAGGTTCTCTAATGGTAGAGGATATTTGACCTGACTTGACCCATAAACTGGATCTTCAGCTTCGGAAAATGAAGAAACTCTAATAAACAGAAGTCTGCTAAGAACCAATCACACAACTATTGCATAAAAATGGATAACTAATCAATAATAATAATAAAAAAAATTGACAATGACAAATTGAAAATGGTTGAACAACAAAAAATGGCATCAGTTATTAAGGCCTGTGCTCTTATATTGTAATGTTTGCATTTAATTTGTTTAGCCTAATTATTGTAATGGAAATTGTTGTTGTTATTTATATTATTTATATTTATAATTTATAGTGTTGTTAAATTGAATAATATAATCATAATATAATATTACATTTAATATTAAACTAAATGATTAGTATTAAAATTATTCACACAATATGCAGCATATTTTTGTTTGAGAGAATTTGCATATTGAGATTAAGATGTTTTTTTTCAATACAATGCCGCAAATAGAATTCTTTAAGCAATTAAATCGAACAGATTAGCACTTTTCTACTCCAGAAGACTGCACACTTTCCTTGCTTAAGTTTAGCCTCCACTGTACGATTGAAAAGAAAATCATTACCTGACACGTAATGTGCACGTATTGCGGTTCATAAGCGGACGGATAACTGCATGCGATCTTCTTGCCGTTCTGGGTGAAGTCTCTGATTTCTGAGAGGCACTGCTGGAGGTCAGCAAATCGGGTGAAAATCCTCTCCATGTTCTGCGTCAGCTGCTCCAGGTTGCTCTCTTTGGACTGAAAGCTGTTCTTTGGTGGAGTGGCGTCGGAGTACATTTTTTCCGAGGCCTCGTACCTGGGCGAACACGGCCGACTGGAGTCCCGGCAGGCCTGACCGGCTACGGCGAGCGTGGCCATGCGGCTGATGTGATCCATGTCGTAGTTTTCTAGAGTAATGGAAGAGGAACTGGACGCTCTATCCGAGAAGTCGACGGAGCTTGCCACGGGGCTCAAATCTGAGCTGCGTACCTCCTCGATTAGTTTTTTCTGACTGGATGGCGAAACAAATACAGAGCCTCCGGGAAGAATTAGATCCTTAATTGATAGACGGTCCTCTTTAGAGAAGTTCTCAGAATGACGTCTAATCCCATGATGTTGGCTTGGCGGATCGGACTTGGGAACCACTGGGGTGGCACCTTCCTCGTCGAATACCAGCTCCTTGGCTATTAGCCTCAAGATGTACTTGTCCGTGTTGGAGGAGGGGAGGAAAGCAGGATCATTGGACTTCTGCCGGCCAATCATAAAGAGCAACATCTTGTTGGTGAAAAAGCACACCCCTTTGGGCCTCTCGTTCTTTTGCAGCTGGATCTGTTGCACGTTGGGCATGGAAGAATCCGTGATACAGTAAACCAGGATCATGTTGCACGTGTTCGAAGCCACGGCCATCGTGCTCCCGCTCGGATCGAAGGCAATGATGTCAGGGACCAAGATGCCAGGGATGCTGACCTTCCTTGTAGTGGTGACCTTGCGTTCGTACGTCACTAGAATCAAATGTGAAGAGTCCTGACCAGTTCCTGACAAATGATCCCGCCGCCTCAAGTGAATGAGAGGGCTCGGGTCTGATTTCCTGTGTTTGGCGAGAATGTGCGTTAGATCCATGGGCCCGGATGAAGAGGCGTGTCCCGGGCGTTCAGAATCACA
This sequence comes from Squalius cephalus, assembly GCF_949319135.1. Classification (NCBI taxonomy): domain Eukaryota; kingdom Metazoa; phylum Chordata; class Actinopteri; order Cypriniformes; family Leuciscidae; genus Squalius; species Squalius cephalus. The sequence continues at coordinate 32,408,192 of NC_137133.1, read as the reverse complement.
TGATCTCCGTCTAGAGTCCAAATAATAGTCTGCATCCACTGTCAAAACAGGAGAAGGGCGACAAGTCAATGCCTCTGACTCATTCGGTAGGTCGAAGGCGATGCCCGCATTGAGCCCGCAAATTTTATCAAGCGGGAGTTCAGTCGCCACAGCCACTTGAGCCTCGTCGGTGGACTCGATGGCGCAGATATACCCACCTATATCGAAAACTGGGCAGAAGGAACACGCCACCAGGCTTTTTTGGATGTCGTTCCAAATGTAAGAGTGCAATGCGCTACCGATGGCGACCACAAGGCGGGTTCCGTCCTTAGTCCAGCAGGCACAATGGATCAGACCGCTGCCCTTTATGTCGGCCTTCACACGACGATTATCGACCCGCACGGTAAACAAAACCGAGGCGTCCCGCTTAGTCAAAACAGCTAAGATGTCCATTTTAGGATGCCAGACACATCCTTGGGACAGCAGTGGGAACGGCTCGCTCATTTCGCAGGTCTGCGTGCACAGGAGTTTGTTTTGCTCCGAAGCGCTCAGCTGAAGTTGCCAGACCGTGATGTGCTTCTTATGCTGCACGGCAAGCAACGCCGGGGACCCGGAGCAGCACAACGGCCCCCAGAAGAGTCCCAAGACATGTTCGAATTGTCCAATGACATTGGTGTCACCAAATTTGGGCTCACCGTCAACAGAATACAACGACGTGAGACAGACCTGCTTACCGTCCGTCCAGGCTATTCCGTGCACAGGGTGAATGGCTTGGTGCAGGGTGTTTAACCCCGTTCTCAGAAGTTTGGCTTTTCCTAGCTCCATGCTTGGCTCAGTTTCTCCAATGGAAAGGAAAATAATGTTCCTGGTCATACAGGAAAGTGTTTTTGAGTCAGAATTGAGCGATAGATGTAACTCTGCGCTTCAGTATGAGAAGACTGCCATCACATACTCCAAGAATAGGTAAAGCCTCTTCCCTCACTCTCTAATCCTATTGGCCCGAGTGAGGCTCCACTCAAGGATGACCAGATTAGGCTGACACGACCCCCGACGTCATAAAACCCTCGGAGGTTTGGATGCTACGTCTTTTTTTTTTCTGACCCAGGCCTGAAATACACAAAAATATACGTAAGACAATATGCAAAGTCTGAACATCACAGAAATGTCACTTTGGAAAATGTATGCTGATATCAAAAACAGTCCTTTACAAAAAAAAAAAAAAAAAAAACATTACTATGGTAAGTTACAGCTATTATAACTACAATAAAACTGTGGCGGCTTTGAATAAGCCAGCATTGTAATCAATAGATCAGTAATTAATTAGTTCATGCTACTTGTAGTAAAAAGAAATGTATAGAAAATGATATAAAATAAAAAAAAATCTCTGGTTAATATTTGTAATGGGAAGTCAGTTTACCACAACAGACATGATCAAAGACTGGGAGGAATCACATAAATTTAACTTTAAACATTGGACATCGATGCCACAAAATAACCCCTTACTAAAAGTTGCCATGTTAACCATAGACCACAAAAATATTCTAAAAGCTTATTGCATTGTTTAAACTTGAACTTTAGAGTAGTTGTAACAATAATTATCATTCGCAAAAACAACTAAGTTAAGTTATTGCCTAATTTCTCTGAAAGGTGCGTTCGCGAAACTATTTTATTCACATGTACTGCCACAATCCCACATGCTAGCATGTGAAGAAGATCTAGAACAATCCTGAAAATAAGAGGACGCGTTATAAGATAATAGCACACCGGCATTTTCAGAAGGTAATATTAAAAACATACCATAATGCTATTGACAACACTGCGGAAACCATGGCAACTCCACAGAGAGAAAATCACGTTAACCTGAACAGTGTCCGCATTTCCCCGCGGAGACATTTGAAGTCATGGACAAACGGAAAGAGACTGACTCGGGCATTCTGGGAGTTGTAGTTCACACACGTTCAAACTCGCGATAGGAAGTCTGATTCATTTCCGCGAATCGATTCTTTCGAACAATTCGTTTTAAAGGGCTAGACTAATTCACACATATTTTATTATTACTAGACTTCAGTTCAAACAAACAAAGTCAATGTACATTCAGAACTGCAATATATACAACATAAAAAATTACCAATTTAAAAGTGTCGTTTATGGATGTTGCACACAGCACACTATTCCAGAATCTCATAAAAAGTGAGGTCATCATCAGAACGGAATGTTGCCCAATATTATATTTCACCACGGGACGGGTTGACCATCGCGCATACAGTTAAGCTGATATGACAGTGGGCGGAGTGCAGTAGCGCTGTAGTCTCTCACTCTGTCTCTCTCTCTCTCACACTACTGTAGGAACTATCCGCGCGAACAGAATGGGTGTTGAGATTGAAACAATATCTCCAGGAGACGGTAAGATGCTATGATCTAATAAGTTCGAATTTCAAATTCCCAAACGTTCTATCTAGAACGACTGGCGAATTCGAATGTTGTTTTGGTACATTGTAGCGGTAAAAGCGGGATTACGGGAACATTCTGTCGCTCTAATTACATAATCTTTTAACATTCTTGAATTTTCATTGCATATTATTTGCGTAAAGAAGTCAACACTTATACAGATTCAACGAAATAGCCATCGCTATGATGAGGATGTTTCCGCTCACTGTCGAGTCAGGGATTTATCGTGTGTCTGTGCCCAGCAGAATAATGTGCCATGCGTGCCAACTCAAACACTCTTCTCATTATGATTCCTCACTGCTCTGTCAGAAATGTGCCTTCAGGGTTTCCTCTACAACATGCTTGTAGAATGATTTTGCTGATGAAACGCAGGTAGATGTTGTTGAACATGTCTCAGATGGCAGCATTCTTGCCCTGGCTAGACATGAGCTTTGATGTTAATCCGAGGGGGGTTTGCAGGATAATTTGGCACAGTTGGCAGAGTCTCTGCTGGTCTGGTCTTATGGCACAGTAAGGTGCTGTTATGTGACTGACCGCCACTTTGATGCCACTTTCATTGACACAATTCAGAATTGTTGACATTTATATATGGATGTATATCTTGTATCTGATTGGCCAAACAGATATAGAGTATAAGCATTGGGACCACTCATTACTTCATTGCCTATACAAACCACTAAAAAATGTGGGGTCTGTAAGATTTTTATGCTCACCAAGGCTGCATTTATTTGAGCGAAAATGCAGTAAAATAGTAATATTATGAAATATGATTAAAAAAAAATTTTTTCTGGATTTCCATCATTATTCCAGTCTTCAGAGTCTCATGATCCTTTAGAAATCATTCTAATATGATGATTTGCTGCTCAAGAAACATTTCTTATTATTGTCAATGTTGAAAACAGCTGCTTAATAATTGTGGAAACCATGACACATTTTTTCTTTGATTAATAGAAAGTTCAAAAGAACCAAGTATATTTATTTGTAACAACCTAAAAGTCTTAACTGTCACTTTTGATCAATTATTTTGTCCTTGTGGAATTATATATACACACACACATATATATATATATATATATATATATATATATATATATATATATATATATATATATATATATATATATATATACACACACACAGAATACTAAAATATCTTTAATATCTAAGTACAAATGTGCATATCATTTCATGTGACACTGTAGGCTATCTATATCATTTATTTATTTTATATAAAGCTTGCCAATATTGCACCAAGAAAACATCAAAGGTAAATCCAGTCTATGATTTTAAATGATAGACTTTTATTGGGCTATTACTTTACTGTATTTAAGTCACTTTGGCTAAAAACATCAGAGAAGTGACACTCTTGTAACACTCAACATGCCTATATGCTTAAAATGGTTACATTTGTGTTTATGTTTTTTTTATATACTCAGAATTTGGGGCTGAGAGTCTGATTATTCATTTATAAGTTTATATGGACCAATAGGAGGCCATATTAATGAGCATTATTATGAAATGATCAATAGAAGCTGTAAATAAGTGCTGGAGTGACCATGAGCTCATATGATTTTGACACCTTTCAGTCGTAAAATTCTTGGCACAAGTCATCAAACTCAAGAACTGCCTACCGGGGTCACCAGTGTCAGGAATGAATGCGGCGTAATGGCGCTTTTATTTTTCTTGCTCTGCTCTGGTCGCTTGCGTCTGTGGGACGCTCTCGACCGACATCCTATCTGACCCCCACCAGCCTGCTGTCATGTGGCTCACATTCCTGTCCAGCTCCCACACATTAATCAGACACCACCTCCACCACACACACACACACACTTTTCCTGATCTGCCCTGGTCTGCAGATGAAGACCATACCCAAGTCTCATGACTGTAGGAGCTGCTCATGGATTTATAAGCGTTTTTATTGATCCCTTTAGGGTTTGTGGATTAAATTAAGCTATTTCCACAATTAGTTTTTTCCACTGTGGTCTATTATTCGTGTATCTATTTTAGACAAACTCTGGTTGCATCCAAAATTGCATACCTATTATATAGTAGGTGAAAAAAGAAGCATGTGACTAAAGAAGCATGTCTGAATTTACATACTCATAAAAGAGCAGGCAAAAAGTCCCCAGATGACCTACAACTTTCTGTGTGCATATGACACTTTACTATCCCATGAGGCCACGGTAGAGGATTTATGAATGAACTGATGCTTGTAGGTCATATAATAATGACAACATGGCGAAGTACGTCTGGATTACATTCATACTACACACACTCATACTATATAGAACATTAACGGTCGTGAAGTAGCTAATTATTATTATTCAAAATAAGTGCCTAGTCAAGAGAGTATGCGATTTTCGAATGCAGCTAATGCTAATCAGAAACTGTGGTTGGTTTCATGCCAATCAGACCTTTCTTTCTGGCCATAAAAAGCTGCCAAGGGGACAAAACGAAATACAGGAACTCTGTTAAAAGCCTTAGAAGTGATCATTGTACATACAGTATCCTGGTAACCCTTGTTACCCAGTTGCCTGATTAAGACGTGAGTCTTGAAGCTGTGTGTCAGCCAGCCAATAAGATTGGACCTGGATATTTGAGTCAGCTCTTGCCATTTTTATGTGCAGTACACATCAGACGATCAGTGAACAGTCAGCGGGGGTGTCGTCTTAAAGGGATACTCCACTTTAAAATGAAAATTCTGTCATCAAATACTCATCCTCATGCTGAACAGAAAGGAAGATATTTAGAAGAATGTCAGTAACCAGACAGTTTCTGGTACCATTGACTTCCATAGTAGGAAAAAAAATATACTATGGAAGTCAATGGTACCAGTTACTGTCTGGTTACTGACATTCTTCTAAATATTGTTCAGCAGAAGAAAGAAATTCATACAGGTTTGAAACAACATGAGGGTGAGTATATGATGACAGAATTTTCATTTTAAAGTGGAGTATCCCTTTAAAGGAGAACTCCGGTCAATTTTAACATTGATCTCATTTTTTTGTAAATTTGGAGTGCTGTCAGTACAGAGAACAACGACAAAAAACACCGTGTTATCCTCTTTTTAAAATTTGCACCCTGTTGACTTCAATGGGGCAAGTTTTAAACCTGCTTTTAGCCTCTTAACATCCTTGATGTGTCATTACAAGTGCCCAGCCATGTGAGTGATTCCTTCAGAGTGAACACGGGTCAATCTGACTGCAGTAGATGTGAAAGATATTAATAAAAGTGATGTTATTTCAGCCAGCGCACATACCTGTATTTATTTCCTGTTTTCGGTCGAAGTCCACAGTAGTCGATTGTCGAGTTCACGCGCGTGATCATAGGTAACTAACTAACTGCGCGAACTCGACAATCGATTACTGTGGACTTCGACCGAAAACAGGAAATAAATACATGTATGAGCGCTGGCTGAATTATTATAATTTTTATTCATATATTTCACATCTACTGCAGTCAGATTCACCGTGTTCACTCTGAAGGAATCACTCACATTGGCTGGGCACTTGTAATGACACATCAAGGATGTTAAGAGGCTAAAAGCAGGTTTAAAACTTGCCCCATTGAAGTCAACAGGGTGCAAATTTTAAAAAGAGGATAACACGGTGTAGGCAACACTGATTTTGTCGTTGTTCTCTGTACTGACAGCACTCCAAATTTACAAAAAAATGAGCTCAATGTTAAAATTGACCGGAGTTCTCCTTTAACTAGGAGTTAATGAACTGAGAACATTAGCTACAAGCTGAAAAAGCTTCTTCATCACCAGACTGTGATGGTGCCAGTGGATATTGCGGTATAACATGTTATGATTCTCAGCACTAACTGTCTCGTTCTCTTCTTTCTTCACAGGAAGAACTTTTCCGAAGAAAGGACAGACATGCGTTGTGCATTACATAGGTAAACTATCTGCTGATGTAAATGCTCACATATGTTGTTTGTTGGGGTTTCGCTCAGACGACTGGTGCGCCATGCAGACGACCAACTCAGACAGACGGGAAACAGGATGTCGATAACAACATTCTGTCTCCTGTTGTTTAATGTTTTCTTTCCTCTTGGGTATCCCAGTGAATATCCCATTCTCTTTGAAAACACAGGTAGACCTTGATATGTATTGCAGTTCTTTCCCTGTATTGAATTGCTTGGTCTTTAACTACATAATAAGCCCTTATAATTATTGCTTGAACTATTGTGCAAGACACACAGTACATTGCCAACTGGATCAGAAAATCGATGCCTTTTCCACTCATTATGTTCATACCGTTGCCGATAATACAATAATACAACAAAAAATCATATAGAACCCAAACGTTTCAACTGTAGTGATTATTTTTGTCTCTGTAGGATAAAATTGATATTTCTTACGGAATATTTTTAATACTGCCAAAAAAAAAGACAAAAATATGATTCTTTCCTGTCTTTTCAAAGGGATCTGCACTAGGGTTGATATAAACAGTTTGAGAGCGAACTCTCAGTGTTATTATGAGCTAGATTCAGGCAGCTCTGACTGTGAGATCATTAGCACTCAGAGCAGCAAACAGGGTCAGACTCACTGCATACGTCAATACAGCCCTTCTGCAGCACTTAATATAGCACTGCAGGGCCTTTGCTGAGAGCCCTCGAGCCCTCGAGCCCTGGAGCCCTGGGGCCGGTTTCACAAAGCTATTTTAGACCGGTCTATAGTGTTAGACAAGTCTAAAATTTGCTCATAGACTAGTCTAATGCAAGTTAGACTGTTTCACAATAATAAAGACTGACTTAATTTAGACCAAAACAATTAGACACCTTACCCCCAGGCTAACTTAGGTCTAAGACTCTATGTTACCTTGGCAACCAGCTGTAACAATCAGTTACATTACAAACAGCCAAAAGAAAAGGGAAAATGGCTCATAATTGAAATATTTCTTCTTGTTACTACTTTCTCCGCTAAATTTCCCAAGTAAAATGTCCTTGTAACTGTTATACTCCTCCAACAAACACATATTTTCCGCTGGGGTAAACTGCACCGAGCGGTTGAATGCGCTTACTCGATCCGCCATGTTTTTTGTTTTGAAAAGTGTCTTATTTTACCCAGAATGCACTGCAGTGTAGTCCTACTTAAGATAGTCAGAGTCTTATGTGCTTTGTGCAACGGCATGATTTAGATGTCTATCTGAAGTCTGACCATCTACTATATCTAAGCCATAGTCAAAGTCTATCTTTGTGAAACCGGCCCCTGGAGTGAACCAGATACAGAGACAGGCAAGTCATCACTATTCAGCCACACTCTTTTTGGATGAAATGGACAAAAATCAATAGGGCAAATGATTGGAGATTCGGAGCAGGAGGAAAGTTTGGGCTTAAGATTTAGAATTTAAAATCTGTCTGCAGTGACCAGATAAAAAAAAAAAAAAAACACAAAATGTGAAATTAGAGGTCAGAAACCATGTTTCATTGAGGTCAGAAGCCATAAGCAACAGAAAGCGTTTTCTAGTCCATTTATTTGTTTCTATTTGTTTAGCTCATATCAGAGAATTAAATCAAAGCAATGCAAATGGGTGACTAAAAGAAAAGCTTTGTGACTGACTGTCACTTGTACACCATGTGTCCTAATATGACACAACAAAGTCTGTATAAGACTATAAAAGCTTCTTTTCATGTAAACCAGAGTAATCAGCCTCAGCTGTGATGAATGATTGGTGTTACACTGAGGCACTGACTATAATGCTGCATGGTAAATATGACACTTACATTAGCAAGGTTTTGTCAGGGTTGAAGTAAAGGATGAGACGAGGACTCAGAGATGCAGAGATATTAGCTTTTATTTGTTAAATAAAAAATAAGACAAGACCAGTCAGCTTGACTTGGCAGGATAAGACTCGGTAGCAGGACACAACATGGGATCAGGACACAAGGAATGTAAGGCTGGCCACACACTTAAAGAATTTAAGCCCAATTTTGAGCCCAATTTGCACCCCCAAGCGATCGAGGGGGCGTGGCCATATTCAATGCTTGTCGCAAGTAGGGCTGGGTATCGTTCAAATATTTTCTATACCGATACCTTGACTTCGACAACGGTTCCTGAATGACACTTTTTCCGAAAACAATTTTATGAAATCTGTTTTAACAAGATTACATTACATTACCTTTGGTTTTATTTTTTCAGTTTGTTGACTTTTTTTATGACTCAATGACTCATATATGCCCTGTGGTCAAGCGCACACATAAAGCTTGCCGCAAAGTGGTTCGTCAGATTTGTCGTGTTGCCGGTTTTGGCAGCAATTATCTTGTTGCAAATATTGCATTGAGCCTGGTGAAATGTAGCCACACTTTTGATCTTTTCCACATCTATGGGGGTTGGGACGCTTACACACTACAGCCTCACGTATGAGCTCTGGGCGTAAGCGGCATAAACTAGTGTTTCTCCTTGATGCCTCGCCACAGCCAATCATGCTGCATGCTTATTGGCTAACTGATGTTGATGAAATTAACCCCTTCTTAGGTATCGAAATTTGGTACCGAACAAATACATTTTTTGATACTCGATGGTATCGAGGCAATTCGCTCGGTGCCTAAAAAATATCTAACTCGATACCCAGCCCTAGTCGCAGCAAGCGACTTTGCCCAAAAAATGTCCTCTATTTTTTTTTTCTCAAGTCACGTTTGATCTCGTGAGTCTCCTTGAGATCTCCTCTCACTTTGAAAATGTTACTACAGTCGATAGGTGTGCGGTCTCGCTGTCCGGACGAATCTCCGAGTTTGTGTATTCGAATGATTAAAATGCTAAAAATCGGTTGAAACTGGCCTTATGTCTGTGGTCTCCCACGGTTTTAAAATTGGTTAAGACATGAAAATCGTCTAGTGTGTCCCAGGCCTAAGACAACAAACACAAGCAGAATATATGTGGCCCTGGATCACAAAACCAGTCACAAGTCGCACAGGTATATTTGTGGCAATAGCCAACAATACATTGTATGGGTCAAAATTATCGATTTTTCTTTTAGGCCAAAAATCATTAGGATATTAAGTAAAGATCATGTTCCATGAAGATATTTAGTAAATTTCCTACCGTAAATATATAAAACATTTTATTTTTGTGAGTGAATGCAGCACAATCGCAAACATAAATGGACAACTTTAAAGGCGATTTTCTCAATGTTTCGATTTTTTTGCACCCTCAGTTTCCAGATTTTCAAATAGTTGTATATCGGCCAAATATTGTCCTATCATAACATCAGATATGATACATCAGATGTATAAATCTCAATTTTAAAAAAACTGACCCATGTGACTGGCTTTGTGGTCCAGAGTCACAAATAGCAAGCAAACAAGGCAGGTAACGAGGGAGAGCAGGTGGGGCAAATGAACCAATAATCGGATAACAAAGATGAGGTTACGACAATAGACAGGAGAGAAAATGGCCAAAGAAACAAACATGACAAGCCATGTGCTCACATCAAACATGAAAAAAAAACTGGCCAGCTAACACAATCACAACAGAAGCCATGTGCTCAAACAGAACAAGAACAGGAACACACAGCTAGCTAGTAATGAGCCTCGTGTTCACACAAAACATGACATTTCCGAAACAATTCTCTTATGCTCGTCAAGGCTGCATTTATTTGATCAAAAATAGAGGAAAAGCTGTAACATTGTGAAATATTATTACAATTTAAAATAACTGTTTTCAATTTTAATATATGTTAAACTGTCATTTATTCCTGTCATATCAACGCTGAATTTTCAGCATTTATAGCATAGTCATAGCATTTTTCATATTTTCATTTTTCAGCATCATCAGTGTCACATGATCCTTCAGAAATCATTCTAATATGCAGATTTGCTGCTCAAGAAACATTTCTATTATCCATGTTGAAAACCCCCTTGGTTATATGGGTGTAAATGGAAGGGAAGTAGGGAACATTTCATTTTATAATTTTGCAAACATTATGGGGATGTTAATTCTGAATGGTCTCTTAAAAACTGAATAACTTTGAACAAACGTTCTATTAATGTTACTGGAAAAACGTTTGTGCACAACTTTGAGAGAACCTTGCTGAGAACGTTCCATGTTATCTGGACAGGTTGTTTATTATCAGCAGTCATGGCCAAGTGAAACGGGATGGATTTTATTATGGGCTCATGCCTGAATTAGCAGAGACCCCCACCCCGTTGCTCACCTACTATTCTCTCTGACCCAGGCGGGCAGAACAAATCAATTAGCCCAGTCCCGCTGGGTCCCCTGGGGTTTATTATTAGAGCACAGGAAGCCATCAGATCTCTCGTGACTGGCGGCTCTATTAATAACAATGGCAACACGATGTATAAATATGTTCTGAAGAGACACCCATGTGATTGGTGGTGGCACTAGGAGAGCACTGTAATGGTAATAAAGAGAAACCCACTATAGGTGTCCAGTTCCCAGGCATTCAGAGGCAGTAAAGTAGTGTTGTTATGGGTATATTCCCTTCTTTAGATTTTAGAACATACTTCCTTTTGTTCGAGCCACAGTTCAGTGCTTTAACCTTTTTTAAAGGAATAATTGACCCCAATACATAAATGGTCTCTGCAGTTATTCTTACCTACTACTACACATAATGTAACGTTTCATACACTTCATTTTGTTGATGACAAATTTTCAACATAATTTTTTTCTTTTTGTATTTTTATATCACTTAAAACAAGATTATCCCATTCAAATCTATCGGATAAGATGCTAAAAGTAAGGTCAAAAGTAATCAAAAAGTAGTCCGATCATATTACCTAAAATGTGTAATGTAATAGATTCGGTAACTACAATTTTCATCATGTAATGAATTACAATTTGTAAGAAATACCCAGCACTAAAAAAACCTACTTTATTGCATGGATCACAAAGATGTTTTGCAGATGTTTTATTGTCCAAGCTGCTCTTTGTTTGTACAATAAATGTTACATTTTTGGTCTTATCCGCAGCAAATTGTTTTTCATCCATAGTGCAAGAGCTTGTATAGTAATCATATTTGAAAAATAGGCTTTGAATCCCATCTGGAAATAATATACCATCCGGGCACATTTGGCTTTCCTTTTTCCAACTAAACTATGATTCTAGATGCTGGCATATTCTGGCATTCTGTATAGTATGGATAGTCTGGAAATTGGGATGCAGCCAAGGTTTCAAGTTCTGGGAATGAGTTGTACAGGTCACCACTCAGCAGCCTGTAATATGAGACTGAGTTAGTGTGGAGATTATTGGACAAAATGAAGACGGACACCTTTTAAACGTCAGTAAGATTTTCTTCTTTGAAAGAAATGAATACTTTTATTCAGCAAAGATGCATTAAATTGATCAAAACTGGCATTAAAGACTTTTATATTGTTACAAAAAAATTCGATTTAAAATAAAATGATGTTCTTTTGAACTGTTAAAGAATCCTTAAAAAACGTATCATGGTTTCCACAAAAACATGCTTTAAAAATTGATTGTTTGTTGAGCAGCGAATCAGCGTATTAGAATGATTTCTGAAGGATCATGTGACACTGAAGACTGGAGTAATGATGCAGGAATAAATTACATTTTTTAAATATTAAAACAGAAAACAGTTATCTTCACTACACAATTTGACTGTTTTTACTGTATTTTTAATCAAATAAAAATAGACTTGGCACTAAAAAGTGATGTCTTATGTGGATATGTATATACTGTATATGTATGTGCTGCTTTTTGATGTTGAGAAGTCAGCTGCATTTTAATATCAACAACTAAGGATTAAAATAGGAGCGTTAATATTTATTAACATCAATATTTATTAACACCATCATTTTATTGAAATACCAAGTATTGTTTGTCTTTATCATCATCCAGCACTGTTTTAGCTTTCTCTCTCTGCATCTGATGTTTCCGCAGGAATGCTCTGATTTGATGATACATGAACCCATGAGTTTGCCATGCCATGTGGTTTTCTGCTGACATGTTTTTGAGTTGAAATGTGCCAACAAATCTATAAGAGGCAGGTTCATTCAGGTAGCGTGTGCATCTAATTACATTTGACGCTGACTGAGAGAAACCGACTGCCAGCTCGGGTAGACAGATACTGTAAGCTGAGGTAAAAATAACCATCCTGGCCTCCGCCGTCACGCTCTTTCCCACCGATCTCTCACGCACAGGTTCAGGAACCAAGATTGACTTTAGGGTTTTTATTCACTGAAAGCCGTTAGATCAGGTTCGCATCTGCTTGTCTACATCCATCGGGCACAGAAAAGCTCCCACCCAACATGACCGCTGTAATCATGAAAAATAATTTACAGTGGAGCTGTAAATTACAAGCTGCGAGATATTCTGTGACTTGTAACGATCCTGGGTTTGTAAAGCTATTGACATTAAAATCTCACTGTTAAAGTCGGCATGAAACGGAAGTTGCAATTTTTGATTTGATTTGATTTATTTTGGATTTGACAGACAACATAATCCAAAAGGATCGCATGTTAAAGTGTGAACACTTATTTCCAACATGGTCCTTGGTGTTTGAACAATGTTTTTTTTTCCTTTCTATTGCGACATATCCAAGTGAAACGGCTTTTTGAAAGAGAAAAAATGTTGGGTGGAACTTGATTTTGTCCATGGGGAATTGATTGGATGGTTTTGGTTTGCTATTGGTCGACAGGTTGCCCCGCCCTCATGCCGCTAAACACATCATCAGAGAAGAGACGTTGCTGCAAGAGGGAGGGGAAGTTCTTCTGATTAAAGTTTACAAGGCACATGAATTTTTTATAAAATATGCATGGATAAATCATTTATAATATATGCTGGGATATTCCATTAAAAAAAAATTGTCATGCTTCATTGCGTTAACACATATACAATTATCTCCAAGCAAAACTACGCAATATGCTTACAAAAGCTTTACCACATTTTTAATAATATTTAAATATGTCAAGGTCAAGGCCACTACTGTATACATATACAAATAACATGACTTGATTTATACTTATATTTGTTTTTGGAGTATTTTTAAATTGATGGACAATTATAACAGTATATGAACAATTTAACAACATGCTAAAAACTTTTGCTCGGGCAAGCACTATTCACATTCTGAAAATGTAAAAATCGCGTTTATAAATGGTAATTGTACAGATTGATAAAAGTTCCAAAGGTTTGATAGAGCAACGCTGGATAACTTCAGTCAGTTAAGTTCATTCATAAATAATGCTTTAGTTCGTCCTTGTAGTAGAACAAGTTTCTGTTATAATATACTGTCTGGTTCTGGAATGGAGCCCACTCTGCAGATATCTTGGCGCAGAGAGCTTCCTGGAAGTCCCAGTGAAATTCAAGGGGGAGTGAAAGCTAATACTTTACTGTACTGTAAGAGAACCATCTCTCAGCAGAAGGAACCTTTATATCTCCCTCAGCATGGATGAAACTGAAATGAATGCTGAATAATAGTGTGTCAGACAGACTCCCCATGTTATTGTGTTTATTTTTCGCTGTTAAAAAAGGGGGAAAACACTTAGAACATTTGGAAAATTTAAGAATTTTGAAAGTAGCATGTTTGTAATATTAATGTTCTAATAATCAGCCTTATTATTGCCAATAAAGTCTTATTGTTTGTAAAATATCAAAATAAAATGTCAAAAATATCAATTAAAGGTGGTTAAAAAACAATAGAAATATTTTTTTTTTTTTTTTTATCGTATAATTCATTCATAATTAAAGTTTTAGTTAAAGATTATTTTCAATTTGATTGAAATTTTGATTGACACCCCTAGTTAAAATATAAATGTATAAATAGGAGATATTTAGAACGGCATTATTTATTTGTTATTTTTTTTGCAATTCTTATTTAAGTACTGTATATCTGACCAAACTAGGCAGCTTTTGTTGCTAAATATTACAATCTTTTATTACGCTTTATTATACATTTGGCCTTTATGACTAAAGACCTATTCTTATATGCATGCTTACTATAATAATGGAGGACCAGAGTGTTTCTGTGTGTATCTTCCTCTCTATTTCTCTTTTTCTTCCTTTGATATAGACGGAGGCAAAAGGTGACCTACTTGGGTGGCCGGCTGAATAATCTATTGAATTAGGCCAGTGTTTCATATTTCATTCTTTTTGTTCATTTAGATCACAAGAGCTCAGATTCCACAGGAGATTTTGATAAGCACAGAAGCGCTCCCTCTGATGGGTCAGCTGTGTGTTAGTGGACCATGCCTGATTTTAAAGCCTGAAGACATCCTGAAGGAGTTAGCTAAAGAGAAATGAAATTAGCATCGACCTCTTTATTACAATTTTCTCTTATTTTCTAAAGGATTAACTTTTGGATTCTTACATGGCACAAAAGAAAATGTAAAGGAAAAAAAAAAAATCTATAGACTTACATTTAAATAGAAACTTAAGGCATGTCTGGAGACCAGAATATCACACAGACTTCTGGGGCCAGCCAGTACACCCTAAAAACATCCAGACCACCCTAGCAGCCACCTAGCGACATCCTAACAATCAACCAGAACACACTAACAGCCGTCTAGCAACACCCTAAAAACATGCAGAATAGCAACACCCTAACAATAACAACCACCAAGAACACCCTAGCAACACCCTAAAAACCACCAAGAAGACCTTAGCAACACCATAGAAACATTCAGAACACACTAGCAATACTCTAAAACATCCAGAACACTCTAGTAGCAACACCCTAACAACCACCAAGAGCACCCTAGCAACACCCTAAAAACCACCCAGAAGTCCCTAGCAACACCATAGAAACATCCAGAACACACTAGCAATACTCTAAAACATCCAGAACACTCTAGTAGCAACACCCTAACAACTACCCAGAACACATTAACCACCTAAAAACAACCAGAAGACCCTAGCAATACTCTAAAACCACCCAGAAGACTCTAGCAATACCATAACAACCAGCAAGAGCAGCCTAGCAACATCCTAACAACTATCTAGAACACATTAGCAACTAGCAACACCCTAAAAACCACACAGAAGACCTAGCAATACCCTAGAAACATCCAGAACACACTAGCAACACCCTAAAAACCACACAGAAGAACTAGCAACACCCTAGAAACATCCAGAAAACCCTAGCAATACTCTAAAACCACCCAGAAGACCATAGCAACACCCTAGAAACATCCAGAAAAGCCTAGCAATACTCTAAAACCACCCAGAAGACCATAGCAACACCCAAGAACCATCCAGAACACCCTAGCAATACTCTAAAACCACCCAGAAGACCATAGCAACACCCTAGAAACATCCAGAAAAGCCTAGCAATACTCTAAAACTGCCCAGAAGACCATAGCAACACCCAAGAAACATCCAGAACACCCTAGCAAATAGCAATACTCTAAAACCACCCAGAAGACCCTAGCAACACCCAAGAAACATCCAGAGGAAACATCTCTTGTGTTTGTTTCACCCAAGAAACATCCAGAACACCCTAGCAATACTCTAAAACCACCCAGAAGACCATAGCAACACCCTAGAAACATCCAGAAAAGCCTAGCAATACTCTAAAACCACCCAGAAGACCATAGCAACACCCTATAAACATCCAGAAAAGCCTAGCAATACTCTAAAACCAACTAGAAGACCATAGCAACACCCTAGAAACATCCAGGAATCCCTAGCAATACTCTAAAACCACCAAGAAGACCATAGCAACACCCAAGAAACATCCAGAAGAAACATCTCTTGTGTTTGTTTCACCCAAGAAACATCCAGAAAACCCTAGCAATACTCTAAAACCACCCAGAAGACCATAGCAACATCTTAGAAACATCCGGAACACCCTAGCAATACTCTAAAAACACCCAGAAGACCCTAGCAACATCTTAGAAACATCCGGAACACCCTAGCAATACTCTAAAACCACCCAGAAGACTCTAGCAACAGCCTAACTACCCCCTATAACCCCATAGCTTCATGGCCTGTGCAAAAGTTGCTTGAGAAAATGTAAAAAATCTAGTTGTCACTGGGTATTACTGGGTATGACATCAGTACAAACAGCTGGGATTATTGGATCTGTTTGTGTGGGCACTCCACAGGTGGCGGATGGTTGATGTGGACTGTCTGTTTCACCAGCTGTTGTTTTGAGACCAGTGTTGGGCTGTCAGTTTTGTTCCACCATGTTGCACAGTTTGAATCTGCAGTTAAATGGACGCTTGAGGATGTTGTACTGATGGTATCTGTTGAGCTCTTGGTCCAAGGCTGCAATTACTGTCTCCTGTGAGCCTGGGAACTGCAATCGTGCTTGTTTCTTCGTCAGCTGCTTGTCTGTTTAGATGTGGCAGCACTTTCCCCTTAATCTTAGGATTAGATTTTTTGCGTTATGAACAGTAAACGGTTTTAGGGAACCACCCAGAACACTCTGAACTGAGTGTTTCTCTTTTTTTCTTCAGAAAAGAAAAAAAAAGAGTTTGCTGTAATGATGATAATTGTGTATTTTAATTGTATGCTATTAAATTGCAGGGATGCTGCAGAACGGAAAGAAGTTTGACTCGTCACGAGACAGAAACAAGCCCTTCAAATTCAAGATCGGCCGACAGGAGGTCATCAAGGGCTGGGAGGAAGGAGTTGCACAGGTATTCGAGTCTGATGATGTGCTGCATGTACTCCGGAGCTAATCTTTCTTTGGAGTATACTTGCTCTATAATATTTCTACCTAATTTCAGATGAGTTTGGGTCAGCGGGCGAAGATCACCTGCACCCCAGATATGGCTTACGGGGCCACAGGACACCCTGGTGTCATTCCTCCCAACGCCACCCTTGTATTTGATGTGGAGCTGCTGAAACTGGAGTAAACCCCTAGCTGTTACAGGGCTGAAGTCCTCAAACGGAGAAGGAGAAACACTAGTCCCCGCCCCACCAACAAAACCTTCATCATCTAAACACTCTAGACATCATCTTTTGTGTTTGTTTGCCTAAATGCAATATGTAGACACTGTTTAGTTACTTTAAATCTTTTCTACTCATTCTACTTACTATTTTGGCATCTCGTTTTCACTTTGCTACATGCAGTTTTTTTTTTTCATACTACATTTTCCTGAAAATATGTGAATACAATAGAATCATTAAATCAGTATTTTAATTTGTACCAGACTGAATCCGCCGGCTTACTGAATTTAGTAGGGTTAGTATTTTACAGAAGGATATAATGGGTTATAATTCTGTATTCCGAGGGGCATTAACAACCACTGTCTGCATTGCCACTTTTGATAAAAGTATATCCTGCTGAATGCATGTGATATAAGGATAATGTTACTGTATTTACTATATATTTTATATATAAATCCATCCCTTATAAATATTTGCTGTAAGTCTCATACGTGGAACAAACTGAATATGTACGATGGAGTGCTTTGGCTTCAATGAACGTTTTATCAACTTGCTCTTAAAGTCGGCATGAAACGGAAGTTGAGATTGTAATTTTTTCCTTGTTGTGACGTATATCCGAGTGAAACGGCTTCTGAAATTAGAAAAAAATGTAGGGCGGGGCTTGATTTCGTCCTTCGGGAATTGATTGGATCGTTAGAGGTTGGGCGTTGCAAACAAAATGGAGGCAGATTTGAATGCCAGTTTACATTCAGTTGTGGAGGATTTCTCTCCACCGGACTCCCCACCGTTACCCTCCCATGAAGGATTTTTTATTTTATTTTATTATTCCCGCGAACCAAGATGAGTCAAGTCAAGTTATCAGCCTTATTAAACATTCTCTGTTATCAGTCAAGTTCACCCTCGAGAGCATCTCGATAGCCGCACCCTCATCGGCTCTGGCCGCACCCTTTCGCCATGGCACGTGACCGAAAGAGAAGAGAGGTCGTTTCGAGGGGGGAGGGAAGGGTAATGTATTTGATTAAAGATTATAAGGGTACATGAATTTTAAAAAAATAATGAAGTGCACAGATAAATCATTTATAATAAACACTACAATATTACATATAAAAAGAAGATTTGTCAAATTTGATTTCATGCCGACTTTAATAAAGACATTTGAACTCTTAGAACAGTGTAATGATGCTGCATTATTATCTGTTCTGCTACTGTGTATAAGATAAGAGAGTGCAGGAGATAAGAATATTTGGTGTTTCATAACTTGGAAGCGAGACATTACATTTTACATGAAACATTCCTTTTTCAAGCTAATGTTCTTCTTTAATATAATACAAATTAAATTGGCTGAAAAAGATTCAATATTTTGCTAAATTATCAGTCGTTATGAATTGTAATAATTGCAAACCTGGATCGTATATTTATATATAACTTGGCATATGTCACCACCTGCTGGAATTAAGGTGACAACGATTGCATAGATATTCCATTGGGCTGCCATATTGGAACGGTAAAAACAAGTTGACTGTGCGTCTGCAACCGCAGTTAGACATATAGTATGAATATCTACATCTGCAATTGACTTCAGCAGATGATTTTGCTAAACTAACTAACAATACAGCAAGACGAAGGCGTCAGCTAACACGACATGATAACCGTTCCAAGATGGCGGGCGCACCGACGTTTCTGAAGCAATCAATTGTGGTTTACGTATGTTATATGTAACGATTGTAAGGCCGTCAAAATAATAATCGGCGAGACGGTGACGTATCTCACTATACAAAACTAAACTATACTACACTAGCTATACTATAACTATAACTGTAATTTTGGCGGGTCTTATGCACAAAAACATCTAATATTTTTAAAAAACATTAAACGGAACCTTTGATTCAAAGCCTCAATATCATCCGTGAAGTTATACAGTGCACATCCGGGTCAGAGTTGATGCTGATTGGCTGAATCTGGTTTGTTGTTAAATGTGATTGGCTGGAGCGCAATACGCCTGTCAGCGTGTCATCATCAGTGTCTGGTAAATAGAAGAACGCAAGGTCAGAAATAGCTTTTGGTTTGCTATTAAATGTTCTGTTTTGCAACATTATAATGTCACCGCTTGCATTTAAGTGTTATTTCGTCGGTCCTAGATGATCAATTATTGTTAGTATGCAAAGGCTCAAAACGGGATAATCGAAATAGGCCTGTAAGTTTGCAAACTTTAATGGATAATAGTGAAAGTGGCTGATGATCCGTGATGTAACGTTATACGGCTTTAAATGTGACATTTGCTAATAAATTTTGTTTAATGGTAATAGAAATGTAATGTAATAGAAATGCTATAATATAAAAGGTACAGTATGATGACATGTTTGCTAGTGGAGGCTTTGCTAGGTATTTTTAGTCATAACATGACTTTCAGGATCCAGTATCAAAGACTGAATGTTAATCACCATGTACTTATTTACACACACACACACACACACATAATAAAACATATAATAATTTTTTGTTTGAAGTGAAAGCCTGTTTATTTTTTCTTCTTTTTTTATTAGATACCCTTGAGTAACTAAACTCGCTCTCATATACCCAATGCATACAACATGTTGACCGCACGGAAGGCATGCTTGTCTTTGACAGCCAGACGACTGCTGGGAGCGTCTGTATCCTCGACCCTTGACCTCCAGCGCCACCCCAGACAGTTCCGTACGGCCACCCCACACCGAGATGAAGTGAAGATCCACGAGGGCTGGGCTGCCCTGGCCAAGAAGCAGCTGAAAGGGAAAAACCCAGAGGATCTGATCTGGAAGACCCCTGAGGGCCTCTCCATTAAACCCGTATACACTCAGACGGACACGGCCGCGGTGGAAGATGAGCTGCCCGGAGTCTTCCCGTTCACCCGAGGGCCGTACCCCACCATGTACACCTACAGACCCTGGACCATCAGGCAATATGCTGGCTTCAGCACTGTAGAGGAAAGCAACAAGTTTTACAGAGACAATCTTAAAGGTATGACGTCACAATATTAAAAATATACCCGTTCACCCGCATGAAAATTTTAGTTAAATATATTCATTAAATTATTCAAATAAATAATAAAAAAAAAAATCACAATCAAATTAAAATAGTACATAAAAATATTTTATGTGTATTATATAAAATTATATAAATATTGTATAAATATTTTGTATGTTTATCTGCATTTCATGTGATCATTAACTGACAGAGAACCATGAATGTGTTGTTGAATTATTTAAAAATTTGCAATATTAAAGGTATATTTAACCCAGAAATTTCTCACCCTCCTGTTGTTGCAAGGCCTTTCGTTCACCTTTGAAACACAAATGAAGATTTTTTAATGAAATCTGAGAGATTTCTGTCTCTCCATTGATAGTCTATTCTCCCAAAGCTCTGATGCTTCAAAACATTCATAAAGAGACCGTAAAAAACCCAACATATGAATCATGCGGTTTAATCCAAGTCTTCTGAAGAGACTCGATTGCTTTATATGATGAACAGATTGAATGTAGGCTTTTATTCACATATAAACATAAATCAGAGAACATAGAGCACTCAATTATGGTAAACGGAAGCTCGTTCTGAAGATGAACGAAAGTTTTATGGGTTTGGAACGACATGAGAGTGAGTAAATGATGACAGGATTTCTGTTTTTGGGTGAACTATCCCTTTAACTTCAAATCTTAGAGGGTCTTAAAATAAATATTTTAGGTTAAAAGGGGTTCAGGTGACCAAAAAAAAATTTAAATTCCTTTTTCAGCGGGCCAGCAGGGCCTCTCTGTGGCCTTTGACCTTGCGACGCACAGAGGTTACGACTCGGACAATCCCAGAGTTCATGGGGATGTGGGAATGGCAGGTGTAGCTATCGACACCGTAGAGGACACCAAGCTGCTGTTTGACGGCATCCCGCTGGAGAAGATGTCCGTGTCCATGACGATGAACGGGGCCGTCATTCCCGTTCTAGCCATGTTCATCGTGACCGGAGAAGAGCAAGGTGTGCCCAAGGAGAAACTGACCGGCACGATCCAGAACGACATTCTCAAAGAGTTCATGGTGCGAAACACCTACATCTTCCCTCCAGAGCCGTCGATGCACGCCATCGCCGATATCTTCGCTTACACTTCAAAGGTACAGCTTGTGTGACATGACATATAAATGTCATTCTTTCTCTCTCTTAGGCGTATTCTTTTTATATTTCTTCCTTCTACACAACTTCTATAATTGCTTCTTTTTTTGTCTATGAACTTTAAAAATGACTTTTATATAAACATACTTTTAAGAAGATTAAGATTCATTTTTAATCTTCTACTGACTTGTATTGATAGAATTTTCAGCATATGATAGTGATGTTGCCTTTGTTATATTTACATATTGAATTGTGATTGATTTCTCTGATCTTTTTTTCTGACACTTTGACATTTCGTGATCCTAGCATATGTGCTTTTCACACCCTCGTAGTTTTGACTGTCTTTGTGGAATCAATTTGTTGAATCTCGACTCCGTGTAACACATTGAATTGTCTTCTTACAGAATATGCCCAAGTTTAATTCTATTTCCATCAGTGGATACCACATACAGGAAGCTGGCGCTGATGCCATCCTGGAGTTGGCTTACACTATTGCCAATGGACTGGAATACTGCAGGACCGGACTGAAGGCTGGACTCACCATCGATGAGTTCGCTCCCAGGTTAACTCTGAGATTCAGTGACATTTCCATTCATCTTTCTACAATTCTACAATTCCATATTATTAGTATTGCTTATATTATATTATATTATTATTATTGTGTAATATATTATTTAACATGAATTTATTTTAATTACAATATTATAAAATAATAAAAACATGTTAAACAATATTATACACAATGCTTATTAAACAATTATGGTAATAATAATGATAATAAAATAACTGATGCATAATGATAATAATAAAAAAACACATCAATTTTATGATTATTTTATTTAGTCATTAATACAAACTTGAATTAATTAATACATTTTTATTAAGTAATGAAATGTAATTAATTATTGATGAAATGTATTAAAAGTGTATTGATTGTATACACATTATTAATAGTAGTAATAGGATTATTATTAAACATGTTAAATGATATATTACACAATACATATTAAATAAAAGTATAATAAAATAATAGATTATTATAACTACTACCAC
This sequence comes from Squalius cephalus, assembly GCF_949319135.1. Classification (NCBI taxonomy): domain Eukaryota; kingdom Metazoa; phylum Chordata; class Actinopteri; order Cypriniformes; family Leuciscidae; genus Squalius; species Squalius cephalus. Next base: position 32,385,762 of record NC_137133.1, on the reverse strand, counting down.
TATTATTATTAACAGTATTAATCATAATATGAATAGTATTAGAAATGCATATAATTAATTAATCTGTTTCTTTAATACAATTTCAATTGATACATTTTATAAATTGATAAAATACATAAAATGTATTGTATAAATGTTGTTATTATTATTGCTACTACTATATATGAATACATTATTTCTAATTAATTCAGTTACTATACATTTTATTTAATGCATATTAATTAATAATTACATTATAGGTTATAAAGATGATGATAATGATATAATAACAATAAAGAAAAGCACACAGCGATGTGACTTTTCTGTATTTATATATCAGATTTAATGTTGAATTTTGTGGCGCCATCTGCGGACACTATTAACATGTTAGCCAGTGTTCAAAGCACCAAATGCAAGTAAAAATCTGTGTTAGGGTTAGTGTTGAAACCGTGTTACTCACCAGTTGCCCGCTAACTTTATATGAATTTTGAAAATGCATGGTGGTGGGAGGAAAGTGATGTGGCTTAGTGCGATCATCAAATATCTACGGTTGTGATGTAATTATATAACTACATTGGGGGCGTGGTCAGGTTTTCCTTCTTTTTTGTCTTTAGCTGATCACATGTTGAGTTTTCTAAAGGTTTTATATGCAGTGCTGTGATTTACTGTGCATGATCTCTTTTTAGACTGTCATTCTTCTGGGGCATCGGCATGAATTTTTATATGGAAATAGCGAAGCTGAGGGCCGCACGCCGTCTGTGGGCGACACTCATCAAAGAGAAGTTCCAACCCAAGAACTCCAAATCCCTCCTGCTGAGAACTCACTGTCAGACGTCTGGATGGTCCCTCACTGAGCAGGTACTGTGACCGCAGGCTCGTTCACACTCACAGCTGGTGATTTCACAGCTGTTTCTCTTGCTCTTTGAAAGATGATGGACAATAGCTTGTTAAATAAGCCGTGGTGGTGCAGTAAAGCGTAACAGTGTTAACTCGCATCTTTGACGGGCAGTATGTGACATTTTGCCATTTGCTTGTCTGTCTTCAATTTCTGTGATGTCATGCTGGGTAGTCGACTAGTGACATCCCCGGGGGAAATATCATTGATCCAAAGTCCAGCCATATTTTTAGCATAAGTTATGTTTAGAGGTCGATCGATAGTGGCTTTTACCGATACCGATATTTAGGTTTGACCGTACATGCCGATAACCGATATTTTTTTAAATGGATACTGGATTAAAAACAAACATAACACTCCAAGTAAAACAGTGCTGAACTGAAATGTGCTAAATGAAACATTCTTATCTAAATTTGCAACCCGGAAAAACTATCGGTGTGGATTTTTGATGATAACGATAGTTCCACCAATCAACTATCGGCACCGATATATCGGCAAAAGCGATGAATCGGTCGACCTCTAGTGAAGTTGCGACGGGTCTCATGATTAAATGTACCCCGTCTGTCCTTCAGGACCCTTACAACAATGTGGTCCGTACCGTAATCGAGGCCATGGCTGCAATATTTGGCGGCACACAGTCTTTGCACACTAACTCTTTCGACGAGGCTCTGGGTCTGCCCACGGTCAAGAGCGCACGCATAGCCCGCAATACACAGATCATCATCCAGGAGGAGTCGGGCATCCCGAAGGTGGCTGACCCCTGGGGTGGCTCCTACATGATGGAGGCCCTCACCAATGATGTGTACAACTCAGCGCTCACGGTTCGTACCACATTATAAACCTTGATATAATATAAACCTGCTTTATATTACCTTGATAAACCTTTAACTTGCAGATATTTATGTGTGGATGTCTAATGTTATGCATCATATATTATAATCAGTGGTGAAAAATGTATTTAATTATAATCTGTGTTAATGGATTTTCCCCCCTCATTTGTCTGCATATTGATAAATCCACTTGACTTTACATAATATATATAGATCTGTAATTAAAATGCACATGCTGAATGATTAATGACACACAGAGGCTGTAGAAATTTTGACTGATACTTATTTTGATGTTATGGCTAATAACTGACACAACATAGCCAGTATTATAAATCTATACTGTTATAATAGTAATATTATTATTACTAAAATTAATAATCATGTTTAAAATAAATAATACATGTGTTGATTTAAATGGCAAATATAAATTATTATTATTGTACATTTAAATGTTACGTAATGCATTTTAAATATGGTAATAAAATAATAAATATTTAATTAAAGTGACGATAGAAATAAAAATGTATTAATCTGTTTTATTGTCTTGTTAAAACGATATTTAATTGTATATGAAGTAGAGCTAATGTAGAACTTTTACTGCTAAAGTTTAATTTGTAAAATCTAAATTACAAATTAAATTAACATAAATTTTAAAACAATCTGTATTGTATAAAGCGCTATATAAATAAATGTCATTCGACTTGGCTTCATACATTTTATTAATTTAATAAGTGTGTTAAATTGTATTGATTGTATGAATATTATTATTATTAGTAGTAGTACTATTATTACTACTGCATAATTTCAAATTATTATATTTAATGCATATTAATAATAATAATACAAATAATAATTAAATGACGACCATATCCGTTATCTGTCGTAAAAATAATTATTAGATTTATGAGAATAAGTTGTTGCTTAAATTATTTCTATTTTAAACACTCCGATTTGTTGCTTAAGGTCTAGCAATCTGTTTGATTGTGTATGTTTACATGAATTCTGTTCTCGTTGTGTCTTGTTTAGTTCATCACTGAGATTGAGGACATGGGAGGTATGGCTCGCGCTGTGGCCGAGGGAATTCCCAAACTGCGCATCGAGGAATGTGCCGCCCGCAGACAAGCGCGCATTGATTCAGGTACCAAAGCAAAACACTCATATACACAAGCCTGCATACATAATTACAGCCCAGGACATGTGACTAATGTCCCATTTAACTATATAGTGCTTCTTTTGAAAACATCCATGACCAGAGGAAGTGACCTCGGCCAGTCACATGCATTAAAGGATTAGTTCACTTCAGAATGAAAATTTCCTGATAATTTACTCACCCCCCCCCCCACATCATCCAAGATATTCATGTCTTTCTTTCTTCAGTCGAAAAGAAATTACGGTTTTTGTGGAAAACAGTCCAAGATTTTTCTCCATATAGGGGACTTCAACGGGAACCAATGGTTTGAAGGTCCAAATTGCAGTTTCAGTGCAGCTTCAAAGGGGTATACACGATCCCAGCCGAGGAATAAGGGTCTTATCATTTTCTAAAAAAAAGAAACATTTATATACTTTTTAACCACAAATGCTCGTCTTGCACGTCCACAACTTCACGCAATGCGTAATATCGTTGGAAAGGTAAATCGGAAAATGTAGGGTAGGGCGAAAAACTCCATCTCATTTTCTCCTCCAACTTCAAAATCGTCTGACATCGTTGTTTTACCTTTTATTTATTTATTTTTGTAAAGGGCGTTTGACTTAGTCTGCACTTTCACTTTGTAAACACTAGGTGGGTAAATCCGCCTACGTCACGCATGACCTTTCAACGTGATTGTGTAATGAGTGGCGCATCACAGCTAGTGCAAGACGAGCATTTGTGGTTAAAAAATGTGTTTTTTTGTTTGTTTTGTTTTTAAAAATGACCTATCGTTTTGTTAGATAAGACCCTTATTCCTCGGCCGAAGTCCACTATATGGAGAAAAATCCTGGATTGTTTTCCTCAAAAACCTTATTTCTTTCAGACTGAAGAAAGAAAGACATGAATATCTTAGATGACGTTACATTTTCTCCAGTTAATTTTTCAACAACAGGCTTCTCCTATATTCTCCTTAAGCTATTTTACGTGAATGTGCGAGACTTCCGATTCATTAGCCGATATGGGGAAATAACGAGACAAAATGCTGTAAATGGTAAAACTATTTGCGCTACAAACCAGTGTGTCTATAATTACGACAATACATTGAAATTAGCAACAGAACACGCTTTTTTGTACAGCTAAAAATAACTGAAAGCGGATGACACCGGAAGCCAGACACATTCAATTTACAAATGGCCACTTCCACTCTTACCTGAAAAATAAGGTGGAAACTTTAAAAAAAAAAAGCATCATCACTACAGTAAGCTAGGTTGCGATGACATTGTAACCATGTCAGGAAGTGATTGATGCTCCTGATGATTAACTCTGAAAGGGTTTGCTTCAATGAGAAAGGGTCTGGTATTTACAGAGAGGATTTGACATCTCCTCTTCTTTAATAATAAATAGATGATAAGCAGTGAGTGTGTGTTAAGGCAGATGTCACGTTAGGATCCTCTCGCCCGCTGTGGAGACATCAATCAATCACTCGAGCGAAAATCACTGACCACACGCCCTCTAAACGGCTTGTCAATGCACTCTGGTGACAGACAGTTTTCAGAAGCACTGACATGCTTGCCATGAAAAATCAGCACCGTTTGGAGAGGTTTTTGAATGTAGGGCGTGTTTTTGGGGTGGCATCTATTCATTTTGAACTCAATAGCAGTAATACAACCTGTCTCGAAGGTAGGCCTAATTAGGGCCCGAGCGCCGATGGTGTGAGGACCCTCTTGGAATTGCTCTGTTTATTATGTGACTTGTTATCAGTGTGACAGGCTCAGAAATTGGAACACAATTGCCTGGAAAGAATTTAAACTGTCTTGTCAAGCATCAGTTTTTAGCACTTTCACAGTCGTTGAAAACCTAGAAATAGCAGGGAATTTTAAAATTGAAAAAGGAATGGAAACTTCTGAAGTTAGCACGTATCAGAAATGATTTACACAGCGTTGGAATATTAGCATTGCTCTCTGCTGTCTTTATAAAATTATTGTATTAATTGTTTTAAAAATATGATATTTTTTTTTAGATACTATTAGATTCGATTTTTTTTATATATATAATTTATATATAGTTTTTTTTTTTTGCCCATGTAACTAGACTTTCAATCTAGAAAAATACTTTAATTATTACATTTTTAAGCTATTACTGTCTCAATAAAAATGAAAACAATCATAAACCATTACAAATTTTATTATATATATTTTTTTGTCCGTGTTTACACAAATTACAACTGTTGTGTCATGTGATTTATGAAGACGATAAACAAAACTGATGGTAAAGCACTTCTGAACAAAACATTTTATTGTAACATTTTATTTATTGGTTTTATTGTAACCAAGCATTAATTTTGTAAAAATGTGAAAACATAGTTTGTGTGTGTGTGCGTGTGTGTGTGCGTGAGTGCGTGCGTGTGTGTGTATTTTAGTATGCATGGCGAAATATGCTAGCTATGTAATTAGAGTTAGAAAGTTGGGCATTTCATTCCAGAAATGTTTAAAATGTCATTTCCACCTGTACGCTGTTAAATGCATAATTTTAGATGTGATGGAAATGACAGTGTGGTGCAGAAAGTTCATTACTTTCAGGGTGGAGAAAATGGCAAAAATAGCTGAATTAATGTAATTTCTTGGACATTCGAAGAAATATTCGAAGACAAATTCGAATTCTATTAGAATTAGTGAGAGAAAAGTGTGAACATTTTGTTTTGCATCTTGTGGCATCTGCTGTTGTCGTTTTGAAGTAGATTTCTCTGGCGTCACCGGAGGATTTGTGACAGATGGCAGTAGAGATGCCATATAAGATCTCTATACACAGATGTGCATAATGCTCTGATCAACAGTGAACCAGAACTGCAGATGCAGAGATATTAACAATGATTTTTTTTTTAATTGATCATTCTGTCTGTGTAGTCTAAAAATTAAGTATGAGATCTCCGATATTGACATGCTTGAGTGATGCATTAATTGGCTCCCAATTTTTTTATGCTTTGCTGATTGAGAAATACAGTGCCACTAGGGGGCAGTCTTTTAACATGCATGACACTCACATACAATAATCATTATGCCAAATGCCTCCATGAAAAACTTGAAACACAAGATTTTCACTTTCTCATGCATGCTTCTATTTCCAGTCCTGAGGCCTTAAGTTTGATGTCTTAAATTGAATGTTCCTTCACATCAGGTAATGTTTTGCAAGTGGCTCTTTCTCCATGGAGTTATGCATAATTTAAATAACTCACAGATGCCGCACAGCTGGATATTTTAGTGGCTGTAGGCTTGCGCAAGTGATGTTCTCTTTGGGTGAACGCTACACAGTTATCGCTAAAGACTTCAGAAGCCACTCTAATGCGTCCTGATGGACTCTGGGAGGACAGAAAGTGTGTAAATAAATAATCACATTAATGAAATGGTGGAAGCATTAGCAACACCTGCCATGAACCACACACACATCTTATAAGAGCCTATTATCACACTGCTCTCAAGAATGAGTGAGAAATGTATTTAGCATTTTTCAGGAAGTATTTTGCATTTTTTCCCCCTCAACTTTATATCATTAGCATAATAATTTGAAGTAAAGTTGAATTGAAAAAAAATAACATTTTCTTTTTACTCTAATGACAGCAGTGCTTGGGCTAAACTACCTGAAATATTTATAATTCATTTTACGTTTCTTTGTTTTACATTTTTCAGAATCTTTAAACTTTATTCACGAACTTTATTTCAAATCCATGATGATCCGTGTTGTCTTGATGTTTGTGTAAATATTTACTGAGTGGACCCAGGGTCTTTGAAAGATGCAAGAAGCAACATTTCAAACAGAATTGAACCCATATTGGGTTTTCAGCAGATGTATGAAGCTCCCTGGGTTTGTTAAGGCCCCAGACAGTCAAGACATTGATCTTGAGGGCCCTCGATGGATTTTTCTCATGTGCATGAGTGGTGGAATATGTATGAATGGACCAGCCTGTCATTTATCTTCTGTCCTGTCATTCACTTCACTTGTTCAGGGTTTACATTTCTTTATTTTCAGAAAGTTTTCAGAAAGCCTTTCTCTTTTTTTTAAAGTCCGCCTGCCCTGTAGTCAATAATGGTATCCCTTAAAACTCATCTTTGATCACCAAAATGAAAAAAATTCTTCATGCCTTAAAGGGTTAGTTCACCCAAAAATGAAAATTCTGTCAGTCATTACTCACCCTCATGTTGTTCCAACCCCGTAAGACCTTCATTCATCTTCGGAACACAAATTAAGATATTTTTGATGAAATCTGAGAGCTGTCTCACTCCTCCATAGGCTTCTAAGGGACTGAAACTTGCTGGCCCAGAAAATGTATTAAAGACATCGTTAATATAGTCCAAGTGACTCCAGTGCCTCGATCTTAAGTTTATAAAGCGACGAGAATACTTTTTGTGCGCAAAAACAAACAAAAATAACGACTTTATTCCACTTTTCATTTCCTTCTCTCTGGGCCTCGAGTCTTTTCACGTAGTGTTTAAGCGTAGCGCGTCTGTGTTGCACGTCACCACGTATCACACACATGACCAGCCAATTGTGAGCCTACGTGGTGACGTGCAACACAGACGCGCTACGCTTAAACACTACGAGAAAAGACTCGAGGCCCAGAGAGAAAGAAATGAAAAGTGGAATAAGTCATTATTTTTGTTTGTTTTTGCTCACAAAAAGTATTCTCGTCGCTTTATAAACTTAAGATCGAGCCACTGGAGTCACTTGGACTATTTTAACGATGTCTTTAATACATTTTCTGGGCCAGCAAGTTTCAGTCCCTTAGAAGCCTATGGAGGAGTGAGACAGCTCTCAGATTTAATCAAAAATATTTTAATTTGTGTTTCGAAGATGAACGAAGGTCTTACGGGGTTGGAACAACATGAGGGTGAGTAATTACTGACAGAATTTTCATTTTTGGGTGAACTAACCCTTTAAAATAGCGTGAATGTAACTCTACACCCTTGCCTCATTTAGTATACGCGGTTCTATGAATATGCAAATTAGCCCCGCCTCCACTCACTCACACCAGTTCAGATCCACTCGTTGACGTGATTGGTTACAAGAGGGAGGGGCTTCTTCATTTTAAAGAGCATTTAATTAGACAAATTTGTATAGTGCAGGGCGAGTCATCAATTTTTTGTTTGCTTTCCAAATTTTAAATGTGTACTCTACTTTAAAGAAGTCTCTTATGCTCAACAAGGCTGCATTTATACTGTAAAAACTGTAATATTGTGAATTATTATTACAATTTAAAATAACTATTTTCTTTCTTAATATATTTTAAAATGTAATTTAATGCTGTGATACAACGCTGAGTCTCCAGTCTTCAGTGTCACATGATCCTACAGAAATCATTATAATATACTGATTCTAATATGCATTCTGATATGACTAAGTTCAAAAGAAGCATTTTTTTTTTCAATAGAAATCTTTTGTAACATTATAAATATGTTAACTATCACTTTTGATCAATTTAATGTATCATTGGTGAATGAAAAGTTACCCCAAACTTTGTAAGGTAGTGTAACTGCTAAAAAATATTCTCATATTTTAGGGGCAGAGTTGTTATAGTTAGCTAAAATTAAAACTAAAAAAATTTTTTTTTCATTACTAAAATACCATAACAAAAATAAAATAAGTTCACTAATATGAAATAACTATTAAAAAAATATAAATTAATAAAATTGCAAAAATACAAAAAAATACTAAAGCTTAAATATGGTAAAACTAATGAAAAATATGACTAAAAATGTATAATAGTATCTCAATTAAACTAAAATAAGTAGCTAGTATATGTAGATGACTTCCAGGCTAATACACATGAATGAAAATCCACAAAACTCTAATGTAAGAATCATTGCTGTAAGACTTTACATTTATTCTCATTCAGTATTGCACCATCAGTTCCAAATTTCCCCACTCACTCTTCCTGGGTGGTTTTGCCCCTAAATAATATATAACATGGACTATTGCATCCCCTGTGCAATAAAAAACATTTGTGCAATACCAAACATTCAGACTCATATTTGTTTAACATATCCTTTCATCTTATTCACATTCTTCTGAATAATTAAATGTTACATATTTGTACATGCATATATTGTCTATTGTCTATTCATTTACTCTATATATTTTATTCACTTGTCTGTATTTTATTTTAATTATTTTCAAAGACAAATTCGGTGGAGATGCTTGTCAATAAATCTCATTCTGATTCTGATTCAACCTACACTTGATTCCAATAGCCAAAACTCTTGACTACCCAAGACAGTTGCAATGATATCTCTCCAGGTTTGTGTTTAATGAACATGTGCTGTAAGGTAATAGAACACTCCCTGCGAGCTCTCGTTTCTATATGGATGAATATCCTCGCCTCATAATGAGAAGTTTGAGCCCATTAAATCTGTACCCTCTGATCTTTACCTACAGGGCATGCACATTGCGAAGCTGTGATGCTTTTATTTCAGCTCCAGGTGTCTAGTGTTGCCCTTCATTTTTTAGGCTCTGCTACTGATGCCCTCTCGCACTGTCTCTGTCTCACTATAGGCTCTGAGGTCATCGTGGGGGTCAACAAGTACCGCCTGGAGAAGGAAGAATCCGTCGACGTGCTTTCCATCGACAACACAGCTGTGCGTAACAAGCAGATTGAAAAGCTACAGAAGGTTAGTTCCCTCTGGCGATGACTCACAGCACGGATTTTGAAGTCGAGTGCCTTCATCCGTATTGACGTGATCTGAGATGGTCACGTATAGTCCGTTCCCAACCGAGCACTCTGTGAAGTTACCTAATCACAATCAAGGGCTTTAATTCAATCGAGCACTTGAAGTGCTCCATTGAAATGGTCATAATTGATCATTTTATTCTTCAGAGTCAGAGAAAGTAGAGAAGCATACAAGGCTGTAGGAGCGATCTGGACTTCAAGTCAGCATGAAAAGAAAGTTGCATTAGTCTTGAGCTGAGATAATTGGGTTTGGAATAGTTGCGTTTTGTTAAAATAACATATGTTTTCATTTGTTTTTAATACACATTTGCAGTTTTTATTTCATTTAGTAGAAGCAATTTATAATAAATCCAAAAAATAATGATCATATTCATAGTTTTCAGTTACATGGCTGCCGTGGAGACCTGGAGGGCAAAACATCCATAGAACTGCAGCACAGGGCTGTCTTTTTTGCCATCTCAAAAGAAGATAAACTGAAATTTGTGAACAAAAATGCACTTTTGATCCATATTCAGCACCTGCTGCAGTATTTCAATCACTAAATCAGTGGAACATTCTTAAACACTTAACGTGAAAAACGCTTAAAGTGTCTTTAATGTACTAAAACATATTTAAAAATCATATTCAGTATACACCTTATTGATAATGCGTACTATATATATATATATATATATAAGCAAGCAGAGACCAGAATATGAATGCAACATGCAAAATGGTTAAAGGTGCAGTAAGCGATTTCTGAGAAATCCTGTTGAAAGTGGATCCGACTGAGCACCATAACACACTTGTAGCCAATCAGCAGTAGGGGGCGTGTCCCCTCATGATGGGGGAGGAGAGAGAGTGAGCAAGAGGGAGATTTGAAGAAAGACTGTAGAAAGAGAAATGGCTGAGAGACATTACAAAAGAGAAAAGCTCAGAGGAATATCACTGGAAAAAGAAGGGTTATGATCAGGCAAGAGCTTTAGGATCTAATATTAGAAAAACTTTCCTGTGCTGGAGATGCCTTTAGTGGGAAGGCCTGAAAACGGACACAGAGGTTGTGTTGTTTCTGCTCCAAATGTGAGTAACATGCTTTTGTAATGTAGCTGTAGTAACAGGACAGTTTTAAGTGTCATTGTTTCTCTGGAGCTGATGTGCTGTTGCTGGTGACTAACAACCAACTCTTCCTTGTGTATACTCTTGTGTACTGTGTTCATTTTTAGCGCAATTTTCCTACGGACAAAATTGCGATTGTTAACTCATGATTTCTGTTCTGTCTGTGCGCACCAATCTTGCACTTCTATCTCCTCCTCAACCAGACCACCTAGAGACTTCGGGTTTTCGGCATTATGTTAAGGAAGGTCTAATCCCGGGAACGCACACAAAAAAAAAAAAACAAAAAAAAAAAAGTACTATCTCTTAGTGTTGTGATCCCATGACGTCAGAAAATTGCGCTAAAACACTCACTGAGTTTTTATTACTTGTTTGTTCTTAGTTGTCATTCTTTCATCATCTTCGCTTTATTTTTCGCGAAGCATTATTTTGCTGCACCTTTTAAGCATTTTCTTTAGAATGGTTTTCTATAGAAAAATACTTAAGAAACTATTCTGGGTTCATCTGGTTGCCTGTACATAGTATTCATCATCAATAAGTTGTATATTGAATTTGTCTTTTATTATCACTCTCTGTCTTAGTGGTTCAACGGATCACAAAACTCATAGTTCGAATCATATTATGGTTTTTGATGAATGTATCGGATGATTTTTTGGATCAGCACAAAATTATTTTGGGGATTGGGGCGACAAATGTATCTTTGCTGTCCATTTATTACCTAAAGCACACTTTAAGTACTTCGATACCAGTCTAACTAATAATGTTCAAACATTATTATTTAATAAAAACATTTAATAAAAAAAAATCTAATCAAATGCATTAATTACAAGCATAGATAAATACAATTACAAATTACAAATAAAGTAAGGTCTAACTGTATGAATTCAGGTACAGACATGCAGTAATTAGGCCTAAATGTAAATAACACTGGTGTTCACTGTATAAATTATATATAGATTAAAGTGTTTTGCTGAGACAGGTTTCTTGACATAATTTTGTGTGTATGTGTCCTTTCAAGCGAATGGGGATGCGAAAAAGGAATCTATTCGCTGTTCGCACTCTATCTGAAACGTGCCTCCGTGTGTGTGGCTGTGCGCACGTGTACCAAATTGACGGTGAAACTAATCCGCAAAACACATGTGTGCTGAACCTTGGGGCCTGGTCCGTACGGATCAACTACAATCCGTTTGTCCCCAGTCTTTAGAATGATAATAGACATGTGACATCACAGAAATAAATTATGTTTTATAATGTATAAAAATGGTTAAAAATAATGTTTAGTTAAACATTAAAAAATAAATTTAACATTTATAATTCTGATATTTTGCACCTTTACTCTTTTTTTACTTGTTCTTGGTGAGCACAAGAGACTTTCGAAAACATTAGAAAAAAATTGAATGTATGTGGTACATATCTAGCTGTGCTTTTTGTGTGAGCTATTGTATTATTTTGAGAGCGACAAGCCAACATTGCAACTCAGAATGTCTGAGAAATATTAATAGCCAGTTTTACTGATATTTAATGTGAGGGAATTGCAGTTAGACCACATAAAGAGACCAATATGTTAAAAAAAGACGGTTGCATAAACTGCTTAGACTAGTCTTAAAGTCAGCTACATAAAAAGGTACTCGGTTTACTTTGAAATGGAAAAGTAAAACTGATTACCCCTTGGCTAACTGGTAGTTGGTCAAACTAGTAAAGACACTGTCTTAACATAGTGGCTAATTTAATGCAACTGGCCCCTGGAGTCAAAGTTGAAGTTCAACAAAGTTCTCCACACTTCCATAGGCTGTAGAAAATGAGTAAGGGGATCCAGCCTCAAACTAACACTAATACTTTATCATTTGATAACCTAATTATCCCTATGACTGTCATATGATAGGTTAACAGTAACCTTTAGCAACATCCAAACATAGTTTTCTGTTCTTTACGCATATTAGCTCATTTAAAGACATTATCTTTGAAACTTTAACTTTTCAACTTAACTTGAAATGAATTACAAAACAAGTACACAGTGTTTACTGATTTAGCCCTTCTTTCAGAGAACAAATGTTACTGCATTCCTGACATGGGTCAGACCCTTTAGTAACCTCTCAGATACCTAAATCAGACATTCCCTGTATCATAAATACCAGAATAGATACACTGGTTTTAGGAAAACTATGATTTGCCATTCATTATATAATACAATAAGAGGGATTGTAAATCCACCCTCTTTAAGTGGATTCACTGAAATGCATTTCATTTGCTCATCATTTGATCTCCTGCATCAAATTAGATATAATGCTTTGATATTGGATTGCATTTATCTTTTCCTTCAAGGGATTATTAATATATCTAATGAGCTTTCAGCAGTGAATCTGTATAGGATACTGTGCAGTCGGTTGGCCGTTGCAAAATAGCATGGTGATGAAGGCTAATGATTGACCAAATCATTTTAGTGAATCAGTGTGTTTGGCATGTAAATGTTCAAGTTCAATGTTTCGCTGATTGTCTTGCAGTTGTAATCGAAATGATTCAACCCTCATTGCAAATTTGAACAAAATGTACTGACTTTCAGCTGTTTGCAATGAACAAATCAAACTAAAGTAATTGAAATAGCTCAACACAACAAATGTTTCAAGTGCTTTCCCCAAATTCAACTGAAAATGCATTTTTCAATGACTTCCCTTTTGTTCATTGCAAACAGCGGAAAGTCTACATTTTGCCAATAAGCCTGATTTGCAATGGGGGTTGAATAATTTCGAATACAAGTGTTGTGAAGTTTGCATTCCCATACAACAGGAAAAAGGTTCCTAACAATCGTTTCTCATACACCAGACCATATGTAGTGTCTTTTGTTGCCCTACTCTACCCTCTAAACACATTGACATTCAAATAAATGTCATGGGTTTCTAATAATGCATGGCTCTTTGTGAATATCTAGTTAACCACTTATTTGTGCTGCATGTTTTCTATGAATCTATAGAGCAGTTTGATGTGATAAAGTGTGTGATACATTTTTCATGTTTAAATCACACTTTGTGGGTTTATTGCCATTTCCCTGGAGTGAAGACTTTCTCGCAGGTTGTTTTATCTGTTGTCACGCTAAGAAATAAACTTTAGTTTGAAGATTGATGATAAATGCAAGTCGACAGCACGTTGCTTGGGAGTTCTCATGTGATGACAGTCTGTATATTGATGTTGAAAATGTAAATGCATGAAACCAATTTTATAGTTTCTGTCAGTGACGGCTCAAATATTTGAAGGTGGTTTGTTTGATCTGGAAGCATTTGGGATCTGTGCACACATCATCTCTTCATGGTTTCCCAAAACATCTTCAGTTCAGAAAGTATGTACTGTACCTTATGATACCTATGTTTGGTACCTTGGAAAATAATGTAGACTCCATGTTGTGAAAAAGAACAGCAAATATGTGTAAAGTAATAAACTGGAAATGGAAGTCTGCAACTAAACAACATTTCAAGCTGCACATTTGCTCTTTTTAAACCCTCAAAATCAATGGGCCTGTGTACTTGCCATAATTATTTTATTTGAGATATTTTATTTTATTTTATTTTATTTTGAAAAAGATTCAAGTATTATCTCTGATAATGGACATTATGCCACAAATTCAACTGATAGAGCTTAACTTATATTGAACCTGCAACTACCTTGTCATCTCTTCCCTCTGAATGAGACAAACTTTATTTTAATATTAATATCTAATATTATAAGTTGTCCTTAGAGAAAATATAATGTATGTTATGAAGATTCTACAAAGGAATCACTATTATTACTTTGGGGTTTGTCATTATTTCAGTGCTCTTATAGTATTTATTAATATATTGTATTAACTGTTTTTTTTTTTTTTTTTACATTTTAGTGTAAGTTTTAGTAATTTTGTTATGCATTTTGTTTTGTTTTTTATAACCCTATATAACTTTGATTCATTTTTAAAGCTTTAATTATTTCCCCTAATATTTATATATATTTTTTCTAGCTTCATTTCAATTACTGACAATTTATTTCTAATTATTTTTATTATTATTTAGTTGTATTCAGCAAAACAACACTGAAAGGAGATCCCTTCCAGATCACACACCATCATTTAACAGTCAGATGATCCTTTTTTTATTTTTATTTTTTTTATTAAATGAACTTGTTCTGCACAATATTAGCACAAGCTAGAGCATGTGAAGGAACACAGTAACTTCTCTGTGTTTCACTGCCTTCACAATTTGTTCACCCCATTTACAGCAATTACTTTAGTTATAATAATCTGATTCTGCACTATATGCTGTGTTTTCTGAGACTCTTTCACCCACAATGTATTAATGCTCTCCCACACCTCCATCTGCATGAATTTAAATGCCACCCATGTTGTTTATACACTCCATACTGATTCCATGTTGTTGTATGTTTATATGGCTCATCCGGGGCCAGTGTTTGCAGATGGTAATGAGGCTGCCATTGCATTGCAGGTCAGAGAGAGCAGAGATGCAGAGGCGGCGAAGAGGTGCTTGGCCGCGATCGTGCAGTGTGCACGTACCAGAGATGGAAATATCCTGGAGCTCGCTGTGGAGGCTGCGAGAGCCCGGTGAGTCTACCTACGTGACTTCCAGATGCAGGGGGCTTTGAAAACTGGGTGTGAAATTCACAGTTGAAAACACAAACACACTCACGAAAGGTTTATTCCCACCATTAAAGGCCTGTTCACAACAAGAACGATAACTATAACGATTAAGATATAGTTTTAAAAATAATACTAAAAATGTAAAATAATAGTTGAGTTCACAGCACAACTATAATGGCACAGAGAAACAGTTATTTTTTCTGTAAAAACTCTTGACGGCCAATCAGAATCCATTCTGCTTTAAAGAGCTCAAGCATTTACTAGTTATCATTATAGTCATTTTTATAGTTGTCGTTGTTGGGCCTTAACTCTAAACTTCTTCATAACTTATTGGCATATACTATTAGTGTGTGACTTGCATCGTTTGCGCTAAAGACGTGAAAGATTTCCGTCTGCACATGCAAGCTCCTCTCACACATTCAGTAAATCGGTAAAAAAAAATGTAGTTTGGTGATACAGAACTATCTTCTTTATTACATAACACATCACTATCTAGTGTTTCATTTATTATTCATTAGATCACAAATTATTTATCAGTATTGTGCGCATTTATTATTTATTAGATTTGATCTAATCATTTGTATAAGTATTCACAAAGAAACTCGAGTGAGGTTGCAGCAGAGTCCTGCAGTCCATCATAATATATGATGAGATATCATAGTTTGAAGCGACAGGAAGACAAAAGCAAAGTACAGGTCTCTCATCCATCAGCGCTCATGAAACCTGCACATGCTATATGGTCTGTTTTTGCTCATCGCAGGTATATTTTTTTATGGTTTTAGTTTCAGTTATAATTACAACCCTGCTGCACATATACCTAGGGGTGGGCGATAAAGCGGTAGACACAATAAACCCATAGAAATTTGTCAACTGGTAGAGTTAGTTATGATAGAGATAGGTCGCAGTTATGATAGAGACGATAGTCCTATCATAGAGCGTGCGAGTACTGAACTGAGGCGGGCCTTATTTGCATATTCATAGAACCGCTATACTAAATGAGGCAAGGGTGTAGAGTTACATTTGAAAAAAAGTCAATCAAAGATGAGTTTTAAGGGATAAAATTATTGACGACAGTGGGACTTTAGATGAATTTAAATGGTTGAGAAAGAAATCGTGTGTAACTGTATATTGGATCCATGCATTTGATCTTAAATAGACAGCAGCCTAATATAACTGCTGCTGTCTGTGTCATTAATGTTTATCTAACCATAAAAGAAAACGAGAAAATCACTCATTGATCTTGACTGAATTACCTTTGTAACTTTAATAAAATATAAATACATGTATATTTAATTTACACAGTGAAAACTATGTAAAAACTAGTGGTTTTTGTTCATTTAATTACTTTATACAATTTATGTAGATTTTCTTTTCTAGTGCGTGAAGTTTTTCAGGTAGGTTTATTTCATTTGTGTCTTTGTTCTATTGTAGTTTTGTCCTATTGGCCTTAATTATTTGTAATTAGTTTCTTTCTTCTTTTATCACTGATTGTTTACTTGTCTTCAGTAAGCTTGAGAGTTTCTATGTTTTAGTTTTTTACTATTTTTGTTTTTCAATGGTATCAAAAATGTTGATATCATAACCTTGTTTAAAGCAAAAATAACTATACCGTGATATATGTTATCGTGAAATAAGATTACTCATATCATGATTTTAAGATTTTTGTCATATCGCCCACCCCTACATAAACCTTATTGAGACATTGTCTCAACTCGGATCATTTGTAACTTTTTTTGTTTCTTTTCTTTTTTTCCCCATATTATAAAAATATTATCTTGCTTTTGGATGTCTGGCTGGAAGAGCTCGAGTTAGTGCCGCGTGTCTGTGTTTTACCAAGCTTAGTGCAAAGCTGCTGTTTCTCATCGGCAGATTGGGGGATCACACGCTTTGAACACAAGGAATGCGATTCTTGCCTGTTTAATGCACTGCAAACTCAAATTCAATCATATAACAATCCAAACAAAAATAAAGGAATTGTGTTGCATGTTATAATGTGGTTATCTGTGGATTAAAGGATTCTGTTGGTTTCTGTAGGTGCTCGGTGGGGGAGATCACAGATGCCATGAAATCAGTTTTCGGGGAGCACAAGGCCAGCACGCGCATGGTGAGCGGAGCGTACCGCAGCGAGTTTGGCGAGCATGAGGAGATATCGCTGGCGCATAACAGGTAGGAGTTTGCAAATTCCCCTTCCCAAAATTGAGTGCCACTTTCTGGAACTCATTCCTCATGAGGCTAGAGGAAAGGAGTTGGCATAATTAAAAACATGCATGCATACATACATACATACATGCATACATACATAAATGCGTATATATATATAGTATAATATATATAATGTATGACATAATCGAAATGTAAAAGTATATTATGAAAAAATGTGTAGTAGTGGTCAAAAGTGATGCCCGACTTCTTATATTAAATGTAGAAAATATTTGGTTTGCATGTTCTGAAGTTTTTTGTAGAATTTTGTGCTCACGTGAAACCTTTTTTTTTTTTTTTTGCATTATCACGCGTCACAATTTCCGTTTTTTTTTTTATACTGCCTTTGTGCGTTACTGGCATTTTACTATGAAGAAAATGATGAGAGTATGGATGCGCATGAATTAATAAAAATCTATTTGCTCAAAATTTGTCTTTTGTTAGGGCAGTAGGCTATAGGCTATCTCTAATATCCATGACCTTATGTCCGCTTTAACGCATCCTCTGTGACAGCCGAGAAACCAGCTGTAAAATGGGCTGATGGCGCAATATGGTCGGGTGGAGTTTTGACCTACAGTTTGAGGAGCCAATGGAGATATGAGGTTTAGCCACAGCGTCTTTTAAATGCTTTTCATTGGTTAAATATTTGTAAAATCCACATACAGACGTAAAGGATGACCAATAACATTCATTTTATAAAACAAAAAATGATTAAATATAGTTACGAGGTTTCGGCCTGACAGCAATGATATATTCTTATTTGTAGCATTTATTTTGACTTATTTTTTGGAATTTGATCATTTTCCATGCACACCTGACCTGACAACCTGTCAGGGCACCAGCACAGTGGTTGGGAAACACTGCTCTATGGTATATCCTGCTCATGAAGACTCTAAAAGAGGTCAAATGTTGCATTAAACAATAATAACAGTTTGCCGACATTTAATCTTTTTTTTTGCTCTTGAGCTGACCCCATAATTCAGTGTGATATCTTCCTTTTGACCCTTATGGCATCATATTTGTTATTTTCATAAAGCACTAAATGTAACTGGATTTATCTTTAGCTGCTGAATTGATGATAAATCAGGATGGCTTAGACAGAGAAAAGCTCTGAGATTCCACTATATCTCTGTATTTGTGTGTCTTAAGGATTTTTTGCAGTCAGATTAAAGCATGTCTTGTCTACCCGCCCCATTGTGACCTCAGTTTGACAGATTAGATGAGATTGAGAATTTGAATGTGACAGTACGTATCAAACATTACACCATAAATATTTAACACAAAACTTACAAATGATCCAGATCTTACAACCTGAACATCTCAGACTCACATGGTACATTGTACATTACATTACTGGGGAATTATTTTGCACCATGTAATTTAAAATTTTTATGGGAAATTGGTTTTTGTAGTTAATTACATAAACATATATTATAAATACTCTTGATTATCCAGACCTTTGTTTGAAACCAGATTTAGTAAAGTTTGTTTAGTAAGAGTGAGTGTTCTTTTAGCATTATTTATATGCTATTGAAGTACTTGAAGTTTTAGCAGATTTAAAGTTTTTTTTGTTTGTTTTTTAGTTCTTCAACTAATATTTATATTTTATTTTGTTTCAGTTTTATTTCAATTACCAAAAATGGCTTTATTTCAATTATTGAATAAAAATGTAAGTTATTTAGTTAACGAGAACAACAGTCTTAAAGGAAAATATATGAAGTAACCAACCACAAGTTTCTTCTTTTAAAGGAATAGCTCACCCACAAAATTATTTATACACCCTCATGTTGTTCCAAACCCATGTGACTTAGTTTCAGCACAAAGTGAAAAAAAATTACACAGGAGCACCATTAAAAGTGTTTGAAACCTCATCTTATTTAGTCAGTATGTTGATGGTATTATCCCATGTGCTTTTGTTTCTCAGAATCGCACAGTTCAAAAAGCATGAAGGCAGAAATCCCCGTCTGCTCGTGGCCAAAATGGGACAGGACGGTCATGATAGAGGGGCAAAGGTCATCGCCACTGGATTCGCAGACCTTGGGTTTGATGTGGACGTCGGCCCGCTTTTCCAGGTATGAAAGACACTATATCCGTCATGGTGCATCTCTACTTTTTTGTTCCCATTTAAAAGAGTTTTTATTTGTATGCATTTCTAATCTTTTGCAAGTGAGGTTATTCCTTTCCTCTGAAAGTCATCCATGTGTTAAAGACGATCAAGAAGTCACCTCATGGAGCTTAACTTTTCCTAATCGTGTTTATCTCTCACATTTTGGCACTCATGTTTCCTTTAAAGACTATCATCAATTAAGAGATCCTTTCTGAACCAAAGACATCAAGAGGTCAAGTGCATACCTAAGAGTTAAGCTCCCATTTCTCCCTAGTTTTCAAAATAAGAATAATCCGGTTTTCTCATTTGTGCTGCATGAATACTTTCCTGGACAAAACCATTTTTGCATCAGATTAATGGTGTTCATTTTAAAAGCCAATGTCTTTGACCCTAAACACATTAATATACACCACCGTTCAAAGGTTTGGGGTCAGTAAGATTTTTGTTGTTGTTGTAGTTTAGGAAAGAAGTCTCAATTGCTTCCCAAAAACTGTAAAATTGTGAAATATTACAATTTCAAATTAAGGTTTTCTATTTGAGTATAGTTAAAAATGTAATTTATTCTTATAATGACAAAGCTGAAGTATTTTTTAAGAAATCTGAGAGATTTCTGTCCCTCCATTGACAGTTATGCATCTGCCACTTTGACGCTTCAAAAAGTTCATAAAGAGATCGTAAAACTAATACATATGATTTGAGTGGTTTAATCCAAATTTTCTGAAGAGACTTGATCAATTTATATGATGAAAAGATTTAATTTAGGCTTTTATTCACATTTAAACATTGATCAGTGAACATAAACAGAAGCTCAACTGAACCTGCTTGACACGTGTGAACAAACCTCTTGCTGAAGCTCAAACGTGCTGCGTAGCACGAGAATGAACCTCAAGTGGTAGTTGCATAGTAGTCTGTGGAAGGTCAAAAAGCTCTCAGATTTCATCACAAATATCTTAATTCGTGTTCCAAAGATGAATAAAAGTCTTACGAGTTTGGAACGACATGAGGGTGAGTAAATGATGACAGAATTTTCATTTTTGGGTGAACTATCACTTTAATTTCACAGTCTAATACTTGTCACTTCAATGGATTTTTTTTTTTTTTGTCTGTTTCCATGATGACAGACTCCACTGGAGGTCGCCCAACAGGCCGTAGATGCAGATGTGCATTGTGTGGGGGTCAGCACACTGGCAGCTGGACACAAGACACTCGTGCCCGAGCTCATCAAAGAGCTGCGTAACCTCAACCGGCCAGATATCATGGTGATCTGCGGAGGGGTCATACCACCACAGGTAACACCTGACTCCTGACAGACAGCTAGATATATGAGCAGAGGCACAATGTGAGCTGAACTGCTGCTTACACAGGCAGAGAATTGTGTCTCTTAGACTGAGATCTGTTCTGTGAAATCTGTCAGTTTCAAAGAAAGCGGAGAATGAAAATTGATATCAAATTAGTCTGAAACTTTGAAGGCATTTTTCTCAGTTAGTTAGCTTGTGTAATTACAGCTTTGCCTTGCACCATATCCTAACATGTGATAAAATGTATCTTTTCCATATTAATCTGGAACAACAGCAATATAAAAAGTATGACAATTATAATCTCAGGTTACAGGTACTGATTATGTGCTTAATTTAATGTTAAAAGAATTTAATGTGAGTTTGAATATCATTTTGCATGACTTTATAGCTATACTGAAAGTGACAATGGATATTTCACCTCAGATCTAGGTGTGTCCCAGTTCATGTTACTGCGTACTTACACTATTTATTCTACAAAATGGCATAGAATAGTGGGTGAGTAGTGTTATCACACTGAACATTCCCAAAAGAAAAAGTGCACTTTAAATACAAGGATGATGCACTTACTTAAATAAAGTGTTGCTCGATGAACACTTAAACTGTCGCAGCTTTAGGGTGCGTTCACAAAAAAACCTTGGTGCGATTGCTCTGTTAGTGCGGTTGATTTTAATAAGTGTGAACGCTGCCATCCGAACCCTGATGCGCACTAAACAAGCGGACCGAGACCCCTGAAAATATGGATCTCGTTCAGCTTCCAAACGAAATCTGGTGTGGTTCGACTGAAATATGATCGCAACACTGACCAAAGACATGTAATCGAACCAAAAACAGGACATGATGTCACAAGGTGCGACCTAAAAAGGACAGAATGCTCAAGCATAGCTGTTTTTCAGAACAGCGTCTCCTCGCAGCAGATCTTCATTTGTGTGTGTGACGGAGGGATTCCTGCTGCTGTTTTGACCCCTTTACATATTTGATGAGCTCTTCAGATCAATATTATTGATCTGCTTTCTTAAAGGAGAACTCCGGGACAATTTTAACATTGAGCTCATTTTTTTGTAAATTTGGAGTACTGTCAGTACAGAGAACAACGACAAAAATCGGTGTTGCCTACATCGTGTTATCCTCTTTTTAAAATTTGCACCCTGTTGACTTCAATGGGGCAAGTTTTAAACCTGCTTTTAGCCTCTTAACATCCTTGATGTGTCATTACAAGTGCACAGCCATTGTGAGTGATTCCTTCAGAGTGAACACGGTGAATCTGACTGCAGTAGATGTGAAAGATATGAATAAAAATGAAGTTAATTCGGCCAGCGCTCATACCTGTATTTATTTCCTGTCAGTCGAAGTCCACAGTAATCGATTGTCGAGTTCTCCACTGTTGCTTAGTTACCTATGATCACACGCGTGAACTCGACAATCGACTACTATGGACTTCGACCGAAAACAGGAAATAAATACAGGTATGAGCGCTGGCTGAATTAACTTCATTTTTATTCATATCTTTCACATCTACTGCAGTCAGATTCACCGTGTTCACTCTGAAGGAATCACTCACAATGGCTGTGCACTTGTAATGACACATCAAGGATGTTAAGAGGCTAAAAGCAGGTTTAAAACTTGCCCCATTTAAGTCAACAGGGTGCAAATTTTAAAAAGAGGATAACATGGTGTAGGCAACACCGATTTTTGTCGTTGTTCTCTGTACTGACAGCACTCCAAATTGACAAAAAAATGAGCTCAATGTTAAAATTGACTGGAGTTCTCCTTTAAGGTGCACGATGACGCATATTATTTTCATGTTATCACTGTGAAGCTGCTTTGATACAATCTGTATTGTAAAAAGCGCTATATAAATAAAGGTGACTTGACTTGACGAGCTCCATCTTATACCATCATATGTATGCACATAGAGTGAGCGCATTTAGCCCAGCACACAGCATTGTTTTAGATGTTCGACAAGTTCCGTCACAAAGTATATGTCATAGAAGCCGGGTGTTTTTTTTTTACTTTATCTTTAGGTTCGGTGTTAAAAATGACAGTGTGAACGCTAAGCGAATCAGGACTAAATGTATCGTTTTCTTTTTTGGTCTGGATCAAAAGAACGAACCACAAGTGTGAACACTTGCTATCAGACTCTGAATGCTGGATGTCAGAATAACGTTTCAATCATGTTAAAATGGTCTAATGATTATGTGTTCCAATTCCATTTTGTTGCATGTGCAGAGCGCTTACAAAGAGACTCCATCCACAGGCTCTTCTGATTAGCTGTATTCTGCCGTGTCTCGGAGTTTTGCATCTGGTGTGGACGGACAAATTACTTGTTGCTGGAATCTTGTCACATCGTATCTAGTTAAGACACGGGCGTTAGATGTCTATGCCTCAGATAGCCTTATAATATAAAAATGAACATTTTATGAGCTGTTATCTTTGTTTTGATATGGACAACACTGAAGTTAAATTATCTGTCCAGAACCGAAGACACTGATGTAGATTAGACTTGACTGAACTCTATGTGCATTCATTCAGAAAGTTCACCATTCACAATGTGAATGGAAAAGATAAGAAACAGCAACTTTCATGGCAGAAACATCAAGTTTTTTTCCTCTATTAATCGTTGAATCTTTAAATCTCAGTGCAAAGTCAAATTACCTTTTTTTTGTACTGATTAATAAAGCAGTTAGTCATGATGAAAGGAGACACGTTATATTGATTTCAGCATTGATTAAGGGTTGTTAGGCCCGACACACAGCATTGGCCGCTTATAACTGCCGAGTAACATGATTGGAAATCAATTTAATAAGCATTCTGACCTTTGCCACATTTATAATGAATTTGAATCGTAAGGTCACTGATTCAGTGTATGGTGCAACACTTGCTGCATTCATATAGAATTGAATAGATGTGCACCTACATGTGGGTATATTGGATATTTTATAGTAGTTATTGACAACACCAAGACTAATGCTTTGATTTCTATGGAATGCATAAACTGATGAAAAATGTATGCAGCTTGGTGTAAAATGTAAAGATACTACTGTTAAAAAGTTTGGGGTCGTGTTGTTGCAAGAATTCTCTCATCAAGGCTGCATTTATTTAATCAAAACTACTGTACTGTAAAAACAGTAATATTATGAAATATTACTACTATTTAAAATAACTGTTTTCAATTTGAATTCATTTTAAAATATAATTTATTCCTGTGATGCAAAGCTGAATTTTCAGCATTATTCATCCATTCTTTAGTGTCACATGATCCTTCAGAAATCATTCGAATATGCTAATTTGCTGCTCAAGAAACATTTCTTATAATTATTTACTGTTTACTGTCACTTTTGGTCAATATAATGCATCCTCCCTGAAGTATTAATTTCTTTTTTTTAAAGTCTTACTGACCCCAATACTAGTGTGTTTAAATCATCTAATCTAACACTAATAACCCTGTTATTTTATTTATATTATTTTTCTTAATATAACACTGTTGTTTGTGCTCATTCAGATCAAAAAATTAACATGCATGCTTTCATCTTTTCATCTTCAAACAGAGACCATTTGCTCTCCCAGCAGAATACAGATACATTTTTATCTACACCCCCTGACAAAAGTCTTGTCGCCTGTCCAAGTTGTAGGAACAACAAATAATAACTTGACTTCTAGTTGATCATTTGGAATCAGAAGTGGCTTATATGAAAGGCAAAGGCCTCTAGATTACGCTTATTTTACCAAACTAAAATCTTATCATGCCTTGATTTTTAATTATTTAATTAGGACAGAAAGGTCAGACTTTGCTTAGACAAAAGTCTTGTCACTTAACAGAAATAATGTACAGTACAGAACATAAAGTCATGGTGCAGTGGAAAAATAATTAATATTGTGTATGACTCCCATGAGCTTGGAGGACTGCATCCATATGTCTCGGCAATGACTCAAATAAAGTCATCTGGAATGGCAAAGAAAGCATTCTTGCAGGACTCCCAGAGTTCATCAAGATTCTTTGGTTTCATCTTCAATGCCTCCTCCATCTTACCCCAGACATGCTCAATAATGTTCATGTCTGGTGACTGGGCCGGCCAATCCTGGAGCATCTTGACCTTCTTTGCTTTCAGGAACTTTGACGTGGAGGCTGAAGTATGAGAAGGAGCGCCATCCTGCTGAAGAATTTGCCCTCTCCTGTGGTTTGGAATGTAATGGGCAGCAAGAATGTCTTGATATCTCAGGCTGTTGATGTTGCCATCCACTCTGCAGATCTCTCGCACGCCCCCATACTGAATGTAACCCCAAAGCATGATTTTTCCTCCACCAAACTTGACTGTTTTCTGTGTGAATCTTGGGTCCATGCAGGTTCCAATAGGTCTTCTGCAGTATTTGCGACGATTGGGATGCAGTTCAATAGATGATTCATCGGGAAAAAATCAACCTTCTGCCACTTTTCCATAGTCCATCCTTCCTGCAAGCTGTGGGCCTTGACAAATGCAACACGATTTTTTAGTTGTCTTCTGTTTAATACTGGTTTCTGAGCACTAATTTGGCCATTGAGACCACTGCGTGAGAGAATTCGACAAACTGTTGTTGTAGATACAGGGGTTTCTGGTGACCAGTTGTTATGTAGCTCTGCTGCAGTTGAAAAAGGGCTGGCCCTGGACTGTCGAACAAACAAACGGTCCTCTCGAACAGTTGTCTTACGGGGTTTGCCTGACCTGGGCCTGTCATGAACTTCACCAGTTTCTTCAAATCTTTTTCTTATCCTCTCCACTTGACGTTTAGTTACATTAAAGATGTCTGCCACCTCAGCAGGAGACTTGGTCTTCAGGCTCTTGATGATCAGCACTTTGGTCTGTGGTAGAATCTTTGGCATGCTGTCAGAGGTCAGGATGCATTTCAAATGAAGGTTGGGTGTGCTGGGGTTCTTCTTCTACACACCTGGGAATGTGTTAATTACAGTATTTGTCACAGGTGACGCTCTAATCTGTGATTAGTTGAATCCTTTAACGATGTGACAAGACTTTTTTCTAAGCAAAGTCTGACCTTTCTGTCCTAATTAAATCATTAAAAATCAAGCCATGATAAGATTTTAGTTTGGTAAAATAAGTGTGATCTAGAGGCCTTTGCCTTTCATATAAGCCACTTCTGATTCCAAATGATCAACTAGAAGTCAAGTTATTATTTGTTGTTACTACAACTTGGACAGGCGACAAAACTTTTGTCAGGGGGTGTAGATCATCGATTCGTTCACCTTGCTATCAGACTCTGAATGCTGGATGTCAGAATAACCTTTCAATCATGGTTCCATCTTTCAATGCTGGATGTCAGAATAACGTTTCAATCATGTTAAAATGGTCTAATGATTATGTGTTCCAATTCCATTTTGTTGCATGTGCAGAGCGCTTACAAAGAGACTCCATCCACAGGCTCTTCTGATTAGCTGTATTCTGCCGTGTCTCGGAGTTTTGCATCTGGTGTGGACGGACAAATTACTTGTTGCTGGAATCTTGTCACATCGTATCTAGTTAAGACACGGGCGTTAGATGTCTACGCCTCAGATAGCCTTATAATATAAAAATGAACATTTTATGAGCTGTTATCTTTGTTTTGATATGGACAACACTGAAGTTAAATTATCTGTCCAGAACCGAAGACACTGATGTAGATTAGACTTGACTGAACTCTATGTGCATTCATTCAGAAAGTTCACCATTCACAATGTGAATGGAAAAGATAAGAAACAGCAACTTTCATGGCAGAAACGTCAAGGTTTTTTCCTCTATTAATCGTTGAATCTTTAAATCTCAGTTCAAAGTCAAATTACCTTTTTTTTGTACTGATTAATAAAGCAGTTAGTCATGATGAAAGGAGACACGTTATATTGATTTCAGCATTGATTAAGGGTTGTTAGGCCCGACACACAGCATTGGCCGCTTATAACTGCCGAGTAACATGATTGGAAATCAATTTAATAAGCATTCTGACCTTTGCCACATTTATAATGAATTTGAATCGTAAGGTCACTGATTCAGTGTATGGTGCAACACTTGCTGCATTCATATAGAATTGAATAGATGTGCACCTACATGTGGGTATATTGGATATTTTATAGTAGTTATTGACAACACCAAGACTAATGCTTTGATTTCTATGGAATGCATAAACTGATGAAAAATGTATGCAGCTTGGTGTAAAATGTAAAGATACTACTGTTAAAAAGTTTGGGGTCGTGTTGTTGCAAGAATTCTCTCATCAAGGCTGCATTTATTTAATCAAAACTACTGTACTGTAAAAACAGTAATATTATGAAATATTACTACTATTTAAAATAACTGTTTTCAATTTGAATTCATTTAAAATATAATTTATTCCTGTGATGCAAAGCTGAATTTTCAGCATTATTCATCCATTCTTTAGTGTCACATGATCCTTCAGAAATCATTCTAATATGCTAATTTGCTGCTCAAGAAACATTTCTTATAATTATTTACTGTTTACTCTGTCACTTTTGGTCAATATAATGCATCCTCCCTGAAGTATTAATTTCTTTTTTTTAAAGTCTTACTGACCCCAACACTAGTGTGTTTAAATCATCTAATCTAACACTAATAACCCTGTTATTTTATTTATATTATTTTTCTTAATATAACACTGTTGTTTGTGCTCATTCAGATCAAAAAATTAACATGCATGCTTTCATCTTTTCATCTTCAAACAGAGACCATTTGCTCTCCCAGCAGAATACAGATACATTTTTATCTAGATCATCGATTCGTTCAAATATAGGTCCGTTCTCAGTCACAGTGGGGTTTAATTAGGGCCTTTATAAGGTCAGTAGTCTACACAATCCTACCTAATGATCTCCTAGCTAGTGGATATGAACGTTTGATGTATGTAGCAACCTGTGTGCCTGCAATTACACTGGCATGTTTGATACTTTGAATACTGCAGATATGTCTTTTTGAGCTTGCCCACATATGCATAAAATAGATTGCATTTACGTTTGGTTGCGTTGAGGTCTGAGAGCGCCTTAGTGCCATTTAAATGATTATTGAGTGTTAACCTGTAATGAGTGTGGGCCAGTGGAGGCGAAAGCTGTGGTAATTGAAGCAGACACGGAAATCCATCTCATGCACTCAATCCATTTGTTTATACTATATCAGATCTACCAGGTAGATTCCACAAGCGTTTGGCATAGCAGATAAAATAAACAAAATATAATATAATAAAACTGCATTTAGCTGTTTCATTTTCTGAGCTTGTGGTTCTCAACGAGTGGGTCACGACCAAAAAAATGAATCATGTTGATTGTGAATAATAAAATGCAGCTCATCATATAATTGTGCATAATTAGGATAGAAAAACAAGTAGCTCTTCAAATGCAAGAAGACAACGCTTCTATTGTCTTTTGTTATTAATGTCAGATGTCTTGTGCATCCAATCAGACTTTACAGTACTATTATTAATACATTATTTTAGCAATTTGGTACAGTGCATTTCAAGTTATACGCTTTGATGATAAAATCTGTGTGTCTGTCTGTCCATCTATCCATCGGCATATTTTGTATATATATATTTTTTATATATATAAAAATGTATGTATTATAATTTTTTTTTTTACTCATTTTGGAACTCATTTGTTTTTATAAACTAGAATAAGGAATTTACCATTAGTGGACCTCTTGTTAGAGACTCATTATAATAAACTGTTGAGTTCCTGAAACGCTTTTTGTGTGATCCAAAAAACACCCTACATTTTGAGCGAACAGTCCATTTCAGTTCGAGACCTTTTCCGTTTATGACCGTGATTGTTGTTTTTATCTAAAAGCAATTGGTTGTACTGAATTAGTTTCAAATTCAATATGTGCTCCAAAGCACACTTAAAATGTTCAAGGTTCAAAACAAGTTAATGTACACAATTAATTACTTTACTAATCATGACATAGTGAAATAGTTCAGATGCATTTTCTTCTCTTTTTTAGGACTACGAATTCCTCTACAATAGCGGCGTCAGCAGTATCTTCGGCCCAGGCACCAGAATTCCTCAAGCAGCAGTGGAGGTTCTTGACAACATTGAAAAAAGCCTGGAGAAGAACCGACATGCCATGTAACCAGAGAACAGTCAGATTTTGTCCTTTCCACACACTCAACATCTCAAGATGCACTTAAGCTTTGAGCAAGACAGCAATTCAATATGTTATTGACTGAGAATAATTAGAACCCTTTTATATTCCAACAGATATCACAACATGATGAAATCAGTTTGAAATAATTGACTCTCAGAATTGTATTTGATTTGAAAACATGTGAAAGCAGTCATTAGTTTTGTCTAAAATGTGTATAGTTTGACATAATGCATTAAACTCAGTGTTGATGTGGTCACCAGCCCCTTTCTTAACCATCATTTGGTATTTACAGATCTTATGTGACAAGATGGCACACTTGTGTAATTTTACGATATTTTCCTCATCAGAGTGAAGCTGTTTTATTGTTTTGTTCAACAATAGAAAATACCGTAAGCACAGAAATGTATTAACTTGGATAGTGCATTTTAGATACACAGTAATATAAGCTGTCTGTCTTTGCTCAACGTGGCCTTATGGACTTTTTTTTGCATGATCTCTATCTTATTGAGCACCATCTGTTTCAGCTTTTGGTAGAAAAGAGCACGTGGATGTTAAGATTATGTTTCTACACGGGCATGAAACCGTAAACCCTCAGTGATGTGAAAGTGAGCAGCTACATCGGCTTCCTGTGACTCTCTCTGCTTTTTCTCTGATTGTATTGCAGTACTGGATAAACCTTTATTTGAATATAGCAATGTTCATGTGAACTAATCCTAATTTAAAAATAGTCGCTTTATGTTGGTAAATTCACATTCAGATTCCTGTTTTGAAAGGAAGTTCACACTTTGGTGTCCGTCACACTAAACGGGAGCAAATCTCAGCAGTCACTTCACATGATCCTCATGTTAATGCCAGTGTGTTTAGTCCCCACGTAGCGTTTGTCTGCTCCGGCTGCGTCACCCTCTCCCCCCCCACCAAAAAAAACGAAAGAACCAGAAAATGACAAGACGTGATTGAGTCTGACGTTTTGTTCGCATGTCCCGTTGGCTGTGAGATTCGCAGAAGCCGTCAGGAGGATACACTCCTGCTGTGGGCCTGTTTATGTTGTTGACAAGTTCATGCAACAATTTACTAATGTTCTAAAAATACTTTTTTTTTCATAAAGTGAAAGGAATAGAGGGTATGCACGTGATGTCATTGTCGGCCGGAGTGACTGACGTCACGCCCATGGTGGAAGTGGTAGAAAGACTGAGCGGCATCATTTGTTTTCGGCGTGAATCCCGCGAAAAACACACAAAACAACTAAAACGGGAAAGAGCTTTGCGATTGACTGTACATCTAGATTTGACAAGAAATCTGAGGAATATTTTTACAGACTGCCGAAAGCTACAGAACAGAGGTAGATCATCGGATTGCAGCAAATTTATAGAAACAACTGGACTCCAGGCAGTGAAAGGATTTGCAGTTATCATTTTGTGTCAATATGCTGAATTTGGGGTACAATCATACCATATATATTGTATTGTTATATATTGTATTTACAACTCCTCAATGAAATATTACCATTGTATATTCTGCAAAATTGGATGTTTTTAACTAAAGGGGTGGTTGAATATGATTTCACTTTTCTAACTTCAGTTAGTGTGTAATGTTCAAAGCAAAGGGAGATATTTTCTTTTAAAGAAATTGCTTTTTAAGGACTACAACAAACGGCTGGTAGGGACTACACGACATTCCTCCCGGGTTAGTGACATCACCAACCCGAGAATTTACATAAACCCCGCCCCCGGGACGCGATTTATAGATTATCAAGAGAGAATATGCTAATCAATGACTAGAAGATAACTACACATAAGCTGCATAAATTCATCAACTAACCATTCAGAAATGTCCTGTTGCTTCTACATGTTGTCACTTCTCCTTGAGTCTCTCCATCATTGTCCGGTTTGAACATAAAAGGCTAAAGGTTTTTGAAATTTTCAGTGCATGTCTGTGTGAGGTAAAAGGACACAAGCTGTTGAAGCTCTGCCCTCTGTGCCGGGAGCAGCAGCTCATTTGCATTTAAATGAACAGACACAAAAACGGTGCGTTTTTGCTCACCCTCAAAAAGTGACAACTTTAACATGCTATATAAAAATATCTGTGGGGTATTTTGAGCTGAAATTTCACATACACACTCTGGGGACATTAAAGACATATTTTACATCTTGTGAAAGGGGCATTATACCACCCCTGAAAAAACTGAAAAAAACACTGAAAAAAAAAAAACAAACGTTTACAAGTTTTAGGGGCTGGGCGATATGACATATGTATAACACTGATATAAGTGATCACCCGGATTTAGACCTACCTATATTATATTTATAAAAAGCATTCACAGGCAAATTTTCTTTATTTATTTCCCCGGCGTCAAAATCAGGCACATATTAATGTCAGGACACACGATTCCTGGCTGCTTGTCAATATTCATGGATCACTGGATCTTTGGTAAATTGTAAGGAACACTAAATCGAATCCAGCCTTTAGTTTAAACTGATAATACTTAGTTTTACTCGTGTTTTCACAGTTTTCCCATATTAAATCCAGTCATGCAGCAGCTCCTCTGCCACTCGGTCCGGCTGAGGGGGCGTATTCTGGTGGGAAAGTGATGTCAATGCATACTCTCTATACATTCTCAAAACAGCTAAAACCAGTGGCCATTCTCCTCTGAACTCTGGCATCAACGAGGCATTTTCACCTACAGAACTGCAGCTCATTGGATATTTTCTCTTTTTTGGACCATTCTCTGTAAACCCTAGACATGGTTGTGCATGAAAATCCCAGTAGATCAGCAGTTTCTGAAATACTCACACCAACCTATCTGGCACCAACAACCATACCACGTGTGAAGTCGCTTGAATCACATTTCTTCCCCATTCTGATGCTCTGTTTGAACTTCAGGAGATCTTCTTGACCATGGGCAAATTCCAATCGGAAGTGAGGCTACCTATTCCCTACTTACTCCGAAGGGCAGAGCCATTGAAGTGCGGACTTTGGAGAGAGCAGGACACTTGAGCGTCATTATGAATCCATTTGGAGCGCACTTGATGAAGGGAGCAATTAAAGACCACTCAATTTCCCCATTAGCTTCACATGGAATGTTATCAAAACAAAGCTTCACTGTTAAAAAAAAACTGTGAAATTTACAGTAAAAAACCGGCAGCTGTGGTTACCAGTATTTTACCGTAAAAAATATGGTGGCAACCTTTTATGTTTTACGGGCAAAAAAACACAATGTAAAAAAAACCTGTGAAATTATGGTAAAAAATATGGTAGCAACCTTACTTTGGAAAAACAAAAAAACAACAGCAGGATTTATATGTGTGGTAAAAAAAAAACATCAGCTGTGGTTCCCAGTACTTTACCATAAAAAATACAGTAGGAACCTTTTAGTTTTCACGGGACCGTTATATTAGCCTGACTACGTCAGACTTCCTACTTCCGCTAATTTCATTTCGCTCCTGTAGTCAGTCTGAGATAGCAGCGTATCTTTCAGTTTTCCACCGGCCTGAAAACAGCCGGGCCAATCAACGAACAGAGGGCGGGCTGAGAGCCGTGACGTAGACGCTGATTGTTCCGTGGTGGATGCGTACTTGCGTAGATTTACTTCACATAATCTGCAAAAGTCGTTCACAGCCATGTTCACTCCGGTATTTCGCTCAATGGTTTAGTTTTTGCATCATACATGTGTTTACAGTGGAAGTTAGATGCGGCTGAGCATGCGCATAACACACGCCATAACCAAACGTTATGTGATTGGCTTACGGGTAACCAATGATTTTAAACTTCAGACAAGCGCCCCCCCCCGCGAGAGAGAAAACACTTCTCTATTATGCTATTCCAGACTCTCTCTACGAAGCAAAGTGAAGTAGCAGAGTCTGGTATTACCAGGCTACCGTTATATTACGTAAACCGATAAATGTTATCATTAAATTTCACTAAAGTATTAAAGTCTGCTTTATATTTTTGTAATATACTGATAACCATCATAATAATACAGGTGGTAAAAAAAGAAAAGCACACGATGATTTAAGTATACCATTAGTTTTCCACAAACTGAGGCACATGTTAATATAAAGAAGGTCTACAGTGTCATACACACAAATACAAAACACCATCATGGTGACACACACATGACTCCAAATAATGCCATAAACATTCATTAAACAATATATGATGTAATATAAACCCCAAATGTATAAAACTGACAACAAAAACCAAGAAGAAACATTTATTTAAATGAAATAGCATCAAATGTGAAGTGTCACACAGGAAATTCTGGGAATGTCAATTTAGAGAAACAACAAGAACAGAAAAAAGAGACGAGCAGAAACACGAACTACAACTGACTTCAGACACAGCCTCAGATGAAATCAACTGAAGAGAAAAGAAGACATTAAATCAGTGAAGATCTCAGCAGAGGAGGATTAAACAACTCCACAAACAGCATTACCAGCTTCACTTATTACTAACCAGACTGACTTTATTTCTGTCAGACGTCTACAGTTCTGTTTGAGAATTAACAGAGGTTTAGATGTTGATGATTTATTGTTTCATTTGAAGTCACCAT
Source organism: Squalius cephalus (assembly GCF_949319135.1). NCBI lineage: Eukaryota > Metazoa > Chordata > Actinopteri > Cypriniformes > Leuciscidae > Squalius > Squalius cephalus. The sequence continues at coordinate 32,352,243 of NC_137133.1, read as the reverse complement.
GATGGAGATCAGTGACTGCTTTAGTTGGGCTCTTGACCCTTGACTTTCTAACATTATTTTTTCTCTGCCTGCCGTAACTCTGTGTTTATAAGACATGTTGATTATGGCAAGGAAATCAGAGAGAAAATGAATCATGTGATGTAGATTGTGTATCAATGATGGCAATCACCATGTTTGATTCACTGAGCTCTTATAGAGTCTTATCTTTAATTATATGAGTCATTAATTTTACATTATTGATTTTAGTAGCCCTATGATTCTACAGCATGTGACCCATCAGTGTTGTGATAATCTGTGTGATAATTTTTTAAACATTGAGCACAACAAAGGTTTGAACTACGGTGTCTTTAAGACACACACAGACATCAAGAATCAGCGTATGAATCTCAACAATGGTGATGATAAAAGTGCAGTGCACTTGATGGAGCCTCCAATCAAAATTCATCAGTATCTCCCAGCATGCATTGCAGCAGGAATACATTATGCTGAATTGCCTTAGTATTTTCTTTTATTATTATATCTGCTTTTATTTTTGATGTTGTTTTTGTTGCAGCTTTTTAGTAGCTTGTTTTGTGATGTTCAGAGTTTTATCTGATTATTTTGTTGATTGTCACCGTTGTTGAGATTCATACGCTGATTCTTGATGTCTGTGTTGGTTTAAATTATTCAGTATTATTCCTTCAGAAATTATTCCTTTTTTCTACACCATGTTTTTTTATAAAGTTCTTCAGATTATCTGTTGGTCAGTGCTGGCTCACATGTGGGGTCATAGAGATATTATACTCAATATATTAAATATATTGATATTGTAACTTTGCTCATAAAGTGAGAGATAAGACTCTTTATGAGATCAGTGAATCAAGCCACTACATGATGATTATGTCACCATTAACCTGCCAACATCACCTGGTCACATTTTTTCTCTGATTTTCATGCCATAACATTTGTGTTATAAACAAACAGTGAAGGCAGTCAGAGTAAATCTAAAGTTAGAACGTCAAGGGTCAAGAGCCCAACTACATCAAACACTCATCTCCATAATGGTAACTTCAAACTTTATTATTTTCAATAAAACATCAACGTCTGAACCTCAGGTAATTCTCAATAATAAATTTTATTATGACAAATTGGTTTGTAATACAATATTTTTTTTAGATTACAGGAAACCACAGCTGGCAGTTTTTTGTTTTTGTTTTTTTTACATAAACTGAAGTTCAATGCCATAAAACCTAAAATATTACTACCGTATTTTTTACGGTAAAGCACTTGCAAGCTGCTAGTTTTTTACCGTAAACTTTAGTTCAGTGCCGTAAAAGCAAAAAAAATTCTACCATATTTTTTACGGTAAAGTACTGGCAACCACAGCTGCCAGTTTTTTCCCGTAATATTTAGATCACTGCCGTAAAACCTAAGATATTACTACCATATTTTTTACGGTAAATCGCTTGCAACCAACTGCCAGTTTTTTACTGTAAACTTTAGTTCAATGCCGTAAAACATAAATATTTATACCGTATTTTTTACGGGAAAGTACTGGCAACCAGTTGCCAGTTTTTTACCGTAATTTTTAGTTCGATGATGTAAAACTTTGTAAAATTAGTAAACAATTGCTACCGTATTTTTTACAGTAAGGTACAGTAAATGCAACAGTAAGTTTTTTTTTTTACAGTGTACTTCCAAAATCCGTACATTTAACAGTATATTAATGTAAAATTACATGAAATGTCCCGTGAGAGCTATTACAGTTTTTCACTGTATATAGTAAGGGTACATACTGTTAAGGAATTAACATTTCTTTTCCATTGCTTTTTTACAGTTTTTTACTGTTAAAATTACGAACATTTTTTACAGTGTAGGCAAATAAATGTACATTTATAATGAAGCTTTTAAAATATGCTTTATGTGTGTGTTCCCGATCTGCTCTTAAACATAAGGCATTAAACACATTTCTTACCTGTAAAACTTTTTTTTAAATTCTTAAAGAAAATGTGTGTAATAGATCTCAACAAAACAAAGCAACTTTTATCTAGATTTAAAATGCCATATCTAGATTTAAAATGAATCGTGAGGATTCGCCACCCTGGGTCACATGACCATAAAAGGTTAAATTACTTCCTTGATGTGACCATCGCATGTTCCCTTCGCTAACGGACTTGTGGAACGGCTCTTTGTGAAGGGATTCAGTCAGTTTGTAATGCCCCTCATCAGGGGTTAAATTGGGATTTATTATGTGAGGGGGCTCTCCCTAGGGGGGTCCGGGGGTATACTTTTGACTTTTACTTAGTTACATTTTGCAGCAATTATTATACTTTCTACTCCACTACATTTCTACAACGTTTCGTTACATTTTCTGATCAGTTTTTCCCCTGCCAAAACAGGGATTGAAAAAAATGTCCTGTTTTCGGTGCTGATGCGGTGGTGTTCATGTAAGGGTGGCGCTGCCAATAAAGCACCTAAAAGCTGTGACAAAGAACCGGCAAAAGTAATGATTATGAATATGTAAAATATAGCAAGGAGACATTTTAATTGTTTATTAATAAACAAATGTTTTCTGTGTCAGTGCCCTGCATAGATGAAGTTGACGATGCTATCCTCAATCTTTGCAGTAGTGAACTCGCCAGAGAGAAATGCACATTTCATACGGATTACATAAGCAGAGAACAGTCTGTTTTCTTTCGTTTTGAATTGTTCTGTTTAAAAGAAGACCTTCCAAGCTTTCTATAGATATATTTATCAGGTCTGTCAGGCACGTAGGCTCCCTTATACGCTGAGTTTCGGTTCATTTATGAGACGAGAGTCCAGTTCACTCGCCAGTGCATCCGTGTTGTGATTATCTATTGTCTATATAGCCTACTATATTTACTTATTTATTAAATCCAGGCAATTGGTTGATGAAACATTGATTAAAATTGAGATACAATTAATACAAAACGAAATTCATTTTAAAGAAAGGCTTTGTGCTTTCTGTTTGAGGTCTCAGTGAAAGTTTTAAACAGTCTTTTAGTGCCGCTTTCAGAGCGGTCCCGTCCATAACATTGTTTTTTCCTCATAAATGCGAACATGAAAAATAAAATAAAATGAATATGTTATGTTCTGTGGAGAGCCAACCCTTCTTCATCCGGTGGGTAGTATTACTTTGGTTTGCAGTGTAATTCACAGAATTACAAAAAATATTTTGCCACCTAAAAGTTAAAGATTTTTTGTGTCACGTCCACGACGTGTAGCCTATTTCCCTCATATTAAATATAAAATGCTTGATTACACATTGTATTACCTTGTTATGATAGTGACCCATACAATGTGCCAAACATTTTTTCCTTACCTTGTCATTCAAGGCCAGGGCACTTTTTGTACAACCAATGTTGTGCTGAACTTGACAAAATTGATCTGTTGCTGCAGCGGCGGCCAGCAGCTCGGGTTTTTTTTTTTTTCAAGGCAGTAGAAGGTTCTGGAACTTTTGCGCGCTTCCACATACCGCGCAACTACGGATCTCCCAGGAACATTCATTATTGCTGCGTACATTTATCCATGTCGGAGTTCTGAGTAGTAGCCTACCTAGATGCGCATGGCATGCGCGAGCGGTGCGCGATCATGGTCGACTGACAACGAGATTAAGCAGCTGAACAAGAATACGGCCGTGTCCCGATTGTTCTCATCTCAGCTCCGCCAAGACAAAATAGACATGCCATTTCAAAATCTTTCATTTATAATCAGAAATATGTTTTCAAAAGCATCACTTTCATCAAATTTTATGTGACATAATTTCCAGTAGGCAACTGACTGCAAACGAGCAGGCTTATGTGCCGGGGCTGAGCCCCGGAGAGCCCCGGCCCAATTTAACCACTGCCCCTCATGTCTACATGCCTAAATGCAATGAGTTGCTGCCATGTTATTGGCTGATTAGATATTTGTGTGAACAAGCAGTTGAACATGTGTAACTAGTGAGTGAGTGAGTGAGTAATTGTTATTTTGTAATCATGATGGATACATCTTGTATAAAATTGAGGAAAAAAAGATTTGTTTCACAAATGCAGCTGTGGTTCTTAAAAGTCAAGTAACCTAACCTATAGTAACCTAATGAATCTTTAGAGAGCATTACATAAAAGCTCTGCGTTGATCATTCTGAAGTTTCAGCCTTTTGGCTGACAGGGAAGATGACATAGAGTTCAAAGCAACTGCACTGCTAGTGCAAAATTAGCTTTTCATGTACTTTACTGGGTGAGAAGCAGGAACATTCCAGGAGTCTCAGAGGAATGTTATGAGATAAACACATCCATATTTCAGTCTACTATCTTGGAATGGCTCCTCATGAAATATAGAGAGTATGTACAGTAGAGCATGTACATGTTCTCATGTATATGTATAGTACAGTACCCTTGAAAATCAAGTGGCAAGTTTGGTCCCATTGGGTGTTCGGTGTCTTTATGTTCTGTGTACTTGCGTCCAATTTTTTTTTTTCTTTTGTTTGGTACAATGTACATATTGTGTTCATGTTGTAATGCAAAACACTTTTGCTTCAATTGAGGTGGAATACGGGTAAGGTTAGGGACAGGTTTGGTGGTATGATTAGATTTAAGGGTGGGTTAAGATGTAATTACATGCAGGTTTTTAAGTAAAACAATATGATTATCTCCAAAAAAAAGCATGCTTGTGATGCCCTTGGTGAAATTGTCACGTCAAGTTTATTTCAATATAGTGCTTTATACAATAGACATTGCTTCAAAGCAGCTTTGCAAAACTAGTAAGTATGGGTAGCAAAATTCAGTTATCAGTAGTTTCAGTTTTCAAGTGCAAATTTAAGTACGATTTGTAGTCCAGTTATACTGTATATTCTACAATACAAAATGTATAAACAATGATAATCACACCATTCACAGTCATTGCTTGGTATTCTCAGAGGGATATTGAATTGAAGACTTCAGATGCAAAAGCCTCTAAGTCTGTCTAAAGTGTTTGTTTAATATTAACATTTTTATCAGGCTCCTAGGTTTCTACCCAAGTACCGGCATTTCTGAATGTGCTGAGAGCATTCACTCAATATTATTATCTCATTTTTGACACAGGTGGCTTTTAGAGGCTTTTGTATCGGAGGTCTTCAATTGTTAAGCCTAAAAGTTGTTAAGCCAGCCCAGTTTTAAAATTCCGCTTCAAGAAAATCTCTTTTCTAGGAATGGATCCTTTGAAAAGCTTTCAGAGGGGATGTTGAGCACGGTCAATACAGGCCATTACTCACATCTTAAGTGGTGTGTAATTTTTTCTGGTTAAACCTGTTATCTTAAGTGGTGGCTTGAGGTGAGCACATGCAATGGTTCATTTTCACTAGCCTAAGCTCTGATTGTCATGGTAATGCAGATGTCAAGGGGAGATGGCTCTGCAGCACAGGTTAATCATTCAAATTATCTGCAGATCTTTGTTGAAATGTTCAAGTGCAGTATAAATGGGGTTAATGGGGTATTGATTGCTGACCCCAACATTTCCCTGTATATTTCGTTATCATACATTTTCAATGAACTTCTTGATGTTTAATGACTTGTTGCTTTATTACCATTTCTGTTTTTGAGCCAAAAAGCTGCATGTGCCATTGTTTGACAGAGTTCCCAGAATCCCTGCACCCATATGATAAACACTGAACCATGTAGATGCTAACCATGAAGAGGTAAATAGTTTTATATCTGTTGTTTTAAAGGAGACATATCATGCTTTTAAATCGTTCCTTTTTACATATAAATCATACATTTGTAGTCTATATAAAGCGGAACTGCAATGCTTGGGTCTGAATTCCTCATTATTATAGCTCCACAGGCCCCTTTTCTACCCCTTTTCTGATGTGCGTCTGAGAGCAACTCGTTTTGGTGCGGTCTCTTTAAATACAATTGAGACACTTCATACCCCGCCCCCTCTCCAGGATGCAGAGGTGACACTCGGTTCAACTCCACCCCGTTCGGCCATTTTTGTAGTTTGATAGCAGAGATACGATTATCTAGTGGCACAGAAACTTTTTATTCACACGTTATTAACAAAATGTCAACAACGGAAGACTTGTCCAGCCAGCCTTACATGTTCGCGCCAGAGTCGGAGCCAGAGGGAGAAAATTGCAGCAAGAAATAAAAATGGCGGATTGCTCGAAGTGTTGGGCTGGAAGTCAATGTCCTTATTTGGCAGTTCCGCTGCAAATACTGTGACGTAATAGTTCACAAAACGTCATAGATAACAGAAAAATCGGAACAGGTTGAAAAATAAGGCCAAAACAGAATATAAAGATATCAACGAAGCACCTGAAGAGAATAATTTCAACTTTTCTGTACTTCTAAACACTCCAAATATACAACAAAATGCATTTAAGGGCTAAAAAAGTGGATTTAGCATGATATGTCCCCTTTAATATATAGCTTTGTTTGACCATATCCTTCTTTTCTGTTAATGTGTTCTAGTAGTTTTCGGTAGTCATGAACAACATTTTTACTGCATTTATTAATTTTGTAATAGTGTCTGTGTCCATGTTCTTGTATATACAAAAACTAGGCCAGAAATGGAGAAGCCATGTGTGACAAACTAAGTGAACCCTTACTGTTTCCATAGGAATTAAGTAGGCAAGTAGCAGTCAGGTGCTGCTAATCAAATTAATCATCAGCAAGCATGACCACCACTAAAAGCAGAAGTTTTGGCAGTGTGCTAGTCTAGAGCATTCATGTGTGTGTTAACACAATGCCAAGGAGGAAAGACATCAGCAATGATCTTAGAGAAGCAATTGTTGCTGACCAACGATCTATGAAGGGTTACAAGGCCATTTCCAAACATTTTAAAGTCCATCATTTTACACTGAGAAAGATTAGACTTATTCAGTGGAAAAGTGGATAACATTCTAGACAATTGCCAATCTTACTAGGAGTGGACATCCCAACATATTCAGTACTGCTCAGAGAAACTGCAAAAAAACTCAAGAGCTACATCTCTGACTCTGCAGGCCTCAGCTCAGCTGGCATGTTAAATGTTAAAGTTCATGACCGTACAATTAGAAAAGACTGAACAAGTATGGCATGTTTGGAAGGGTTGTCCAGAGAAAGCCTCTTCTCTCTATATGTTTTATTAACACAGTTCGGGAGGAGCACATTCAGATCATTAACACGAGTGGAGAGCACTCAGCAATCAACGATAAGAGGTGTATATATATATTCAGCAGTCTCGCCTCAATTCATTGACAGTTTAGCAGCATCCCTCCACCACCCCTTCTCCACACTTCTAGTCTTAACCATTTACATACGGGGGAGAGTACTCTGGGTTCGGGCCGAACTCCGAGCTCGGAGCCCTCCCCTCGGACAACACGCCAAATACACATTAAACTTTACTCCCTCTAATTTTATGTAAGTGTGCAACTCGTGAAAAAGAACATGGCAGCATGGTTTAGGTTTGCAAAGTTGCACCTGAACAAACCTCAGTTGACATTAAGACTTCTGGAACAATGTCCTATGGATAGACAAGACCAAAGTGGAGAAGTCTGGCCACAGGATCTGGGCACCTTGCAGTCATTGAATCGACCATGAACTCCTCTGTATACCAAAGTATTCTAGAGTCAAGTGTGAAGTCATCTGTCCAACAGATAAAGCTTGGCCGATATTGGGTCATGTAATAGGACAATGATCCCAAGAACACCAGCAAATCTACAACAGAATGGCTGAAAAAGAAAAGAATTAAGGTGTTGCACTGGGCCAGTCAAAGTTCAGACCTCAACCCTACTGAAATGCTGTGGTGCGGGACCTTAAGAGAGCTGTGCATAAACAAATGCCCAAAAACCTAAATGAACTGAAGCGACGTTCAGAGGTTGACAAAGTACACACCTTCCTTACTTGAGTGAAAGTACAGATACTACTAGTCAAATATTACTCCGTTACAAGTAAAAGTTGTAAAGAGTGATTTTTACTTCAGTAAAAGTACAGAAGTACTCGTTTTTAAAAGTACTTAAGTATCTAAAGTAAAAAGTAAATGTCAATGCATTGTTTTATTAGTGTTGCATTGTTGTATGTAATACTTACAGTACCTTATGCCTCTGAATCTATGCCTACCCTCATATTAATATCACATTTATTTCTAGAACACAGTTCCAGTAGTGGGATTGAATGTGAGATTGAATAAGTGCACTCAAGTCAACCCGACTTTCATTTCCAACCAAATGCAACCCCTAAAACCAAAATCATCCCCCGACTGACGTTACTACTTTCTACTCAAGGACTTTGACAGAATTGTAGTGGAGTAAAAAGTACAATATTTGTCTTTCAAATGTAGGGAAGTTAAAGAAAAAAGTTTCCAGAAAAAATAATACTCAAGTAAAGTACAGATACTCAAAAAGTGTGCTTAAGTACATAAGTACAGTACTCAAGTAAATGTAGTTTGTTACTGTCCATCTCTGGCGACGTTGTAAAGAGGAGTGGAGTGGGCCAAAATTCTTCCACAACGATGCGAGAGACTGATAAAGCCATATAGAAAATGATTACTTCAAGTTATTGCTGCTAAAGGTGGTTCTACAAGCAATTAAATCATAGGGTGTACTTAGCTTAGTTTTAGTTAAATAAATAATGACACAGTGTAAATTATGTCATGTGTTGTTGTTCATCTGAGGTTGTATTTACCTCATTTTAAGACCTGCTAAAGACCAGGTGATTTTTTTTATTATGTCCTGACGATACACTTCTCTGTATTAAAAGCACTTGATTGAAATGTAAGTCAGGAAAGGAAATGTCTAGCATAACACGGGACATATTTAAAGCACTGGGTCCCTTCAGAAGAAATGTGGTGCGATGTACTGGAGCCCAGTGGCTAATATTAAAGAGAGTGCAATCAAAACATCATGCGACGTGAGGAGGGTGAGAATTAGTGGTGTGAAACTGTCGGAGAGTTGCACAGACAGATCCAGGTCACTATAAAATGAAAAATCTTATCTGCTACGCTATAGCTATGGTTTTTCCTCATATTTCCTCTTCCATGCTTTGACTGAAATTACTGAGACTGATAGACAAACACTAGCTGGACTGGACTGGACTCATCCAGACGTGACTGAAGGCTTGCTGAGTTCCACATGATGCATGTGTTAATATTACAGGCAGCAGAAGCTCAGTAACACTTTTTTTTTTTTTTGTAACACTTTACAATAAGGTCTCATTTGATAACATTAGTTAATGCATTAACTTCCGATTTATTAGCCACTATAGGGAGATAACAAGAATATATCAAAGTCCAGTAAACTGTAAAACTAGCCAGCTTGTGTGTAATTACGACAATGCATTAAAATAATAGGGTATACCAGGATGCAGTCTCAAGCAGCATAACAAGTTGGTTTGTACAGCTAAAAAAAAACTGGAAGCGAATGACATCGGAAGCCAGACACATTATTACAACAGGCCACGCCCACTCTTATGTGAAAAATAAGGTGGATAGGGTGAGTGCGAGACAGTGCGAGTTACAGTCAGATTTCTGCTTTTTCATGCAAACACAAACCGGTCACACGAGATTGAAATCTAAACACAATGAAGAGAAAGCAAAGTTTGCCCACCTCTTACTAAGCTTTAGATTTTGATCATAATGCGTAAAAAGTCAGAAATCAAGCATTAATTTAGAGCCGTGGTCAGTGCATGAGTTGACAGAGATGCAGATTCGAATCTGACCTGCATTGCGGCCCGTGTACCTTCCGATAATTTGTTTTCTCGTTTTTGTCTTCGAAACGGAAAAACGAAGAAACCATTCATGTTCGACCTTTCTCAAGAATATAAACTAATCTCATGTGTGATTTCTTTTTCCCGTTTTCATCACACTTTCGCCAAATGGAAACACAATAAAACCAAAATGAATAAACAGCTTGAATATTCGATCTCTACATGTGCGGGAATTAAACGGGAATGAAATATACTGCTCTGACCATTCTTGGCATTAATTGTACAAGTTCACAACAAAATTTCACAACAAACTCGTGGGGTATGTATGGCCTCCTTGAGTGCCCTGATGTTTGAGTGCTGCTCAACTCGTCTCTATAAAATCCCCCACAGGTGCCCTGTGGTGTTAACACCAGGTGAAATACTGAAGACTTTTCACCTTGGGAGAATGTCAGGTTGAAAAAGTGCTCAACAACGCATGGAATAAGGAAACGGTAGCATTTTCAGTTTCATTGTGTATCACGCAATGGTTTTGAATTCATGACACCATTGATTAAGCACAACTTGCACATTTGATGTTTTGTGGTATTAGTTGGTTTGTGTCACTCTCAAACATTTTATTCTGTTTAGTAAAATTACAGAAATTGGTTTGATAATATCAACATTTCAAAAGATAATCCTCATTCATTGAAATCCTCATTTAAAGGTAGGGTAGGTAGGATTTTTATAAAAAAACTTTTTTTCAACTTTGTTTAAACTGTCTTTATATACCAATACATAATTAAAATGTAAGTGCTCTGAAAAAGAGAGTATAAAATTCGAGTGACTGTAGACCTTTTAATCTGCAATAAACACAGCTCATTATTTCCACTCGGGACGAAACAATTGATTGGTTTGGGCGACTGTCACTCACTCTCGCAACCATGGCTACCACCCCTGTTGCTAGATCTGCCCATATGCGCGCGCACCCGTTTGATTTGAGAGGCGCGGAACCTACGAAGAGTAAAATTATGGCAGAGAAAGAGCATTCAAAATTCAAAGCACCTGCATTTCCAGTCAGCGAAGGCAAACAAGGCAAAAACTACTTCCTCGGACCCTGGTTGCCCGCACTCTTGAACGACCTCCTCTGCTTCGCCCTCGACCCCGGACCTGTCCTCGAACCGACGAAGCGGTACTTGTCTCCGGAGTGTAGTCCTCATTAGAGTCAACAATGTTTTCATCATGGAAACTCGCAAAATACCGTATATGTTATGAATCTTACACGAAATTCACCTTCATCATAGTGTAACTGATGGTAATGGAAAAACGTGTATCAATGCAACCTGTTTTTAGCTTTGCCTTATAAATATAGCTCGTTACCTATAAATATAGCTTGTTACAGAATCAAACAAAGTATATTTTAAACTTTACCAGTATCGATATGCTAGCTTGATAGTGAGTACTAAAAGAAATCGTATTTGTTTATATTTATAGTGATAAAGTTAGGTATTTTATTACATGTGATTCTGACATGATGTTACTGCATGCACTGCGCTCCTTCCTCTCCACTCGTCTCAAGTAAATAAATCATAGACAGTTAGCCTGTTTTTACAAAAACTGCTTCTACGGGGCCAAAACGTAAGATACAAGGTAATGGAGCATTTTTATACATTGTCGTGTTTCTTTAGAAATAAATAATGCACAAATGGAGTCTTTAAACGCCTCAGATGTAAAGTTATTCGCTGTCAAAGTGACGCCAAAATGAATGGGAGTCAATGGAATGCTAACAGCAGGTGAAGGCTTGATAGCCAATGGCGGCCGCCGGGGGTGGTACGGAAATCGAGAGCTCGATTACCCCCCTGAAATAAATGCGTCTTCCAGCTGAGCCTGAGCGTTTGGCGTCGCGCGTTCATGTGTTTTGGGGGCGTGGCTTTGGAAGGAGCTCAGAAGGGAGGGGGTGGAGTGAATGGAAATAATGAGCTGTGTTTACAACAGTCGTGAGAGGTCTACAGACACTCGATTTTTATACTCTCTTTTTCAGAGTACTTACATTTGAATTATGTATTGGTATATAAAGACAGTTTAAACAAACTTGGAATGTTTTTTTTTTTTAGAAAAATCCTACCTACCCTGCCTTTAAGATAACTGTCAATTCCTTTCTGAGCAGTGGCTTATTTGAGGTATTTTGTAATCATGCTGTTTGGCATCCTCTTCACTTTGTGTACATAATCAAATTGTAATTAACTTTTGTAATTATTTTTTAAACTGCTATACTTAAACTACAGCATAATCATATTATTTCATATTTCATAATTCAGGTATTTCATAACAGGATAGATTTTCTTTAAAGTACCAAAAAAGTTACCTAAGCAGCTTCCATCAGTCCTTTGATATCACACATAATACCATCAATGATAAAATAATACTTTCACGGTTTTACGATGAACATCAGTCTTTCTCTTGATCCTGATCCTCTGATGTCTCTTTCCGTCACTCTAAGTGAAGAATAAAGTTTAAAGGCAAGTACAACATCAGAATGATTCCCCGAAGGCGCTTGAAAACTTTAGACAGAAGAGAAAAAGAGACAGAATGAAAATAGACAGTGACTTTGTTTTTTAGTCTGAAACTATATTTGCAGTCATTGAATCACGTACACTACCATTCAAACGTGTGATGCGAAACTGAAATTGTCAGATAATCATTCAGAAATCATTCTAATATGCTGATTTGCTGCTCAAGAAACATTTCTGATTATTATCAATATTGAAAACACTTAATTAATAAGTGTTTTAATTAATAAATTAATGAATATTTTTATGGAAAGTTTTTTTTTTTTTTTTTTTGATGAATAGAATGTTCAAAAGAGCAAAATATATTTTAAATAATAAAGATTTTACACTAGTACAAAAGATCTCTGACACATTTGGTGAATTTAATAACTTAATGCATCTCTTAATTTTCATTATTTAAAAAAAAAATCTTACTGACCCCAAATGATTGAACGGTAGTCTGTAGAGAAACACAAGTTCATTCCCGCTTTGTTCATTTAACAACTCTCTTTCATTATCACTTCCTGAGTATTACAAAAGAAGGTTTGTTCTTTGTAATCTTTGCACTTAAAGCATTTCTACTTTCTTGCCCTCAAGATTTGGCTAAATTCAAGCGTTTTTATCTCTGTTTCGACTGTACTCCAACAAAGAATTTGAAGTTCTTCCCACAATTCCACTAAACACAACTTCTGGTCAATCCATCTGTGGCTGAATCCACTCTAAATAAGATTAAATTGCTTTTCTGGGCGAATGAATTATTGTTTTATCAGGGAATAACTAATATTCCATGCTGTTTTATTAGGAAAGGATTTGGTGAACATATTTAGTGCAGTGAGTTTACAGACGAAGACTTGATGTGATGCTCCAACCGGGACGTTTCACTGAGTTTTAACACCTTTATCAAAAATGCATGTTCATCTCAAATCTGAAATAGAAACAGTCTGTGGAAACAGCAAGTTTAAAAGCATGTGTTGCTGTGTCTGACGTAACAAATCAAATATTTATGTTTAGCTCTAGATGCTGATATTAACCCTAAAAGGTAAACTTTTTTTCTGTTCAAAATTAACAATTTAAACGAGTCAATGTCATCAGTCCTTCTTCCAAAGCATGTTTTTATCTTACCCTGCTTAGCTAAGCCTCTGTGTTTATATTATAGACCCGTCAGGATGGTTTTCGCTGGAAATTGTGTACATGCATCACTCACCCGTGTGTCTCATCATATCTTCTAAATAGAGAAAAGTTGCTCCGGCTACTCTGACGCGTGTATGGTGTGGGAGCGGCATAGGTTAGTTGTCACAATGAGCGTGGGAATCGCCCGTTTTAAACAAACGCCGAACAGAGGAGAGTCTGCTGGCAAAAAGAGAACGCAACAGAGCTGTAATAGAACAAGAATCAACATTAGCTTTGCTTTTCGGAGATGGCGAGAATTGAGGGATTTTAAATGTTGTCAAAGTGACGTGGAGATGGTTTTTTATTATTATTATTCAACCGGTGAGTAATGGTTTTTTTTTTTATTGAACAGGTAAACTGCCATATGTAGCTCTCTAAGAGATCATTGTAAAGTACCATGGAAGTACCATGTCTATTAATAGGTATACCGTAGTAACGTCCTCAGCTTGAGATCCTTTCCAAACTATCTCTTAAGCCTACAGTGAATGTTTTATGAGGTGCAGGATAACCGTATTCATCCGCACAGTCACGCAGAGCCGAAGCACAACAAAATAATGTTCTTCCACAAAAATCATGCAGTTTTCTTTGTTGTTATAGTGTACCTTTAAATATTGAATTGAATCCCTGCAACTATACTCTGGCATCAACATCCATTTTTTAAGGTTAATATTCATATTTTATTCAAATCTTTTTCATTTAGGTCTATTTGTTGCTTTCATTGGATTTTTAATTATTATCAATGTTGAAAACAGTTGTGCTGCTTCATATTTTTGTGCAAACCATGATATATATATATATATATATATATATATATATATATATATATTCAGGTTTCATTCATGAATAAAAAGATTTATTTGAAATAGTAATCTTTACGTTGTAGGTGTCCTTGTGGTCACTTTTGATCAATTAAGTCCATCATTGCTGAATAAAAGTATTAATTTCTTTAGAAAAAATTCTTACTGACTCCACACTTTTGAATGGTAGTTTCTAAAGTGTGAAATTGAATATTTTAAGATAGCCTACAATATTTTAAAGGAAAACACGAAATTGCATTATTTAAGTATTATACATGTATGTTCTTTCCCATTATTTTTCTATAATATATATTTTTTTGCTTCTTCCCAAGTGTTAAACACAATGAAAATGTTGTTTCATAAAAGGATATCATGTGCTTCAGCCTGCTGTGTGAACCAGTGCAGACACTCTCATCAATGGTGGGAAACTATACCTGCATAACAGCAAAGTGCCTGTTCTTTCCCACTGATAAACGTCCCACTGATGAGATAAATTACCACAGTCTTTTACAACACCTCAAGATACAAACAACCCGGTTCTGGCCACAGTAGAGTCATTCAAGCACTGTTTATCAAAGCATCCACATGATTTTCTTTCTCTCCAGAGGACGGTTTAGTTGTGCTGGGTTTCGACAGCTTTCAAAACTAACCACCAAAATCAATCAAACATTTAAAAAGTTTTCATTTAACATGAAAATCAGGATGATGCAAATACACTGAAAATAATTTTGGATCACTATATGACTTGAAATTTACCCGAAAATGAAGATTCTGTCATAATTGACTCCCCGACATATTGTTCCAAAATCTGTGACTTGAAACTCTGAAAACTGAATAAGACACTTATGAGATCTTCAAGTGGAGAAGGAAATATTGTTATTAGGACTTTTATTTCAATTTTACATGCTGTATGTCAATCATTGTAAAGGTGTTGTGATGTACAAAACAACTTAGGCCCTGTTTACCCCTGGTATTAAGATGTGTTTTAGTCGATTGGATCACAAGTGGATGACTCTAAATACAGGTGTATACGGGGTCTGAAATGTTTTGGGCTTGTCCACTTTCGACCACTTCCAGAGGTAAATTAGATCGTATTGTTTTCGTAGTGTAAATTCTCATGTGGTCGAATGTGTTCGAACAGCCACAAAAGCCCGCCTACTCTCCGTCTACTGACCTAATGCGGAAACATTATGCACTACACTCAAAAAAAAATTACTCTTTAAACTAACTTAATTCAATTATGGACAGTGGTTCCACACAAGCAAATTATTTTTTATTAACATTAATGGATTTTTTTTTAATCTATGTAAGCTCCTTGTGTTGTGACAACACAACTGAATGAGAAATAATCTATGTGAAATAGTAATGTCCAACCAAATCAATGGAATTGCTTCCCTGTAACTTAAACCGGTTAAGTTTAGTGAACATGCTTTAGTTTATTTAAAACTGCACTGAAAAATAAAAGTGTGTAGGATTTACATGATTTCTCAAATGAATTTCTAGACTAAAGCTAGCTATTAGCTAATAATAGCACTTATTAACACTTATTTACATGCTCCTTCAACTTCAAGAGTTTAACTTATTCGAATCAGTCCACATCCTAACCAAATGCTCCACTCTTCTACACAATGGTAACCCACTGTAATTTAAATGGTTCTAATAATTCCAATGTAATTGAACATTAAACACAGTTACACACTATCAAGTCTGCCTCTTTCCTCATTTTCTCAAAAACACATAAAATAACACTTAATTTCAACATTTATTCTCTCTTAATTCAGCTAGTCATCTTCGCACGCCGTCCTCATCCAATACGTTGGAAATCGTCACATCCGTTGTTTTTTTAATCGCGAAATTAAACCCTTTACATTAGTTTAACGATTGATAATACAGTGGAAAATTATACAGGTTAAGGTAATTAAACGCAATACAATAGTGTTTTGGTGGTAAAAGAAATATATGTGTGTTACTTTAAAAAAAAACATATTTGGGTAAAAAGAACAGTGCCACAAAACCTTTTTTTTTTTTGAGTGTAGCCAGACGGGATTTAAACTTTGTCGGCTGAAGACCCAAGTTTGGTTTGAAGACAAAGAACATAACGAGCACAATGTTCTCTCAACACTCCTGATTCTAACACACACTCACAGCGTTCAGTGTGGTCTTACAGCTGTCAGAGCAGAAACGAAAGTTGATGCTCTCTGTATGTTTTTCCATCATTTTCGGGTCCTTTTATATGTAAATTGCACAAGCTTATTTTGTCCATTAGATCGAAAGATCTGAAAAAACCCATACATCAACCTCCCCTCGAAGAACTCAGGACACAAGTGGTTGAAAGTGGACAAAAGATCTTAATACCAGGTGTAAATAGGACTTTATAGACAACAAGTGTGTTAATCACTCACCTTTCATGGTTTGCTTTATGTAACATTTAGTTTTGATACCATGTGTTTTGAATGCATTTCCTCCTAACAACGAAATCCTGACTCGTAGGTACAAGCTTCTGAAGTGCACTTGAAGGCAGCACAGAGCGCTGCAGTAATGATATCTTTTTGTAGCCAACCCAGAAGTTTGCATCACACTGGTTCCCTCGACAAAAAACCCAATAGGATTTTTTTTCATTGGTTTTTGTATTATTGCAGAAAATAACAAACGTTTATGATTCTTACATGTTTTGATCACCATTAAAATCTTCACAAATGAACACAGCTTTATGAATTTTGAAGCCTACATACAATCAGCAGAAGTAAAAAGGTAAGCATAGGCTACATATGAACTACAACTTTGACATCACAATCACTAAGCTTCTGTCAACTCTTCTGACAAAGTCTTTTTTTTTTTTTTTTTTAATTCCTTAAGTTTGAGTTAGAATAGTTTGCAAGAGCTCGATTATAAACAGAACAAAGCTGTAAAAGTAAACTAGGGAATAGATTAATTTTACAGTTTGACTGATGACATATTTAATGTCCCCGATTATTGTTAAACAACAACCTTTTTTCAAAACAAGTAAAAGCTTTAAAGAAAATCACAAGAGGGTATGTATATGTATGTATTTTATGCCATAAATTAAAACATGAGGGTATCTTGAGCATGTGTGAACCATGGACCTTATTGTAGACATTTAACCAAAAACCCATTCAAAAAACCCATTGATTTCAGGAAGATGGAACTGGAAGTGCTAAAAACTCCTTTTCGGGTTTTGGCCTAAAACAATACATCATTCCTGCAATACTCTATTAGCACTGGGTTTAAATACCTTGACACCATTGACACAACGGTACTGTCTCCTGACACAGCGGTACTGTATTAGTTTAGAAGGCTTGGAGTATTGTGCACTGGTCATATTTTGACTAGTTTTATGATACTTTATGAGTGCTTTTTTGTCCGTTATGTAGTTTGGCATTTAGATCCACAGAAGAAAGAAAGACATATAGGTTTGGAACAGCAAAATGCTGAGTAAATAATGATTGGATTTTCATTTTTGGGTGAACTTTTAGAGTAAATATCAATGGTCTTGAAATATATTTGAGAGTACTTAGCATGAAACAACAGACTGTAAGAAATTGTAGTCTGCCTCAACCCAGATTCCACTCCAAAATATATTTTAGAATGAGCTCACCCCCAAAATGGCTTAATTATCATAGAGATGAAAGAAAGTCAAGTTATGTTGTTTCTTCACCATTTGGGTTGATCACATCCTGAACAAATGGTCAATTGTAGAATGGGGATGGGTGTGGGACACAGAGAACCATCTCAGACAATGGGGTGTCACAACTTCATTAACATACAGACCACAACTGTTGCAACAAGAGCAACTTCATTTACATTAAGAGTGGTAAACTAACAGGATAAAAGGTTTAAGATTTGGATGTTCTGGGTTCATTCTGATGCAGGTGAACCAAATGTGCTTCGTGTACCTTGCCACTGCTATACTGTAATAAACTTCATTTTTGAGATCTTCGACATCCACATCCTTTTTTCTTACAAGACTATATATGATATCTGCATGAAATGCCCTTTATATAAAGCCATCACATAACACCTAAACCCCTTGATAATACGGTGTCACACAGCAATGTGCTATGCCATACGTTGTGATGATATGGATCCGTATTGCAGCTTGTGGAATAAATAAAAAACACACACACAAAGAACCACTCCATGTGCTATTAAAGTCAGCATGAAATGGAAGTTGTGATAGTCTTTTTGTCCCCAGTGTGACGTATTTCTGAGTTAAACGGCTTTTCAAACAAGAAAAATTTTAGGGCAGGACTTGATTTTTTTAGCAATGGGAATTGAGTGGATTGTTGGATGGTTGTGGTTTGCTATTGATGGATCTCATGTGAATGACAGGTTGTCCCGCCCTCATGCCGACTCACACGTCACCAGAGAAAAGAAATTTGTTACTGCAAGAGGGAGGGGAAGTTATTTTGATTAAAGATTATGAGCTCACATGAATAAAAAAAAAATTATGATGTGCACAGAATAATCATTTAATAAATATTGCAATATTACATAAAAAAAAACAAGTCAATTTTGATTTCATGGTGACTTTAACCAGGCAAAAGTTCCAGTTAACTAATGTTCTGTACATATTCATTTATAAGAGCGCAAGAGTCACTTATCCTACTGATTCGGCATCAGTTGAGTCTCGTTCTCCTCGCTCTTCTCTAATGTCGGTTCCTCCACGCCAGGTTTGGACTTGTTTGGGTCACACACCAGGAAGATGGTATTGTCTGGATCGATTTTGGCATCGGATGTACGGCAGATGTTGGATCTCCCGCAGAGGCGGCTCAGCTGGTTGACTTCTCGTTTGAAGTTCTTGCTGAATACATAGTAGATGAACGGGTTGTATATAGTGGACGTCTTGGCGAACAGACACGGTAGCATGCTGACCTCAGGAGGGATTGAATCACCAGGCCGGTAGACGGACCATAGGCTAATGATGCCATACGGCGCCCAGCAGCCGACAAACCCAATGCTGATCAACACAGCGATCTGTAAAAGCAAAGAATAACATGCTGAGATCTTTTTTGATGTTTGTTCCTGGCCAACATTGCATGGTGGGGCCAATATGGGCTTGAGATATGGGCCCTACATGGGTTTGTCCAAGGGTTCCATGTTGGCCCAGCATGGGCTAATTCAGATAGGGCTGAAATAGAACCATTGCCAAACCCATTTAGGGCCCATACTGGGGATAATTCAGATACTGCCAACATTGAACCCATTGATAAACCCATTTAGGGCCCATAGGGTTATTTCAGATTGGGCCAACATATAACTTATTGACAAACCCATTTAGTGCCCATACTGGGGCTAAGTCAGACAGGGCCGAAATGGAACCCATTGACAAACCCATTTAGGGCCCATACTGGGGCTAATTCAGACAGGGCCAACATGGAACCCATTGACGAACCCATTTAGGGCCCATACTGGGGATAATTCAGACAGGGCCGACATGGAACCCATTAACGAACCCATTTAGGGCCAATACTGGGGCTATTTCAGACAGGGCCAACATGGAACCCATTAACGAATCCATTTAGGGCCAATACTGGGGCTATTTCAGACAGGGCCGACATAGAACCCATTGACGAACCCATTTAGGGCCAATACTGGGGCTAATTCAGATAGGGCCGACATAGAACCCATTGACGAACCCATTTAGGGCCAATACTGGGGCTAATTCAGATAGGGGCGACATGGAACCCATTAACGAACCCATTTCACGAGTTCACACTTACATATAATTTTGAAGCGGTAAAGTTTAATGCGTATTTGGCGTGCTGTCCGGAGGGAGGGCTCCGAGCTTGGAGTTCGGCCCGAACCCAGAGTACTCCCCCCGTATGTAAGTGTTTAGGACTAGAAGCGTGGAGAAGGGGTGGTGGAGGGATGCTGCAAAAACTGTCAATGAAATGAGGTGAGACTGCTGAGTATATATACACCTCTTACCATTGATTGCTGAGTGCTCTCCACTTGTGTTAATTATCTGAACGTGCTCCTCCCGAACCTTGTTAATAAAACGTCATTTAGGGCCCATACTGGGGCTATTTCAGATAGGGCCGACATGGAATCCATTTAGGGCCCATACTGGGGCTAATCCAACATGGCACCCATTGACCAACAGATCATTATAAATAACACGGCCTATTTAATGTCTTGCAATGCTACAGTATAGTGATTGGAACCTCTTTCTGAATACATTCAATGCTATGAAAATATGAATGCTGAACATGTCTGTAAACAACCTTCAGGTGATGTGAAGCTTCTGCATACAGCAGCTTTGAAATGGTCTCATGTGGGAAGAACAATCACAGATAAGCATGGGAAAAGAAACCCAGTGATAATTGAATCATTTACAGTATTTTGGAATAACTGTTGCTTTTGAAAGCTCAGGGGCATTAGGGATGAATAAAGCTCAGTTTTGAATGAGTATTATGAGTTCCAATTCATACTACAGGGAGACATATTCCTCAGCGTCATTACACTAGGAATAAAAATGTCCAGGTTGAGATTGCTGAAAGAATCAGAGTTTGAGTGAGGTGTGATGTAAGGATTGGTAACTAAAGGTTGAACCCAATGTATTATTTTTTCTTCCGCTTGTCAAGGCTTTCCTTTTCCAGATACTGACAGCAGTCAAGGGAAACAGTCAAGCTCTTTAAAGTACTCCATACAACTGTTTCACTACTCTTCTGAAGCCATACAACAGCATTGAGAGCGGAAACAAACTGAAATGAGTTTTCACATTGTTCACAGGAACTCTTATTAGTATGTGCACAACAGTCTTATTTTAGTATCATTGATATACTATTATAGTTTTTGTTAATACAAACCCCATTTCCAGAAAAGTTGGGACATTTTGTAAAATGCAACAATCAATGATTTGTTAATTCTCATGAATCTTTTTTGAACTGACAAAAGCACAATGAACAGTTTTCCAAATTTTTCTGACCAACATAATTGTATTTTGTAAACATTTGATTTTGATGGCTGCAACACACTACAAAAAAGTTGTGACAGAGGGAAAATAAAAGTGAAAAGATTATAGAATATCCAAGTTAAACTCTTTTTAAACAGTCCACAATTATCAGATGAACTGGTAGTATGTGAGGCCCTTGCCTGCTAGTTAACCTCACCGTGAGGGTTTGTGATTGAGTGTAAAAGGAGCATCTCAGTCTTTCAAGCAAAGGTGGGTCATGGCTCACCACTTTGTGCAAAATATCATGAGAGAATTGTCAAACAATTCAAAAATAACATTTCTCAATGCAAGATTGCAAAGAATTTATGTCTTTCAACATCTTCTATACATAATAAAGTGAAAAGATTCAGGGAATCCAGAGAAATCTCAGTCTTTGTATAAGGCAAGGCAGGAGACCTCCGTTGAATGTGCGTCACCTTTGAGCCCTCAGGTGGCACTGCATGAGAAACTATCATACTACTGTGTTAAATATAGCCACATGTGCTCGGGAGTACTTTGGAAAACCATTGTCACTTAACACAGTCTGACGCTGCATCAAGAAATGCAACTCGCATCTCTGTCACGCAAGGAAAAATCTGTTTGATGCAGAGATGCTGCCGAGTTCTCTGGGCCCGAGCTCATCTCAGATGGTTTAGAAGACTGTGGAAATGTGTGCTGTGGTCAGATGAGTCCATGTTTCAGCTTGTTTTTGGAAAAAACGGACATCCAGTTCTCAGTCCTAAAGATGAAAGGGACCATACAGACATTCATCAGCGACAGATACAAAAGCAAACATCTGTCTTGGAATGGGGGTTCATCGGTGCAAGCGGCATGGCTGAGTTGCATATGTGTGTTGACGTACATTGTGCAGAGACATGTACTGCCATCAAGATGACATTTTTCATGGGAAGCAAGACCATGTCAGGCCTCATCCTGCACATGCTACAACACAGTGGTTTCTAGACACTGCCTGATACAGTCCAGATTGGCCTCTTTTTGAAAATGTATGGCCCATCATGAAAAGGAGAATCAGACAACGACTGCCACAAACTGTTAAAGCAGATGTCTTATATCAGGCAAGATTGGGTGTAAATTCCACTTGCAAAACTGCAACAATTAGTATCCTCAATTCCCAAATGATTAAAAAGTGTATTAAAAGGAAAGGTGATGTGACACAGTAGTAAACATGCCTCTGTCCCAACTTTTTTCGGAGCGTGTTGCAGCCATCAAAATCAAAATTAGTTTATATATACAACTGATTTCTGGCCATTGTGACTTAAATAACATGACTAAAGATAAAAGCTAGAAAGCCTATGACTTTCTTGGGTTTCATTTCACGTTCAGATGAAAGCTTAATGTGCAGATCTTATGTTTCATGTTAGCAGTGTTGCTGGTACACACTGTAAATCAAACACACTCACCACCATGAGCCGCCGCTGCATCTTTATCATGTTGGGTATGTGGTTGCTGTCGTCCATAGACTTGTAGGTGATGTATAGTTTCAGAGCGATGCCAGAGTAGCACGACATGATGATGATGGCTGGGAGGATGAGGTTCATGAGGAAGATGGTAATGACAAAAGACTGGCTTTGTTCCTTCATGTCCCTCCAGGCCAGAGTACAGGACAGGCCGAAGGACTCTGGGCCGTATTTTCCCCATCCAATCAGAGGGAAAAGAGCCCAGAGTAGCGCGTACAGCCATGTGGTTGCCACAAGTATCTTTGCATTCCTTTTGCTGATTTTCTCTTCTATGGACAGAGACAGACATTTGTAGGTATGAAAAGGGGATTAAAATGAAAAAAGTATGTATCATTTAGTTCTATGACCATCTTTCATGCCGTCCCTGTAACGAACTTGCAATTAGCTTGTGAAGTGGCAAAGATTTTGCATTCATCTAAAGGAGTGATTGAATGAACCCATATGGGTTGGTTGTTATGTAAATATAAATTGAATAGAATAGAATGTCAATAATTAAATAATATTTCTAATTTTATTCAAATCCCTCTATTTTACAAAACTATAAAGTTAGGAAAACAAATAATATAATAATAATTATGAAATAATTTTTGTGCTCATGCATATATTTTTAATATGTTTCATATATGTAATCATTTATTTGATTTGGTCCACATTGAATTCATTTCATTTTTTAAAAGAACAAAAAAAAATCCTGTTTTTTATTCAGTATGTTCCACTTATTTTATTGGTAGATACTCAGACATTTATCTTTGTAATGGAATCATTTGAAAAATTCCTTTGCTTACAAGCATCACCAAGAACACTAATATAAGTGGAATTGTACAAGCCGACCTGTATAACTGCCCTCATATCACACTAAATGCCATAAAAATATGGGCAAAGCTGAGTTCACACTAATGCCACAAAAATATGGGCAACTGTGTCTAGATGTGCCTGAACTTGGCTGAGAGGGTGGTTTGAAACCACTGCCATGTGTTTGTATGCTTCATTAAGACAGAGACAGAGCTGGAAACATACTGTGCATACTGTGTCTTTTCCTAGAAAACTGGGGAATGTGTGGTTTTCCAGATTCCAGATACACATCTATAAGCTTCTGCCAGTAAACTAACACAAACAAGAGTCTAGATCCTTTCATTTAGGGGGAGACCGGGGAGTGTTGTAACATGGGGTCAGTTGTAATAACTGAAGAGCTATGGTGATGTCATCAATATCATACACTCCCATCACCTTTCTGAGCTCACAGGAGAAGTGGCATGTCAAAAAAAGTAATTTTCAGGAATGAAAGTGAATTTTTTGCCTATCAATCATTGTATTTTAGGCCCTGTTTACACCTGGTATTAAGACCACGGTGAACGGCAGTGGCTCAGTGGTTCATGTAGGTTGTCTACAAACTGGAAGGTTGGTGGTTCAATCCACGGTTCCACCTGACCAAATGTCGAGGTGTCCATGAGCAAGACACCTAACCCCAGCTGCTCCCGACGGGCTGGATGGTGCCTTGCATGGCTGACACCGCCGTCGGTGTGTGAATGAGTGAATGAATGTGAGGCAATATGTAAAGCGCTTTGGTGGCCATGTTTTTTTAAACATGTTTTGTTGAAAGCTTTATATAAATACAGTCCATTTACCATTTAGTAGTTTTTAGTAGTCTTCAAACCAAACTTGGGTCTCCAGCCAAAGTTTAAATCCAGTACCGGTCGAAGTTGACAAGCTCAAAATGTTTTAGATCACTTGTGATCCAATCGACTAAAACGCATCTTAATACCAGGTGTAAGGGCCTTAGGCTACGTTCACACTGTCAGTCCAAATCTGATTATTCGTGTATCCGAATGGAATCTGATCTAAAATTATTGACTGTCCACATTGTGTATCGCAGCTGTTCAGATCCGATTTGTGTGTCCATGCCGCTCCATCGTTTTCCGGAATATCTGCATTGGCCTCTATGGCAATGGCGTTGTATTGGTAGGTATACGCCAACAACAACAACTGCACCATGGAGGGGTTTGCAATAAAGATGTTGTCTTATTTACAGCATGGCAACGTGTAGCCGCCATCTTATGAGGCAGCGTTTGGCACTTCGCAACAACACAACCTTGTTTCTACAGCCACTTTCAGCATGTTCCCTATTACAACGTCTCACGTTTACATTTTATGTGGCGTGAGAAAGTCACATAAACCATGCGAAATCTGATCAGGGCAGTCAGACTGAAACGGATTTCCAGAAATACAATTTGAATTTCAAACCACATATGAATGTAGCTCGAAACCGATTTGTAAAAATTGCATTTCATGGGATTTTTTTGGCGTTAACACTTTCTAAATCTGATCAGATTTCAGTCATGCACAAAAATCAGATTTGGACAGACAGTCTGAATGTTCCGGGAATGATCCCTGTTTCTAGGTCCCCATCCCGGGATTGATGTTAGGGTGCTGCTATGTAGTTGCTACTGTGGTCTGGATGGTTGCTAGGGTGGTCTGAGATGTTACCATAGTGTGGGGGGTTGCTAGGATGTTCATGGTGGTTGTTAGGGCATTGTTATGCAGTTGCTAGGGTGTTCTGGGTGGTAGCTAGGGGGTTGCCAGGGCATTGCTATATGGTTGCTAGGTTGGGTGGTTGCTTAACTCAACACCGCCTACTGAATGAGCTCTTCTGGTATCGTATCTCTTTTAGCTCTTTTATCAGGATTTGTCTGGCTACAAGAACAAACCAGAGATCCATTTATTTCTCTATACGGCAGTTTTCCCATGCCACGTTTCATTTCAATAATTCAGTGTTTGTCTCCCGGGCATGAGACAGCCAAAAAACTCTATTAAGTTAGCTTTCTGAACTGTCATGTTGAGTATGTGTGTAAATGACAACTTTGTGCTGTAACAGAGCTCCCCAGCAGCTCTCAGCGTGAACACAACCCCTTACAGAGATGAAACCGGATCGCTCCGTCTGTCAAACAATTCCTGGATATCGAAACCTTGTTTTGCTATTGTAGTGGAAAAAATCAGAAATGATTGGCTGTTTGCACAACCTATTTGGAGGATGTGAGATATTATTTTATATTGTACTCCTAGTGGTGATCTCATTTGCTTTCTTTGCTGGACTGTTGAAACTGTAGGAGGGAAGTACATTTGTCAACATTTAAATGACAAGTTATCGTCATTGAAATAAATATTTGTTATTTAAATATGTTTGAGACTTATCAAAATGTATATATTTTTTAGTTTGTATTGGCCTACTAAATCTTCCTCCATGCTCTTTGCAAAAAAAAAACAAAAAACAAAAAAAAACCTTATTTTTACTCTCAAGACTGATATTGTAATATTTGATGTATAAATTAACTCTCATGTTCTGTTTGAGGTCTAATATACCTCAAGGCTCATTTTAATAGCTTGAAAATTATGGTCAAGATAATATTCCAGGTTTGGTACAAGTTAAGCTCATTCGACAGCATTTGTGGCATAGGCCTAATGTTGATTAGCCTACCATGCTGAGGCATGCTGAGGCATTTACAATTAAAGTGAATGGAGCCAATTTCTGGAGGATTTAAAAGTGGAAATGTGAAGCTTATAACTTTATGAAATAACTTGCCTTAGTTCTTCTGTGTATTATTTGAGCTGTAAAGTTATTTAAATCCTTTTTACAGTCGTTTTAGGGTTTTAGAGTTTACGGTGTTGCGCTTTCATGGCGACAAAGTTGTAAAATTGTAAAGAACTCTACATGATCATCTATGATTGATTCATAATAAAATCACATATTATTTGTCTTGTGTCTATACTGTTGAAACAGTGATCGTTTTAACATTTTATTGTAAGCGCCGCACTGAAACTCAGATTTTACTTGGAAATTGTAATAATTATTATATCAAATGCTGTTGATTAACCTTAAATTGTACTAAACTTGGAATTTTCATTTAATACCTACGATTATAAACAAAATGTCAGCAGATAAAACGCATCAACCACCTTCCACGACAATTTGGGATATGTATTGGCTCTTATGGAAACCTGCAATACATTCTAAGATTCTTTGATTTCTTTTATTGTGTCAATCTGCAATTTGCTTTAGCTAGGGTCAAACTGACTCCGAACAGAAATAAGTTACTAGAAAGGATATGGGTTACATTTCTGAAAAGTGCATGTGTGCATGTATAATATCTGTAAACTGAGTTTGATTAGCATTCTGAAACATACATCATTGTCATTCTGAACAGAACATTAAAATGGTAAGAAAAGGCAATTCATCTGTATCTCAGCCAGTAGCCTTGAGGTTGTATCACTCACTCAATAGGAATCCATGCTGAATTCAGAATAGAAATAGGTCTAAGGATAGACCCCTGAGGAACTCACTGGGTGATTGGAGCGTTAAAGACACGATGAAGCGAACAATAGCCATAATTGTCAGGGTCATCATGCTAGCTGCTCCAAAGAAAAATCCCATCAGGCCGTAGTACACACAGGTGACGTCTCCACCTATCCAATGGTGGTTCCAAGCTGAGGCTACAGCCAGCGGGTACATTGTGACGGCTGCTCCCAGGTCTGTCACAGCGAGATTCACGCTAAGAAGCTCTGGGGGCTTCATGTGGTTTGACCGCTTGTACGCCATCACAAGAACCATCAAGTTCCCCACAATGGAAAGAATTGCTGCATATGAAAAGATAACAAGGAGAAATATACATAAAAAGAATTAGGTGTGTAGTGTACATATAGCAACATGTTATTCAACCGGTTTTACTCATTTGAAACAATGCCTTTTAATTGACTAAGAATCACATTTATAATGCTTTGTTGGCAACATTGGATATGGTAAAATATTAATTTTTCACTTAAAAGAAATATTTCTGCAAGGCTGCATTTATTTTATTCAAAATACAGTGAAAACTGTAATACTGGGAAATACTGTTATACATTTTTTTAGGATACTTTGATGAATAGAAAGTTCAAAAGACAGCATATATCCATATATTAACCATCCATTTGTTTAACACTAATTATATATGTAATTCTTGATTCTGATTGGTCAATTGCTGAATTCTGTTCTCAAATATTTTTGTATACCATTGTCCGTGGCAAGCATTCTCCAATGTACCTGTAGCGGCAGTTGTGTCTTAGAATCACTTCATTCTCTAAAGTGACATATATTAAATCAATAATTAATTTCCATTTATTTACTATTTATTTTGATGGGTTTTGATTTTGAGATAATGACCAGCTGACTGTACATATCCCTCTTTATTACTTACAGGATTTTCCTTCATAAACTTGCTGAGTAAGCTGATGCTATATATTAGTTATATTTTGATTTTTAATGTTTATTTTAATGCATATTGTGTATTGCATTTACATTTTTATTTATGCATTTGGCTTTTACCCAAAGTGACATGCATTGCCTTTAAGTTTCATTTGATCAGTTTGTCCATTTTCCATGTTCTTGGCACTGCTTGGCTCTCCTCTACAGTTTAAACCACAGGGGAGTATTGTATATTGTGTTTTGTTTCATGTTAGGGGCAAATCCCATACGAATTCTTCTGCAGTCTTATGTAACCCCATCTTCAAACAGTCTCTTGTGTCCTTTCTTTGTGTCTTCGACCTCTCTTTAATCTCAGCAACCAACAGTATGTCATCTTGACTCTTTGATAACCTTCCTGTTGTGCCCTTCAGCCATGTACAGTTTCACACCGAGATGTCGAGGTGCTTTATCGCCAAATTATACAGGTCTGTTCCATTCATAATCAAACTGGAGCTTTGGACTGCATTATAATAGTGTACAATAGCTGTGGGACTTACATTTACTGTGTGCATTTGGCAGATACTCTTATCCAAAGCAACTTTTATTGCATTCAAGGCATATATTGTAAACCCTGGGAATCAAACCCATGACCATCTCCACTCCACAACAACACTATTTTAATTTGCTGAATGTTACATTTTACTAGCATTATCTGGTTTGATCTGTGCTGTGCTGGTGAAATCCTTCATCCAGTAGGTTGATCGCTGAGTATGTGGATTACATTAAATACGAGCCATCTGTAGTCATACTTTTAAATGAATTACACACAAGATTCTAGGATAAACGAATAGATCTCCCTGAAGCAGAAAAAAAAACTGAATACCTATCTGCTCCAGCAAAAATTAACAACAGCTTCCTTTGCAAAGAACAAACTTATTTACGGAACAGAGGACCTTCATTCAACAAAGCCTTATGGGTAAAGTGTGTATAAGTCATAAGCCATCAGCTTTACCCCTTATCCTCAGCTTGTCAATACGTCCAATGCTCCCAAGGATTCACCAAACACCTGCAGTTTGCTGTGACATGTATTGAGGAGATTAAATGTCCCCAGTTGCAAAGACCTGAAAAATTATGTGGGGTATGAACTACTGCGTCAACATCCACAGGCATTTCTCAAAGCAGCCGAATGAGAAGCAACAGCCAAATCAGTGTGAAAGCACCTGAATTTCTATTTATGATGTCTCAATATGTAATTTACAACACAATTTTCTGAAGTGTACGGACTTTGAGGCATGAGAAGACTCAAGACTTGAAATGTCATCTGCTTTGATGAGCTGGAGGTCAAATCAGCAAATCTTGCAATTGAAGAGAATTAAATTAACCTTGAACTAAATTGAGCTGAATAATTGCCAACTGTAGAGCTGCTTTACAGCTGAATTTAATTAATTTCATAATTGATTAGCTTTGCAACAATGAAACTGTTACTAGTTATTTTCTCTCGCCTCTCGAAACTCTCAGATTTTCTATATGAATTAAATGACTGAGTGATGCTGATGACGAAGGATGGGAGAGAAGGAGAGGATGCAGGGATATATCAGTTCACAAATAGGGTGGACTGGGGATGTTACACTTTAATAGCAAATCAATTTCTGCGTAAAATCATACTTTACAGCAATTGAATAACCCTTACTGCTCAGAAAAAAAGGAAAGTTCATTGAACACACCATATTTGGGAATGTTGTCGCAATGGAACCTGCAAGAAATTATAAAGAGCAAAACAACTATGAAACAGCAAAAATGTAAATTTAACATACAAAAATATCATTATATCCATTGTTTTGGACAATTTTTTTTCAATTAATTTAAAATTGCATCAATTTAGATTATTACTTAAATGTGACCGCTTCAATTTGACATTTTTGAAAAAACACCCTAATAAATCCACCTTTGTCATATTGGCTATAGTTGATTCTTGATTAAATGTATAGTATGATTTTTAATTGTTTGTTTACTTCTAGGCCTATAGCCCAAAAAACATAATGATAATTTTCAGTGTTCTTTAGACACTATCACATCATTCCTGAAATGTATATAATACCTCTTCCAAAGAAAGTAGGGGTGGAGAAATTACTGTAAGTGATTAATTACCAGCCTGCAAACTTAGCTCCTATATTGTTATGAAAAGAGAAATCTCAAGAGAAAATTGTGGTAAAACAGCTTTTAAAGTCAGAGGGGAAATTAGATACTTAATGGTTTGCGTATAAGCAAAATCACAGTACAGAGGATTGGTAACACTAATACTGACGCATCTGGATTAGTCTTAAACTATAGCTCTGGGGCCGTATTCTCAAAGAATTTTAAGGCTAAAAGTAGCTCCTAACTGGCGAATTTAAAAATTTGAAAAATTAAATATTTAAAAATAATGGGCGTGTCACTCGTAACTTTAGGACTCCTAATTTTTTTGAATATGAGTAATTCACAAAGCATTTTAGCCCTAAAAGTAGCACCTAAGTCTGGGACAGCTTAAAAGAAGTCGAGAGGACTCCTAACTCACTAAGACCTATTCACAAACCGCTTTTTGTGGCATTTCACGTTGCGATGTTTTGAAATGCGTATGCGGCGGCTACAGGAGCTTCCAATCGCGAGGGAACAATTTTGCATTGTAGGCATAACTAGGGATGCAATAACACCACCGGCACCAACAACAACCAAAACTAGGCTACTCATTGCATGTAAACTAATTGTAACGTTTCATTGTGAATCAAATTAAAATGTTCTTCTCTTTGCAAACGTAGGCAGAGGCATAGCTTATAGTGACAGATTAATTCAATAATGTTGCAAAGATATTGCATCAATCCATATGTTTCATTAGGCTACTAGGCTATTTGTTTTGCCTTACTCTTTATTCATTTAGGCTATTTATTCAGTTATTCATCATCTTCCGTCCTTCGCACTTGTGTAGCGCACGCATTCTCAGACCTGTCACTCATCATCGTAGGGGAGGTGTTTGGAATCATTCCCGCGTTACAATCATCAGCCAATCAAGGTGGTCACTTCAGTCAAGCTCGTGCATGAGTAATGACGTCATCCATAGCAACGAAGACTCACTCTTAGTTTAGGAGTTGTCATTTTTCTTTACTAAGAGTAGGTATGAAAGGCGTTGTGAATAACTTTTAAGAGAAAACTCCTAGCTAAAATCTTTTAGTGCGATGTAGGAGTACTCCTAGTGGTAAGATAAAATGCTTTGTGAATACGGCCCCTGGCTCTCTTTGTAGACTTTACCTCTGCATTTAATGCGATACAGCCAGAGTTTCTACTGACAAAAATGATTCAAATGAAAGTTAATCCTTACCTGATTGATTGTTACTACTCATTTTTGACAGGTAGAATACAGATAGTTAGAATCAATCAGAAAAATTCAACTTGTTACTTATTCAGGAGCGCCTTAGGTTGGGTGAGCACATCTTTCCTTTTTATACAGACAACTGTAAAACTGATATCATAAAAACATATATATTGAAGTTTTCAGATGATACTGTGTTTTTGTCTTTATTAGGGATTGAAGATGATTCTAGTATTCATCAGTGTTGTATGGGTAGATTAGTGGAGTGGTGTGAAAGGAATTCACTTATAGACAGGAAATGATTTTTGGTCCTCCAGTGAATATCTATCAAACACAAGTGATTCTACATAATATTCAGATTGAACAAGTGTCTTCTTATAAATACTTGGGTATGTGGATGCTGCTTAATCATGCAATGAAAAATATGAGAAGGGTCTAACATAATCCAATCGAGCACATATCCAATGCACATTATTTTTGATGTAAGGTACAAGAACGTAACTATTTTCTGAGGATACTACAGTCATTTGGAGCAAATATACAGATCTTGCTATTGTTTTTTTTTAAAATCTTTAATATAGAGTGTTATACAATATGGAACATGTGCATGGTGTAAGCTCTCTCTCTCTTCAACTTAAAGCTCGATTGGCTAGACTGCTATGTATTTGTTCAAAGATTGTGAGCCAAATGCTTGAGTCAAGTTTTCATATTTTCATATTTCATATTCATATACTAAAAAAAATGGCAGGTAAAATGATGTCTAACCCTTCTCATATTGTTTATGAGGAATAGCTTTTGCCATCAAACAGAGATTTAGCATATGCTGGAATGAACAGATTACGGAAATCTTTTGATCACCAGTCTGTCAGCTTAATAGAGTTCGTGATCTAAGTAGGCCTCTGGGTTCTGAAAACATAGAAATGACTCAATTGATGCACTGGAGCCACAGTTAGTATTGTTTTGTGTTGTTTAGTCTATTGTGATGTATTAATTGATGTGGTAGGCCTATTGATGTGAGACTGTGGGATGCGAGAAAATTTTTGGAAGAAAATCCAACAATAAAGTGAAATTGAAAAAAAAATAATAATTTGAAAGGGAATATTTCACAAAAATTAAGCTAATTCAATAACGCTGTTTGACAACAAAGCCATTACTAAAGAAAAAAGCAATTGTTTTGTTGGGCTAGTGTTGTTGTTTAAAAGCCTTGAAGTTGCTGAGATAGGCTATATTTAGCCCTCATGAGAACTTCTCGCGTGTGACAACTAACCTCGGTTTCTCCTAAATGAAAGTAGGCTACCAAAGCATCTGTTGAATCTTCTCTACAAACTCGTTTTCGGAATAACACATCCTTTTGAGTCAATTATGTAAGAAGTGAATTTCAGTAATCTGGAAACAAACAGACTCATTATTACACACCACAATCGGTTACCAAAAAAGTTGGAGATCCAGAAACTCAATCTTACCAATGAGCAGCAGGAACGCCCCAATTCCATAATCCACAGCGGGTGATAGTTTAGAGGAATAAATATCCATGAGGACAAGTGAGGTGCGCTCTTCAGCGGGAAGAGATGATGTTAATTAATTCCCAGAAATGAACGTGCTCGACATGGATCAGTGCAATTGGGAAAAAAGTTACAGAAAATATACGCGCCGCGTAATGATCCACACTGCTGTCATGTATTAGAAACATCTGTTGTCCAAGAGAGATAAAGAACGCGATTAAACGAAGCTTCGACCACAACGGACCGAGAGAATGAAACGATGCCGTTGTCTTTGCTCAATAAGGAGTAAAAGAACACACTACGAGCAGTTAGTGGTGCGCGTGGGACACACTCACTCCAGCGCGACTGTACTGCAGCGTCTGATATAACATCTCTACAAGAGTCCGCTTCAGTCAAGTCCTCAACAGACAACAGGAGGGGCTTCATAATCACTGGACCACTCTTGCGATAGATAGATAGATAGATAGATAGATAGATAGATAGATAGATAGATAGATAGATAGATAGATAGATAGATAGATAGATAGATAGATAGATAGATAGATAGATAGATAGATCTGCTCCATCAAAATGAACAGCTTCCTTTGCAAGGAACAAACTTGTTTAGGGAACAGAGATACAGTAGATAGATATTTTTGAAATAAATAAACAGACAGTCAGACAAATACACTTATATACAATTTACTGCTTTTATACAGTATTGAGAATGCACTTTGAATGAGAGATGACCTTGATTCTACAAAACAGATTTCCCTTATTATATATTCGTGTGTATATAAAACACACTTGATTACAGAAACACAGTAAACACTGTATGAAAGAAACAACAAGTGGATTCTTCTTACACATATAGAGGAAATTAAATCAAATCAAATTAAATCAAATCAACAAGCATAAATTGCCTTTTTTTTTTTAAAGAGTTGGATTCCCAACCTTAATTAAATTTAACTAAACAAACTGGGACTTCATCCCCAAGTAAAATATGAATCATTTACTATACTGCATTATCAAAACTGGAGCCATTTTGAAGTGCACTATAAGACAATTATGTTCTGCTCTCTTTGATGTCTCTGAATGAAAATGAAAACTTAAATCCATCAAGAATAGTCCAACTGTGAGATTGAGCACATAAGCAGATATGGTTTGTGTGCAGAGCAGAAATGAGTCCAATTATGCAATTAAAGCACGATGTTCTGATGAATTTGTTTGAGCACAGTTCACAATTAAAGCCATATTTTCATCTGCAATCTCATTTTGAGTTCTTCAGCTGGTTGTTTTTCAGCAGAAAACTTTGAGTGTACTGTGGTTAATGAAGGATCTGTGCTGTGTCCCAATTGTGCTTATTTGCATGGAAAATATGTAGGCTACCGGTACTTTTTGGAGCGTGTTCATGCAAATATCTACCCTGGGAATCCAGAGTTCTCGCGAGAGCACAAGTTGAATTTGCTCAGCGAGTTACTCTGGTGTCGAGTAATGATGCTCTTTAAATATGCCCCTCTGTCTGAGCTGCACCAATCACATCGGGTTATCTGATATACTGTAGGCGGGCCAGAGGCGAGATGACGACAGCGCTGCAACATCGAAGTCATTAGTAAACATTGCAAGATGGCTATGGATGAACACCATTTGTTACAATGAAAGATTTAGACTTTTTATCTAAAAGAGGAACAGAAGACGCCGCTCGAATCGTTCCTTTGCAAGAAGGGCGTTTTTGCTGTTTTGCCGACCGGATATGGTAAGAGTCTAATCTACCAGTTAGCTCCGCTGGAAGCTAAGCAATAACTTGTTGTGATTGGTCGTAGTGTTATCCAATTGTGTGCAGTGAGATTTTCAAACGCATGCTTGGTGCCGCCCCTCGAGCTGGCCGATTTTCATTAGTCGACGCCAGACCATTAATCTTTTAGATTTAGGTCTGGATTTCCAGGCTAGCAAATATAAAAAAATCTCCAGAATAACATCCTTACACCTTTGACTCATTGTTTTTAACATCCTTTGATTTAGGACACACTAATTCTGTTCTAACATAGGATGTTTATAACGGTGAAAATCAGAACTGATTCATTTCCCATGGAAAGCATGAACTGATAAAATGTACATTCAATGCACTGCAATTTGCTTTAGATAAAAACATCTGCACAAATGTAATGGATACTAACAAATAGCTTTCTCCTGGTATTATAGACCTCCTTGGTAAAGACAAGATGTAGGAAAGACAAAGCATGAATGCTAGTGGGTTGCGCATGGCATCTTTGATAGTTGCGTTTCCATGGACAACTTTTTTGTTGTCCTTTCTCATCTGCTCTTTTCACACTCGCTCCTGAAACACTTGTTGCTCTCTAGTTAATGTTATACCATGACATCTTCCCAGCACAAGAAAAGTTCTCTGAACTTTGGCCAACTTTTGGTAAGGGTTTCTCAGTTATGAACTGAGAACATAATTCTAGTAATATTAATAGAATGGTAGTTCGAATTTGTAGTCTTTAATAATGTTCTCAAAACGTTAGCAGTGTTTTTAAGTGTTACTATTTCAGAATGTTCAGAGAACACCCATAATGTAAGGGTTAATTAAAAATGATAAAAAGTTAAAAAGAACAGCATTTATTCAAAATAGAAATCTTTTCTAAAGACATAAATCACTTTTAATCAATTAAACACATCCTTGGATAAAAGTGTTCATTTCTTTTGAAAAAAGAGAAGAAAAAAAGACTGACCCCAAACTTTTGAACGGAAGTGTATATTTTTACAAAAGATTTCTATTTTAAATAAATGTTGTTCTTTTTTCTTTTTTATTCATTAAAGAATCTCAAATTATTAAAAAAAAAAAGATTAAGCAACTGTTTCCAAAATTGATAAAATCAGGATAAAAAAGGATAATGTGACACTGAAGACTGGAGTACTGATGGAAATAATTTTTAAATATTTAAAAAAAAAAAAGTATATTAAAAAAGAAAAACATTATTTTAAATTGTAATAATATTTCATAATATTACTGTCAAATTGATCAAAAACATAAAAAATAGTAATGTTTCCAAACCATATATATACTGTAGACATATTTTAATGTATAGTTTTGTTTTGGGTTCATGTTTCATGTTACAGTCATGATGTATCCTGTCTTGTAATGTGATTCCCTTGCCCTCATGTGATTCTGCCTTGTGCTTACCTAAAGGCTTGTTCGACTTGAACCGGCGCTGCACAGACTGATCGGTGAATGACATCAAAGTACCGCGAGAGCGATTAGAGAGCAGACGGCTCGTATGCTTTTGAATCGCTCTCGCGGTACTTTGATGTCATTCACCGATCAGTTTGTGCAGCGCCGGTTTAAGTCGAACAAGCCTCTAGTCTCTTGTGTCATGTTGCCATTGGTTATTTGTCTTGATTATGTTCATGGGTGTGTCTTGTTTAGTCACTAGTCCTTGTGAATTTAAAGGTGCTCTAAGCGATGTCACACGTTTTTTAGGCCAAAACATTTTTTTTCACATACAGCAAACATCTCCTCACCATCCGCTAGCTGCCTGTCCCCTGAACACACTGTAAACAAATGCGGTCTCTGTAGACACCCCAGGCTTCACAAATGGCAACAAAAACAAACTGGCCCAGCCTGGACCACGAAACATAACAAACAGCCAATAACCGACAAGAATGATTTTGGGGGTGGGGGTTGGGGGGTTAATGCACGTGCACATGAAGGGGGATGAGGAGGAGGAAGGGTCGAGCTAGCCTCCGTTTTGTTTGACAATACTTTGAACGTTAACAAGAAGTGACGTCACCCAACATCGCTTAGAGCACCTTTAAGCCCTCATGTTTGCCATGCGTCTTTGTCTAGTATTTTCCCTGTAAATGCTGTGTGGTAAGTTGTTTCCACGTTTGTAATGGATCATGACAAGTCTTTGTTTTGTATTTTGCTCACGTTTGGATTTAAATAAACTGCGCTTGGGTTCTTCTGCAACTCGCCTCGAGTGGACTCCATTACACATACACTATATTGCCAAAAGTTTTGGGACATCTGCCTTTACACGCACATGAACTTTAATCTACACTCTAATTCATCCCAAAGGTGTGAGGTCAGGACTCTGTGCAGACCAGTCAAGTTCCTCCACACCAAACTCGCTCATCCATGTCTTTATGGACATTGCTTTGTGCACTGGTTCGCAGTCATTTTGGAACAGGAAGTGGCCATCCCCAAACTGTTCCCACAAAGTTGGGTGCATGAAATTGTTCAAAATGTCTTGGCATGCTGAAGCATTAAGAGTTCCTTTCACTGGAACTAAGGGGCCAAGCCCAACCCCTGAAAAACAACCCCACACCATAATCCCCCCTCCACCAAACTTTACACTTGGCACAATGAAGTCAGGCAAGTACCGTTCTCCTGGCAACCACCAAACCCAGACTCGTCCATCGGATTGCCAAACAGAGAAGCATGATTCGTACTCCAGAGAACACATCTCCCCTGCTCCAGAGTCCAGTGGCGGCGTGCTTTACACCACTGCATCCCACGCTTTGCATTGCACTTGGTAATGTAAGGCTTGGATGCAGCTGCTCGGCCATGGAAAACCATTCCATGAAGCTCTCTATGCATGTTCTTGAGCTAATCTGAAGGCCACACGAAGTTTGGAGGTCTGTATTGACTCTGCAAGCGCTGACCCTGCTCTGTGACTTTACGTGGCCTACCACTTCGTGGCTGAGTTGCTGTTGTTCACAATTGCTTCCACTTTGTTATAACACCACTAACAGTCGACCGTGGAATATTTAGTAGTGCGGAGATTTCCCGAATGGACTACTTGCACAGGTGGCAACCTATCACGTTACTATGCTTGAATTCACTGAGCTCCTGAGAGCGACCCATTCTTTCACAAATGTTTGTAGAAGCAGTCTGCTTGCCTAGATGCTTGATTTTATACAACTGTGGCCATGGAAGTGATTGGAACACCTGAATTCAATGATTTGGGGTTTCCCAATACTTTTGGCAATATTGTGTATAAAGACACTGCAATTACATAACCGGCAGCACATGTTCACTGAACACTCATAAACTCTATTTGCCACTATCTGTGATTATTCTCATTGAAGTGCTCTCAGCCTCATTCACTGTTGCACAATGCTTCCCTGTACGTGGCATCATTTTTCTGATGGCACGAGAGTTTAGCCTTGGGGTTCCAGTGACCTTGACAGATGCAGACAGCAGAGCTCAACCATCAGATCCCATGCCTCACTGACCATCTTTACGTGGAAATCAGTCTGTTCAGGTTGGTTTGGCTGTGAACGTGTCAAGCTGCAAAGAATTGAGTCTCCGATATCTGATTGGCTTTTTAAAAACCATTTGCGTTTAAGGTAATGCTGAATGTAAATTCAAAAGGGAGCACATCAAGTCACATATTATTTTGTAACCTTAATTGTCAACTGAATTTTCTCATATCTCTTCCTGTTCAAGGTGTTGTAAGATTTATTGACAAGATCAGCATGTTTAAACATTATGTGTCATATATGCAGTCACTACCACCTCAAAGGACGCTTAAAATGCTCCTTTGCCTGTTATGTTGTTGTTTTGCCTTTCTAATAACACATTTGCATTGCTTATTTAGAGTTGTCAATACCTTTGAATTATTCATAACTCTTATCTCTGAATTCATTTATAATAGTTGAAACAATTCTAATTAGTTTTGCATCTTTCATCTGGTGTTAAGGAAGAACTAAAACACTAAACTAATTATGAGTCTTAAGAAAACATGAAAATGATTGAAAATAGGTTTGAACATGCTGTGCCATTAAAAAAACAAAACGGGGAGCAATTTTTTCTAATTGTTATTTGTTTGTATGTTTTTACCACATTCCACCAATGGAAATAGTTCCAAAAAGAGCAGAACCATATCCGATCAGCACAGTGGTGTTTCGTCCTGAATGATTCAGCATATTTGAATAAATCTGTTGGGTCAATGTTTCAATGCCCCAAGACAGCCACTTGCTTCCTTCCTTCGCTGTTTTGAACAAATTGTTTGACTGACTGAATGGATCAATGACTCATTAAGACAGTGACTATAGTGTCTAAATATTCTAATTGTATTTATTGAATACATTTAAGAATTTACATGAATGGGGTGCATACATTTAAAAGGGTTTGGTTAGAAAAGTTGCTAATAAAGGTATGAAATGGCTCTAGAAATTAACTTTAGAGGGGCAAATATCACCCCTTAATGGAAAAGTTAATTTCTCTGCTTAGAGGTTTGGCATTATTTTTTATTATCCAGGCTTCACTGAATCCTGCAGTGCCCTCCTTTTGGTGTTATAGAAATGGCCAGACTAGCTACTCACATTTCATGTTAGTTTGGTTGCAGTTGTGGTTTGAGTAATCAGATCGCGTGTTTACAAGAGAAGACTGGACCCTATTCAATCCTGTATAACTCTCTCTGTTTGTAAGCCCATTTATTCCATCTGAATTAATGCTTCATCGTATGATGTCCATCCCACTCATCATAGTTTCCAAACTTCTGAAAGTACTTGTCGCTTTAGACTGAAAGTACATAATGGCCACATTAATTCTGATCTCTTGAGAAATTTGAAACCCTGAATCTGTCACCCTTCTTTCTATGAATGTTTCACAAGGCTCATATTAATGTTATTAACATTATTTCCGGTGCATATTGTCAATGCTTTATTTATCGCTGCTTGCATACACATGTGATGTAACTGATGCACTCAAGGTAAATTTATAGGTGAAATGAAATACCAGTTTTAATATTCAGAGACTGTATTGCTTATTTGAGCTGTCCAACGTGTCCACTTCTGGCTCAAACAATGGCAGACGTATATAGGTCGAGGTTTTTTTATTTATTATTTCTGCAATTCTGTTTGGTGACGCTAGTGTCACAGAAATGACACACTTCACCTTTAACTTTTAAGTCTCTGATAGATGCAACTTGTCATCAGTGCTGGGTTCTGAAGGAGGAATGTCTTTCTATTGTCTTTGAACCAGAAGATGCAGTTCTCTTCTGAATACTGATTATAATGCTCACTTGGTGAGTCATGCATCTGTTTAAAATACATGAAACACTTTTAGGAGCACACCAGCATATTGATTGCCAGTATTGGAGGAGGTAACGCATTAAGTAATGTGTGTCACGATCACCAGCTGGAGTACCCAGGATATCCTCCCCAGACCATTGTTATGAACTGCATTTCCCAGAATCCTAAATATATATTGATTAATAAACATAAATTTGTAATGATGGTGTTTTGGCAAGGATGAATGAATTGCTTCGACACACCATGCAATCAAAGACACTGCACAGCATAATTATATGTTCAGACATATAATGAACATTATCCTACATGTCCACTTGTATCCATTTGCACTTCTCTAATATTAGTGAAATAATGATGGGAATGGAAAGCTGCTGGGACATGTGTCCTGGTCAGCCCTCTTCACTTTGATCTGCTTCCTGATTCAGTAAGACACTGCCGACAAATCAGAAATCCCACAGAGAGTTGATCCGTAGTGAAGCTATAGTGTCATGAAAAGCCATGGTCGGGGGAGAACCAAAAAGATTTTCATTATTGACATTAACTCTCAATGTATATATTATATTAAATCTCATAAATAATATTTGTGATTTTAAGATTGTAAGTCTGGGACATGGCTAAAACAATAAAATATGTACATAAAACGCATTTGCAAAGTACCACAAATGCAAAATGAAATGTTTTAATTAGCTAAAAAATGTGACCAGCTGAAGAAAGCACCTAATGCAGCTTTTAAAGGAGTTGACACACATCAGACGACTCTGATTGGAAACACGATTCCTGTAAATAGTTTTCAAATAATTCTATGTGGTAAGATACCATCTGTGCCTTATAGCTTGAAATGGCGAGCGTGACTTTTTTTTTAATCAAGTCTCAATGGAGTTTCTGTATTGAAGGAGTCATGCAAACAGCCTTCAAAAGGATCCTTCTTTCAATCTTTATGTCACCCGATGATCAGCCCCTTTTGCTGGTAATTGCAGTTTTGAATGCATTAATGTGGCACTAATAAATACAAATTCACATAGATTAGTGAAGAACAAAAAACACAGGAGGGAAATCCAAAGAAATGGTTTTAATGAAATGGAAAACTGAAAGGAACATTCTGAGACATAAAATCATTGGAATAAAGTTTTGCAAAAATAAAATCTTCATAATGATTGATAAGTCAATCAAACAACAATTCTATCTTCTTAGAAAGCATTTTTCATAAAGGATTTCAATCGCTTTTATCTCACAATGATCTGACGAAAGCGAAAAGGTTTGACGATAAAAGATTAGATAAAAGGACAAAAGAATAAGACATTGCTCAAACAGACAAACATGGGATTGTCAGTGAACAGGGAACACAAGGGAGCGTGTTGAATTCATGCTGGGTCTCAAATCACCAACAGTCTTTGGAACAGAGAATATATCCTAAGAATATCTTGAATGAAACTATATGAATGAAACTATACATTTTCTCAGTCAATTGCTTCATTTTGTGTCCTACATTCATGCAGTGCTCTACTGTGTTCTTCAGACTTGATATTGTTGAAGATGCATTAGCACACCAAGACACCAAGTGTTTCTAGGATGCAAACCATCCGGCAACCTTTCTTTCCTTTGATTTATTAATTGGAGCTTATCTCCTCACCTCTCCAATATATTTTTAGGGGTGACCTCTACCATTGTGCGTTCACTCTTCTCCTGTCTTTTGTGCCCCGCTATTTTCCTCTGAGCGTTCTCCTCTTGTCATTTTGCTCACAGCATCCCAGCAGCCTTGGTAACAACACATCCGGATTTGTCGTAGCTCTCTGCGGAAGGATTTGCGGAAAACGTAGTAGACAAAAGGGTTGTACGCCGTTGAGCATTTTGCGAAGAGGCAGGGTAGCAAGCTGACAATGGGCGCCATGCTGTCTTTGCCCTCGGAGTGAAACATGGTCCAGAGACTGATGAACACATAGGGCGTCCAGGACACAATAAAGCCAGCGCTGATCAGGATACCCATCTGAAACACAGGAGGGAAACTTGAACTGACAACAGAAAGCAGTTCTGAGTGATTCACGTTGGACACTAATGCAAAGGGCACTAATGCATTCATTCAGAATGATGGTTCCACATGCACCATTTAATAATTGAGGTTTATGAACAACATTGTGCTTAAATATCATAGCTGGCAGGTACAGGGAAAAGTTTTCAGAAATACCTGATTACCATTTTTCCCTTACCTCCAGGAGGGACAGCCCTAAAAATACACTTACAAAACACTTTAAATGACAAGCGCACATGGGGCTATTTCTTGGAATCTGTTTACTTCAATTAGTGACATTTAAGGAGATTGGATTGGATTGGATCTTCTGTAATTTGGGAAACAAACAGCAAAATATTCCTCTTAGGTTTATGATTTTAGATTGGAAACCAGCTGAGGAAATTGTTTTTGCTGTGGTAGAAGATGGAGCGGGGTGTGAATCGTCGTCTGTCACTGTTGCAGGAAAAACTGTTAAGCTTCCAGATGTGTGAACGCTCCAGGGTTTGCACATACTGTGACCCTGCATGTTGTTAAACACTTAAAAGGACAAGTTTGCAGGTTTTTAACCAGCTTTGTGTTGTTACAATGGAGAAAGAGTAGCCTATACATTGTTAATGTATATACCGACACTGTAACAATACAAAGCAGGGTGAAAATCTACAAACGGGTCCTTTAAGTGTTTAACAGCATGCAGTGTCACTGTACGTGCAAACCCTGGAGCGTTCACACATCTGCTGGAAGCTTAACAGAAATCAAAAAGACAAGCTTTCAAAGTAAATGGCTCTTTAAAAGAGAGAAAAACCCTACCCTTAATTTTGTGTACATATTGAAAATTTGAACATTAAGAATGGAGCTTAATATATTTTTGTGT
Source organism: Squalius cephalus (assembly GCF_949319135.1). Lineage (NCBI taxonomy): Eukaryota > Metazoa > Chordata > Actinopteri > Cypriniformes > Leuciscidae > Squalius > Squalius cephalus. Next base: position 32,309,718 of record NC_137133.1, on the reverse strand, counting down.
GCAATATTGGATGGCCCTTACCAGGGTGACTTTTCTCTCAACGGCCCCTGAGTTGGGCAGGTTATCATTGCTCTGGATGGACTGATAAACCTTGTGGAGCTTCCAGGCGATGCCAGCGTAGGAGAACAGGATGACTCCACATGGGATCAGGGTGCACAGGATGGCCAAAGACATAATGAACGAAGAGCCGTTTAAGGAGTGCTGGTACTCGGCCCAGTCCACAGAACAGGCCAAACCGTAGGGTTCCGGCCCATATCCTCCCCATCCCAGAAGAGGAAACACTGCCCACAGCAGAGAATAAAGCCAGATGACACCAATCCATATACTTATAGTTTTTCTTCGAAACTTGCTTCCTGGAACAGATTTGAAATAAAAATTGAGTCTAGTCATGCCTATGAAGAAAATCCAAGACTTCTCAGGTAACAAATTGCCAATAACCTATTTTTCCTTAGAGTTTCTTTGTAAATGCAGAGGAGATTTGAAGTTAATTAGCAAGTTGGTAAATTTGAAAAGGAAAAAAAAAACTGTCTAATTGGAAAATCACAGATTAACCATCAGTCTGTCTATATTCCCCAATGACCTTTTCATGCATCATTCAGGATTTCAAGCATAATTGTGCTTGTGTTTCACGTTAGTACAAATTAATTAAAAAGTACACATAGTTAAGAGTCTACATATTCAATTCAATTCAATTCACATTTATTTGTATAACACTTACACATCGCTTCAAAGCAGCTTTACAGAAAATGCATGTGTCTAATTTAGAGTGATCTAAAGTTATGTATTTCAGAAATGCACACATCACGCAGTTAGCTAACAATGTACACATAGTAGATACAGAACATTTTGAAAGCTCATTTTGGATGATGAATCATACAGTCATGTATAAAAATGGGTCATACAATTGGCTGAGCGTGTCCACGAAATGACAGAATTAAATGTAAGTATCCTAAGCTACCTTTTCTGGAAAGTTTACATAGAGTGTTGTTAATATGAATATATTAAACTATCTACTAAAAATAACTATTTATTACAAGAACATACAGTGCTATGCATAAGTTTAGACACCCATGCTAAAGTTGACTAAAAAGATGAATAAAAAATCATCTTTTGAAAATTGAACTTAATGCCTTAATTAAAAAAATTACGAAAAATCCAACCTTTAAGGACACCAATTTTCTTTGTGAATGAATAATTTATCATAAATAAATAAATGTTCTTCCTTAAAATACAGGGTGCATAAGTTTGGACACCCCTATGTTAAATTCCCATAGAGGCAGGCAGATTTTTATTTTTAAAGGCCAGTTACTTCATGGATCCAGGATACTATGCATCCTGATAAAGTTCTCTTGGCCTTTGGAATTAAAATAGCCCCACATCATCACATAGCCTTCACCATACCTAGAGATTGGCATGGTTTTATTTCAGTTAGCCTAATAGTTGGTTTGATTTGCATTGAGAGATGATCTTATGGAAAGTACTCCATGTCAATCTCTAGGTATGGTGAAGGCTATGTGATGATGTGGGGCTATTTTAATTCCAAAGGCCAAGGGAACTTTATCAGGATGCATAGTATCCTGGATCCATGAAGTAACTGGCCTTTAAAAATAAAAATCTGCCTGCCTCTATGGGAATTTTATGGAAGCTTATGTGTAGCAATATTCAATTTGAAATGTAATATGCAAAATGACAATGCAATATGTAAAATGGCAATGCATTTCTGTATTTAAATTTTTATTTTCCCATCATTTGTGCAACGTTTGGTGCAAAATGAAAATGAAAATTCAATTATAAAATTTACATTTGCCATTTCATACACTAGTTTTGATATGTAAATTAAATACATAATTTAACGCTTTATAAGTTGCAAAATTAAAATTAAAATGTATTACAGAAATGATTAGATATGTTTAACATGTTCAAGCAAAAACTGTGGCAAAATTGTATTGCATTTACAGTCACAGTTAAGACACTTGCGATTGCATTTCCATTAAGTGTCACGCAATGAATGTAGCAAAATTCAATGTGCAATTTGAAAATGCATTCTGAGCCGATCACGTGCCCATCCCGCCCTGTCAATCACTGCGTGAAGTTGGCTCCGCCCCCAATCCAATGCAAAACGTCGGCAAAATAGTCCACATTCACCCAAAATAGACTGTGTGTTCTAATTTGCGCCGATAAACGTTTATTTTGTGCTGCTTCGGTTTCTTAAATATTAAAATATTATTTATTGGTAATTCTGAGGTCACTCAGCCCCCCTACATTGACCCAAAATAGTCTTGTTTGTGCCGGTTAAAGTTTCGTGTGCTGCTTCGTTGTTTAACCTGCTCCACATTCACCCAAAAAAGGCTAGGTCGATGAATTTGACCCGTCAGATTCCGTGACCATGTACCTATGTATTAATACCTTATCAATATGCTTTATAAAATGGAAAGGGACTCGCATATGTCTGCCTCATATTTTATGATTATACAGCTGAATAAACAGAGATGGTCACACATCACATTCGCCACTTTATTGAACATTACAGTCAGTTATAAATAAATAAAGAGTGGTCACATTTATTTTCCGGTAGCTATTAATACCGAATACCAATGGAGCTTTGTCATATTATGTGATCACAGGGTAATAGGCCTATGCATTTGTAAGGAAAAACTATAGGATCTCCAACATTATTGGGTATTACAGTTAATAGTAGGCTAATAAGAATAAAGATAAGCATGTATCAGACAATGACAATATTTTATATAAAACGAAACCATCAACACAGTCCAGCATCAGACAGCAGCAGCGCAGCATGTTGACATGGGTGTCGACGACGCTTGATAGGCAGAACACTCTCCCAGACGGTCCAACATCGTACTGGTTCTATCACCTGCAGACGCGTAATACTCTTCGGAAACACTACCATTTCTCTGTCCACGCTCCACTTCATCTGCTAGTGAATTTAACGCTCGTAACAGCTCTGCCTCCGCACTGTTTCCTTCCAACACAGGTCTAAATCATAGACTGTAAAAAGGTCTAAATACGCACCAAAGCCTATGTTTACCTGTTGCCGAGGTAACGGGCACGTGATCGGCTCAGAATGCATTTTCAATTAATTGCACATTGAATTTTGCTACATTCATTGCATGACACTTAATGGAAATGCAATCGCAAGTGTCTTAACTGTGAGTGTAAATGCAATTAAGAAAAAATTACATTTAAATTACAATTTTGCCACAGTTTTTGCTTGAACATGTTAAACATATCTAATCATTTCTGTAATACATTTAAATTTTAATTTTGCAACTTATAAAGCGTTAAAATGTATTCAATTTACATATTAAAACTAGTGTATGAAATGGCAAATGTAAATTATATAATTGAATTTTCATTTTCATTTTGCACCAAACATTGCACAAATGTATGGGGAAATAAAAATTTTAAATCAGAAATGCATTGCCATTTTACATATTGCATTGTCATTTTGCATATTACATTTCAAATTGAATATTGCTACACATAAGCTTCCATAGAATTTAACATAGGGGTGTCCAAACTTATGCACCCTGTATTTTAAGGAAGAACATTTATTTATTTACGATACATTATTCATTCACAAAGAAAATTGGTGTCCTTAAAGGTTGGATTTTTCCAAATTTTTTTTAATAAGGCATTAAGTTCAATTTCCAAAAGATGATTTTTTATTCCTCTTTTTAGTCAACTTTAGCATGGGTGTCTAAACTTATGCATAGCACTGTATATTTCTTGGAATTAAAAACAGGCCCCAATGTGTTAATATAAAGGAATTTTCAGCATTGATTTACCCATATTTTGAATTATGGACTGCATTGTGTTTTAGGGTGAAAGGAAATGTCTGTTAATGGAAAATGTCCTGGCAGAAAATTACATTTTTACAGAGTTTTTCTTACATTGTATTTTCTAAATGCATAAATGTCATAACTCAATCTTCCGGTGAAACAATATGCTTCAATCATTAGTCTTAATATTGACTGCAAGCTCACATTCAGATCTGCAACCATACAATCAACAACCAATGGAAAGAAACGAGTCTTTCCACCTATATTTTCAACAATCTATTTCACTTGGATACAAAAGAAAATATTGTTTCTTGTTTTTTTCTAAATCTTTGCCTACATTTCTTTTTTCATCAACTGTTGAAAACCATACGTTTTATAGGGGACCAGGGCTAGTTGTCACACTTTTTACATTGAATATTTCTCAGTGTTTAGTTTTGACACAAATCTTAAAATTCTGACTATAAAAGCTATTGAACATTTCCACTGTTATTGCCCAGGATATATAAAGAAAAAAACAACAGTTCATTAACCACATATTGACCTTTTGTGCTTGGATGCAGCAAAGTAAATGAAATATTGTATCAATAAAGCAATCAATGTTTCTAAATCTCACTTTGGGACCTAATGCTATCAGCACAGTACCTGATTTCGGAGGGTTTCCTGTTGCCAGATATCTCACTAACCCCATGATGGCCAGAGTCACGATGCTGGCTACGCTGAAGATCATTCCCATCAGGCCATAGTACAGGCAGGAAGGGTCACCTCCAATCCAGGCGTGGTTGAAGGCAGAGGCGATTGAGAGTGGGTACATGCTGAGAGCCATACCAATGTCAGTCACAGCCAGATTGACCGTGAGGAGCTCAGGAGCTTTGAGAACACTGTGACGCCAAGCGGCTGCTATCAGGACGGCTGCGTTGCCCAGGATGGAGAGGAAGGCTGGAGAAAAATTGGTGGTAAACAAAGTTAATCATTGGTTTGTTAAATACGCACAGTATAGAGTATTATTTGTATCTCTTCAGTTTAAATCAAAAACGCACACTGTATACTCAAGTGGACATCTGAAAATCTCTTTGAAAAATATGTGTAAAAAACAAAACAAAAGTTCATATCTTGTTTTTCATGCCGTAAGAGCAATAAAAACACGGGGGAAAATCCTGACTGAGGTTGTCAATTCATGCATGAAAGGGTTAAGTATCAAAATAATCGAATTATAAATTATTTGAATTAACTTTAAATTGAAAAAATATTATTATAAAAAATTATAATTAAAATGTTAGCTGGGATCAAAAAAGCAAATCGATCTATCGTATGAATGTTATTTCAGCAACGTGCCATCGTAGTGATGTAAAGGAGGCACGTGTTCTCTGCAGGACATCACAACACAAAAATCATCTCCCAAAAATGATGTTCAAAATTATGTAGGCTATGTAAAATATATGTACATAAAAGTATATTCGCATTCTATTCTCGCATTCTGTTTGTTACTTAAGGGGAGCGCACGCGATCCAATAAAATAGACTTGTCACAGAAGTTGTGTAGAAATAAACCCCCAAAAGAATGAAAGATCCGTTTGCCGAAAGCCACCTACTCAAAGTTTGACAATGTGATTATGTTAATTAGTCTTTGACTAAATATATTTGACAGATCGCACCTTGGATTACTGGGATTTGGATTATTTTTGGATGTTTAACATTCCATCAAGAGCATTTTAAGGTAAGGTTTTTATTCACTCATATCAACGGTTTATAATATGGTGTTTTTGATTGAGCTATTTGCATAGTATCGCGCACGAAGCTTTTTTATGTCGACCCCAGAACTTTACTGCCAAATTCTTGTAGACTTTTAAATGTAAAATAAATCTTTAATAAAAAATTGGGCAGTATACGTAGGCTACTAGCCTATAGGCTTATGCCTGGTCGATGTACTTTTTAGCCTATTTGCAATTCTAATCTGTTGTAGTTGCTGAAATGTTGTTTGAAGTTGCTGTTGAAACGTGTACTGTATAGGAGGACTACTTGCGAATACGAATATTTATTTAAAAAAAAACGTATTTTTATTTTACATATTATTTTGACTTTCTTTGCTGGGGTTCAAGTTTCAACCCTTAACTAGCCTACTTTAAAGGGTCAGACTCTTGAATTAGCCTATTTGTAAGTCACAAATAGGTTGTAAAGCTATTGGCAATACAATCTCAGCAATGTATGGCCAGGTCATGTCTGTTTACAGTAGGCCTATATGCATGTCTTTTCTTATTTATTTTTTGTTTATTTAAAAAAAAGAAAAAAGAAAGAGAAAGACCACTAGCCTATTTGAAAAATCGAAATGTCACTAAGCAATCATGGTGACTCTTCAACTGAAAAGATATGTTCCACATAATCTATGCTGGGATGAAAATCCACCCAAAGATCAGTTTTGCAGGGTTGAACAGTAAGGCATTTCACGGCAATCTAGCCAACGGCAGTAAAAAAAGCAGGACAGAAATCTGACTGATTCCCTTTTGTGGTCAACAGTGTTCTTGGGAATGGTCTTAAAGGGTTAGTTCACCCAAAAATGAAAATTCTGTCAGTAATCACTCACCCTCATGTTGTTCCAACCCCGTAAGACTTTCGTTCATCTCCGGAACACAAATGAAGATATTTTTGATGAAATCTGAGAGCTGTCTCACTCCTTCATAAGCTGCAAGGTAATTTCATCTGCCGGCCCAGAAAAGTTAGTCAAGACATCGTTAAAATAGTCCAAGTGACTACAGTGGCTCAACCTTAAGTTTATCAAGAGACGAGAATACTTTTTGTGCGCAAAAAACAAACAAAAATAACGTCTTTATTCAACTATTCATTTTCTTCTGTGTGGGCCTCTGACGTGAGTTCACAAGAGCACCACGACGCATGCGCGAGAACGTAGATGGGTCTCGATGTAGTGTTTAAAATGGTTCTAAAGTGTGCATTTCCTGGATGTCCGAATCGTGAGAAACCAACAAGAAAACGTAAAAGTGCCTTACCAATGCTGCAAAATGAATGGCTTACCTTTCACACTTTCCCATCAAATGATCGTGAGCGGCATCTTCTCAGTTCTCGCGCATGCGTCGTGGCGCTCTCGTGAACTCACGTCAGAGGCCCACACGGAAGAAAATTAATAGTTGAGTAAAGTTGTTATTTTTGTATTTTTTGCGCACAAAAAGTATTCTCGTCGCTTGATAAACTTAAGGTTGAGCCACAGTAGTCACTTGGACTCTTTTAACCATGTCTTGACTAACTTTTCTGGGCTGGCAGATGAAATTACCTAGAAGCCAATGAAGGAGTGAGACAGCTCTCAGATTTCATCAAAAATATCTTCATTTGTGTTCTGAAGAAGAACGAAAGTCTTGGAAGGTTGGAACAACATGAGGGAGAGTAATTACTGACAGAATTTTTATTTTTGGGTGAACTATCCCTTTAAAGGCCTCCTGAAAACAAAATGGAAGTTTTTTGGCTTTTTAGTATGAATATATTAGCCTTACTGTTATCTATAAGCTAGTGTGCTCCAAAACAATGAAAAAAATAGCATTTAGAGATAAGCATTCAAAACGTACAGTCTCTCACTTCCGTCAATATGGATCAATGATTTTAATGACATCACTCTGCGCTTCAGCTTCTCATCAGATTTTCTGTCCAATCAAAATGCTCTCTAGAATCTACAGTCCCCGTCACCCAAAAACACACATTATAAATATATGCTGATGTTGTGGCTAAAATCGGTCACTTTTTCACACACACATACACTGCACATAGTGCACTAAATAAGGAATAGGGAATGATTCAGACAGTGTAGATATGCTTTCCATTGGGGCAAATGAAGTCTGGTTTCACTTTAGTGTCACGCGAACCGTGAGCTGAGTGATGTTATCAAGAACGCTGCATTTCCATTTTTTTATTTGCGTACTTGGTATTGAAAAACGCCTACGATAGCACAGAGCAGATCATAAGCGTGAGTTGGCGCAGACCAGAAAACGTATCGGACCCATTTGAATTCTGCACAAAATGCTGTATTTTAAAGCGAGATGGAGGAGAAACTGTTAAAGATTATGAGGAAACTGTGGTTTTACCGAGCTCTATTGGCTATTTAAAAAAGGCGAGGAGCTGTTCAATATGTCCTGCCCTTTCCTCCTGTTTCAGAGGAAATTACGTCAACACACTAATTAATTCTGTGCTTTTCAAGGCACTTCAGGAGGCCTTTAAGAAAATGTGTCTTTTGAGAGATGGCATCTGCTCTTGCAGATCAGCTGTATGTAGTATTCAGTTTAATGTTATTCGGTTCCCAGCAGCTCCAGTCATGTTGCCTGAGGCGGGAAAAAAGGTAAACAACATTGCAGGTCATACCACACTGTAGTATTTTGCAAAGAACCGTGCGAAAATAAGTCAATATTCTGCTAATTGTATAGGTATGCTAGGGGAGTTTTGCAAAAATGTAGGCAGAGGCACATTTGATTATGGGTTGCAGCCCATTATGTAATGCAAATTAAACAATTCTCAATTCAATGAGCTAGTTACGCAATTAATAGCTTGCACAATATTAAAATTATATTGAGGCAAGTTTCTAATTGAAATATGATTTATCGTTAACTCATGGCTGATGTGTGACGAAGGCAGGCTTTACAGATTGTGCTTTATTTACAGTATGGTTTGTTGGAAGCAGGTCTTTTCACATTAGCACACTTAATGTCACATCACTGACATTTACCTATGTCAACATCTGTTCATGTCCTGTTCATAAATAGATGTATAAATACAGGCAGGGACATTAACCTTATGACAGTGTTAAAACAGATTCTGAGAAAAGCCTAACAGGTATTCTTTGAAGCTGTCGCATAACAACAGATGCACTCTGACATGAGTAAATCATCTTGCATTAAAAAACGCAGGCAAATTAGAAAAATAATTACAGCATGATTTTTTTCTGCGGTCTGATTTTTTAGATGCTCAGTTTACATTGAGGTGCCAAAAAGTAATTAAGCAAAAGAACAATATTGCTTCCTATCCTCTGTTTAATCTCACTCTAATCAGACAAAGCGCTGACATGCTATTGCGTCTTTGGCAGAAAAGCATTAAATTAGTATTTAATAGTGTACTGAGCAGTTAAACTGTTTACATAACTAGATTTAAAGCTATTTCTAAAGCCGTGCATGTTTTGTTAAACTCCTGCAATTGCATGTCAGACAGCAATGGGACAAATTCATAAATCGCTGTCAGATATTTCTTGGTGCATTCTTAGGGATTTGCATGGATCTGGTGTAAACAGTAAACACAGTCAAGTGAGCTTTCTCTGAGAGCATTTAAAGACGTTCATCATCTCTGATTTCCTCAGCTCAGTGGAGCACAGTCACATTCTCTTGAGCACATCAGGAAACGCTGGTCTGTCCTCCGCTCTGCTCGCAACTGTGTCCGAAAGCTGAAAAATGCTGCCATATGCATGCTGTTATAGGATTATCCTATTAAAATTCCATAATGTTCAGTTTTTAAGTATCTTTACTTAAAATATATTTTTCAAAGTTAAATAATACAACAGATTATTGGAGTACATTTTACAAGAAAATACCATTTCAGTCTTTCTACTTGCCATTTCTTTGTAATTATTTGTGAAATTGAGCAATTTCTGAGTAATTCAAAGTAAATCTTATTCCCTTTTTTTTTGTGTGTGTGTGCCAAAAGATTAGATTTTCTTTCCAGTTTATTTCTAGAAATATACAGTCACTGAAACTGAAATTGAACTTGCTCTAGATCTTTTCAACCAAAGGTCCATGAAAGTCATATCTGCATATTTCATTTCGATAAGGATGCATGATAATAATTGTAATGTTATTGCTGATAACTGAGTGCAAAAGTGTCCAATATTAAACATTCTGTACTGTTTTGACTAAATATATTAAAAATGAAACACTAAAAACTCAAATCAAATGTTTTAAATGCTACAAGTGAATTTTTAGGCACCATGCACAGTATGAAAAATGCATATTCATTTTGAGATTTGCTACATTTAATAGTGTTCTTAAATGATTAGTGAACTATCTCAGTGAACTTTCAGAGATGAGCATTATAGGTGACAGCAAATGTAATCTAAATGTAAAAATGGAGGAATTGCACAATAAATATCAAATATTGACAGATAATGATTTAAAAAACAGTAATATCACCAGATAATTGATAAGGTACTGCTATATCATGCATCCCTAACATTAACTAATAATCTAACAAATATTATATAATAATTATATATAACAAATTACATTTTTTAGGTGAACGATACTTTGAAAAAGTAGCCTACTGTTGAAACCAGTTTGAGACCTGAAGCTGTGCCTGTTTTTACTCAAATACTGCATATTAAGTTGTTGTCTGAAGGAGCAGCGATGCAGCTATCATAAGCTTCGGACACAGCCGTGTTCTCTCATTCTTACCACCACCTGAAATGCAAAGCCATCTGCAATGATTGCGTGGGCTGCTAGAGATCTAATGTAAATGCACTGCACTTGTAAGTGCCACTTATCTATATTTTAGATATAAACATTTGTTGCATTTGTCAAACAGGGACATTCAGAGAGCACATATACTGTAATACTCCTATTGTGTTGACAGAAGGTTATGTTGTGTGCAAGTGTACTGTACGTCTAACCCCCCCTGAGGGCATAGGAGAAACATGCTCAATGACCTTATTCCTCTGACCTTCAAATGAGATAGAAAGAGCATTTCTTCAGCTTCACAATATGATCTAATGCATGACGCTTTCATTTTATTCTTTCCCAGAGTTGTATAGGTATCTTCTGGTATTATACATGAATTGATTCTCAGAGTATGTATGTATAAATGTAAGATTTTATTTTTCATGTTTGTGCATTGCATAACCTGAGACAGTCAAACTGCAGATACATATCAAAACAGATATCCAGAGTTAGCACTTAACTTCTGGACTTATAGAGGTCTGTAATGGCTTTCAGTAGCTGTATTTGTACTTATTTTCTTATTTTTCAGCTATGGTGTGCTATACATGGCTAAAAAGTCATTATAACACACAACCCTTGAGGTTACTGCAGTAAATTAACATGGAATCAGTGCAAATACAAATTGTGTTGCCCAATTCACCACCGTTTTAAATAATTGATAATATTTTAAATCAGTGGTTCTCAATTCCAGTCCTCGTGACCCACTGCTCTGCACATTTTGTATGCCTCCCTTATTTAACACACCTGAACCAGATCATCAGCTCATTAGGAGAGACTCCATGAACTGAACTGAGTGTGTCAGATAAGAGAGACATACAAAATGTGCAGAGCAACGGGTCCCGAGGACTGGAATTGAGAACCACTGTTTTAAATAATGTATCAGTGGTATGATATCATTGTCACAGCAACAACATAAAAAAACAATGTGTTAACCCTTAAATTATAGACTTAAATTACAGTTTGTGATTTTTTTTGATTTTTTAGCTTTCATAGTGGTGCACAGTAGGAATGTTGGCATACTTGGAATAATTTGACGAGTTGATAGAAGTTGAGGGAAGATTTGAAGATGAGAAGCACATCTTTTAGAGCATGTTGCGACTGTATTTGCATGCAGTAGCGCTGGTTGCTGTCTGAGTTAATCTCTGATTATTCAAGTGATTTTGATTTATTAACCCACTTGCATAGTGGTTTTCAACACCTGCTACATTTAAATGCCTGGGAATTTATGTAACTTGTGCGCAATAAGCCATGCATGGGTCTATAAAAATAGCCTTTGTGGCTCTCTCTCTTCCATGGCTCTCTGACTTTGACATTTATCTCTGTACATTGTGGCTAAAAATGGTGAATGACTTAATATACCAATTACATTATCTCCATCTAGATTATAAAACAATATCTGAATGCAACTTGAAAGGGATTGAACAATGATCATTTCATGTATCTTAATGAGTGATCAATCTGTCCTTGAGGCTTACACCGATCTAAGAATGAAATCATGGCTAAACATATTCAGAATTGAACTTTGCATTCTTCATCTAGTTGGTCTGAGATCTAGTTTGATTTCTAATTAATTGCTACCTTGGAAATCCAGAGTTCTCGCGAGAGACCAAGTTGAATTTGCTCAGCGAGTTACTCTGGCGTCGAGTAATGATGCTCATTAAATATGCCCCTCTGTCTGAGCTGCACCAATCACATCGGGTTATCTGATATAGGCGGGCCAGAGGCGAGCTAAATAGATGACGACAGCGCTGTGACGTCGAAGTCATTAGTAAACATTGCAAGATGGCTATGGAAGAACACCAGTTGTTTGAAACGGCTTTGGCCGCTACAATGAACGAGTTAGACTTGGCTTTTTATCTAAAAGAGGAAAAGAAGACGCCGCTCGAATCGTTCCTTTGCAAGAAGGGCGTTTTTGCTGTTTTGCCGACCGGATACGGCAAGAGTCTAATCTACCAGAGTTAGCTCCACTGGTTGCTAAGCGTATGGGGCTTGTTGTGATTGGCCGTAGTGTTATCCAATTGCGTGCAGTGAGATTTTCAAATGCATGCTTGGTGCCCCTCGAGCTGGGCGATTTTCATTAGTCGATGCCAGACCATTAATCTTTCAGATTTAGGTCTGGATTTCCAAGCTAATTAATTGCAGCTTGTTTAGCACCAAATCCCGTCACCATTTACTGTGTGCAAAATTGTATAATAATATTATAAATAACTTTTAATTAGTAAGTTAGGTATGCATGGATGTTTTGGATCAAAGTGGTTTTGTTCTTGTATGTGGTGGTCATTAGCTGGTCCAAGCTGGTATTAGTTGGTTTAACTGCTACCATGTTCCTTTAACCAGCTTGACCACCTTAAGCTTGTATAATCAGATGGAAACTTGTTCCTGATCCAAGCACTAACTTGCATCAGCTATGATGTTTATTTTATAAAGTTAACAACAAGAAATCTGTGAATTAAAAAAAAAAAAAATCTTTAAATGTTTTGGAAATATATGTTCACCAATTTACTTAATCAAAACCCAGTGAAAACAGTAATATTGGGAAATAGTATTAAAGTATTTTATTATTATTTTTAAAAATAAGTTCAAAAAAACTTCAAATGAAATTGTTCAACCAAAAATGTATATTGAGTTAAAGCAACGTAATAATATGTAACATAAACACAAATTTTTAAGCTGGCTACTCAAAAAATTAAGTCACTTCAACTACTTAATTTGAAGCCCTGAAACCAATTAATCTTATTCATTTGAGTTAAAAAACAGAGCTATCATAGCAAATGTTAAATATAACTTATTTAGCATTTATATTAAATGAACATGTAAGTCACTGGCGACTTTTCATTATTAGTATTAGTATTATACTCTTCTGCACTCTTCATGGTAACCACAAATAACACTTAATTTCAACATTTAATCTCTTTATCTGTCTTATGCAAAGCATACTGGGAACTAGAAACAAAACATACGTGGGCTTAATTTGTAAGATTTTCAAGTCGGCAAAGAATCGCTTTGGAATCGCTTTGTGACTCCCAGAACTCCCAGTTATGATTACTGTCTATCAAGCCAGACAGTCAAACAGGAGGTTGTGATTTGCTGGCATGCACCCTCAATGTTAATTTGAATGAAATGCCAATGCCCCCCTGACTAAATCGTGAACAAGGAAATTACTTGAGTCTAGTGATAACAGTGGCTCCACACTGTGGCTCTGGGGTAAAGCAAATGAAACGTGATATGTTTGCCAATCCCTTGCATATAAAAGTCACCATACCTGACAGAATTTATGTACACAGTCAAATGTAAGATAAAAAAAAGTATATAGTAGATCAAACAACTGCAAAAATTAACTAATGGATAATTGGATATGTTCCGTGTGAATGATTCAATTTCTCACTCAAGTCTCATTTAAACTAAATGCATATTACACGGATCCTTCAGAAAATATTTTTCCAATCATTGACAATCATTAGTATTTTAAAAAGAACTTGGAAGAAGGTTATGAAACTTTTTTTTCTCCCACTTTCTTCATGCATTAAATAATTCAGAGAGTTGTCATTAATATTGAAAACGTAAAACCTTGTATATTTCAATAGCAGTATGAAAAATCAGCACTTACCAACCACCAGCAAGTACGTCCCCGCACCATAATCAACAGCAGGAGACAGTTTAGAGGTGTATCGATCCATTCCAGCTTCTCAGTCTGAATTGTCTGCAAATGACATCCTGGGGTTTTCAATTTCATCTCCATTTCGCCAGGAAAAACACTCCAATTTGACATCCTGTAATTATAATCATTAGCACTGCGCACTTAATTTCTCCCTCACCTTTTCATTCAGAGTAATCCCTCTTCATACTGTACATGGACGACCACACAAACTCATTACTCGTGTGCTACTTGAGCTTGCATAAGAATCATAGAGACCCATCCAGTTGATTAGGATTGCAACTCACTGGTGTGACAACGTGACAGTCTATAGCGTCTAAACTGTCCACCTCATTTCATGGAAATTCTTCAGTACAGCAAGATAATGCCAAGAAAATGTGTCAAAATCGAATTCTGGGATGTGTCACTATTGCAAACTTACCCTCTTATATATTGCAGAAGATGAAACTCATCGTTATGTAAGTGCATTATAGCTATACTTGCCTAAAATGCTCAAGTGTAGCCTACTATTTTATTAACAGAAAGCTGTTCTTGCAGTCTATTTGATAATATTTTATATATTCAGTGTGTGTATTTAATATTCAATCACATTTTGCATGATTAAATTCCAAAATGTCTCAAAATTTTGCATCAGGTTGGGGAATTTGTGTTACTGGTAGATATTGTTTCATTCTTAGAGACAAAAATGATCAAAATGAAATAGTCTACAAACCTACATTAATATCAGTGGATCACACAACAGTCATGTCATTTTATTACAGACCCCTGTATGTGTGAACTGTTCTTTTGAAGCATTATACTTTATTTTTAACACTGTTATTGTGTGCCAACCGTCTCATTTGGAGCTCTTCTGACATCATTTTGCACATCACCTTGGTTCCCTCAACAAAAACCCAATAGGATTTTTTTCATTGGCTTTTAGAAAATGAGCTTTGTGACTGACAAGTTTATGATTCTTACACATTTTGCTCATCAAAATAATCTTCACAAATGAACACAACTTGAATTTTGAAGCCTATATGCATTTGCCAGAAGCAAAAATCTAAAGTTAGGCCATAACGAGTATAAAGGCTATGAAAGTGGACTAGCAAGTACAGTAGTTTACCTGTTCGGTGTTATGACGTTTAATGTCCCCGACAACCTCTCTAGTCCCATTTTGCCACTTTTTAGCAAGTGACTTTTTTAAAACTTAAAATCCTGAGCGTAATGTTGTGATGTAACCATATGGTCCACTCCAGGTTTTGTCCCTGTTCTTATAAATTACTTTCATTTTGCTCAATGACTTCAATCTAAAACTGCAAATGCAGAGCATGCAATAATGACAATAAGATCGTTTAACTCGTAGGGTATTACTGATGTATTTCTCTTGTAGAGTAAAACATGGAAATGTCTTGAGCTTGTGTTCACCACAGACCTTATTTCAGACATTTAATCAAAAACCCATTCAAAAAACCCATTGACTTTGGGATGATGAAACCAGTCATAGGATCATTGGGTTATAGGCATGAGTATGTCATGGGTTATCGCTCCCTGCCATAAGAGTCACTCACTGAATTTTATTGCACCTAGAATTTTACCATCGATCTTTCTCTATTCCAAGCAAATGTCACTGCTTTTCTTCATTATCAGCTGTAATTTCCAGAGGTGTGACTGTAGTATTCAACAATCAATACCACCAACTATTAAAGCTTCATGCTATTTTAAGGGTTCTTCTGCTCTCACTGAAGGACTTAGTTACATTCATACCTGACTTTTAAGCCAGCAGAAATCAAATCTGCCTGATTCATATTCGTGTTTGCGAGTTCTTATAATAATTCCACTGATGCACACAAAAGATGTAGGCTATTCATTTAAAAGATTAAAAAAAGTGGCTTGCTTAGACATTTTTCATAGAGTTTGTTCACTATCATTCGCCTCCGTTATTCATGTCCATCATTTTCTGTTCATAATTTGAAAGACATTTTGCCCTTTTTGGATGTGGTTCCTGATGGCTTTCAGTGGGTTGAAATCTTTATTTTGTTCATGTGCAATGTCTTAATAATGTGGCAAAAATATATACAAATATATTTTATATGCATTTTTATTATTCAAACCGACGAAATGTTTCCGGAGGCGGTCAGACTGTGCGTTATCTAGCACTGATATTGAAAGCAAATTACTGAAGTGGTGAATAGGTTTTCAGCCCTCACTGTGCTTTTTCACTGTCACTGTCCCAGTTCTTTTAGTGTGCCAAAATGGATAAAAGTGCAGCTCTTGTAAAATTTAGTGTTTTGCTTTGATTAATGGATGTCTATAAAACTCAAACAAAGTGACAACACAAATTGGGAGCAGGCCTGTGATTCTTCACGCCACATAAAGAGAAACACTTTACTTTCTAGGTCACGCCCTGATTGGTCAAAACTTCCAATATTAATATGTAACACAGGCTATTTCTTTAAAGATGTGTGCCTGCATGTGTGTGTGGATATGCATGTGCATACACACACGTTGTGTTTTCATGTTTTATGGGGACATTCATAGAGAATGATGATTTTTTTTAGGGATGCACGATGTATGTTCATTTTTGGTGTTATCGTTATATTAAAGCCGATAAATAATGGATTATTTCCTTCAGCTGAGACAATTCAGATGTGCACTGTTCGCAATGATGGTTTTGAATTGCTTGATATATGATTGGAATCTCTTAAAAAAAACGAAAATGCAGTTAAGTGCAACATGCACAGCACAATTCTGTCAAATAGGCTACATAAAATTATAATGAGAACATTATCATTGTGTGCTTGGGACGGGGCTTTTAATAGTGAGAGTTTTGCTTTTGTGATCAGGCTCTCAAAATGATATAAAAATTAGGATTTAGATGGCACGATGGCGGATGAGGCAAGAGAAATGGCAGCGAGGCAGCTCAATAGATTTTGGTACAGGTCTCATCTCCCAGAAATATCTAGGCATTGTGAATTTGCTTTGAATGGCTCAGCCAAGGTCCATGAAGAAACGTCTCGGTTACGTATGTAACCCTCGTTCCCTGAGTAGGGAACGGAGACGTTACGTCGGATGACGACAAATGGGGTTTCGCTTAGAAAGCCTATCATCTTCGAGTATATAAAACGAGCCAATGGCAAAGAAATGCCATGGGTTTGCGGAATTTGCATAGCGTAACTCCGCCCCACCCTGGGGGTATATAAGGAAGTCGCTGGCAACATGCAGATATGTCTTCGCTGAGGAGCCGAGACTGAACTCAGGCGTTCCAGTGGTACAGCGGAAGTGGCAGGGAGACGTAACGTCTCCGTTCCCTACTCAGGGAATGAGGGTTACATACGTAACCGAGACGTTCCCTTTCGTAGTCATTCCGAGTTACGTCGGATGACGACGAATGGGGTTCCCAGTGTAATCACGCCACCTCTCGACTGTCTTCCAGTGCCCTGCGTAATTCTGAGCTCCCTGTCGTGAGACTAGCACTGACGAAGGAGTCCTACTTATCACAGGAATACCAAGGTACACTGGGAAGCATATCCCAGTGGAATATGCAATTATGCCCAGCCCGAAGGGGGGGGACTTGGAATACACATATGACCCCGGGGGGCTGCATATGGAGTAACTCTGGGGTGTCCAGCCGCAGGTGGAATCTTTCAACCCCAGGGGTGGCAAGGTGGCTTGCCAAGGGAAAGACACACGCTCAGAGAGGCTTACAGTGGAATACACATGTGGGGGTCACCCAGAGGGGGAACCATGCACATGGAGGCACCTAGCCAAGCGCGAAAGCTGCCGGTGGCATAACTCTGGCGTTGACGTCGTCAGTGCTGGAGGAGACTCAGGGCTTATTAGGCTCACCTGAGAAGAATATCGCACGTATCCCATCCGTGGAGAGGAATGGCGAGCAAGCGAAGACACCTGAGCAGAATCTAGTACCGGCTAGTTGAAGCGAGTACATGAGAAGAAACTGGCTCCACTCGGAGATTGTAGAATCTCGCGAATGTGTTAGGTGTCGCCCAGCCTGCAGCTCTGCAGATGTCTGTTAGCGAGGCGCCATGCGCTAAAGCCCAAGAGGATGCCACACTCCGGGTGGAGTGGGCCTTTTCAAGGGGGCATGGTCGACCTTGCTGCTGGTAAGCCAGAGCAATGGCGTCCACTATCCAGTGAGACAACCTTTGCTTGGAGAGAGCCTTTCCCTTCAGCTTCCCACCATGACAGACAAAGAGCTGGTCTGAGGTCCTGAAACACTGCGTTCTGTCTACGTAAGCACGGAGAGCGCGAACTGGACAGAGTGCCAAGGCTGGGTCTGCCTCCTCCGAGGGCAGCGCTTGCAGGTTCACCACCTGATCTCGAAAGGGAGTGGTGGGAACCTTGGGCACATATCCAAGCCGGGGTCTCAGGATCACGTGAGAGTTAGCCGGTCCGAATTCCAGGCACGCTTCGTCAACCGAAAATGTCTGCAGGTCCCCTACCCTCTTGATGGAGGCCAATGCAACCAGGAGCGCTGTCTTCATTGACAGGAACTTAAGCTCCACTGATTGCAGAGGCTCAAAGGGAGCACTCTGCAGGGCAGTTAAAACCACTGAGAGGTCCCAAGAGGGTACGAGGGGAGGACGAGGAGGATTCAGTCTCCTCGCTCCCCTCAGGAATCTGATGATCAGGTCGTGCTTTCCCAGAGACTTACCATCAACTGCGTCGTGATGTGCGGCAATGGCGGCAACATACACTTTCAGGGTGGAGGGAGACAGCCTTCGCTCCAACCCTTCTTGCAGGAAGGAAAGCACGACACTGATCGGGCATTTCGTGGGTTCTAGATGTTTAGAAGAACACCAGTTGACGAAGAGGTTCCACTTCAACGCATAGGCATGTCTCGTGGACGATGCTCTAGCGGAAGTGATGGTAGCCACCACCGCTGGTGGTAGGGTACTCAACCTGCCTCATCCCGTCCAGGAGCCACACGTGGAGGTTCCAAAGATCGGGACGAGGGTGCCATAAGGTGCCCCGTCCCTGAGAAAGCAGGTCCTTCCTCAGAGGAATTGGCCAGGGAGGTGCTGTCGCGAGGAGTACTAGTTCTGGGAACCAGGTGCGGTTGGGCCTAGAGTTGGGCGATATGCTCCATTTTCATATCGTCCTATTGTCAGCCTGTGAGATCGGCGATACACGATATTACACGATACACGATATATATTAACTTGCTTATTTACTCATTAATTTGCTTGTTTTATTACTTGTTTTAAATGAGAATCTTTTCTATTTTGCTAGCAAAGGTGGAGTGTGTATTAATAGGCTAAATCAGGTTATTTCCTGGTATAGTGAGGTAAAAAAAGATCCTAATCATTCTTGTATCTGACTCGGAGTATTTCAACATGTCAGCGGGAAATTTACGGACACACATTATCCTCTCATGCCGTTACAGATGCAGCATTTTGACTGTAGGCTACTTCTGCACGAGATGAGAACACGTTTTAATTTCTTGGGTCAAGAAAGAGTCGGAGTCTGCGATATATGTCCTCCTACCAGTGCTCTCTCTCTGTCTGGATGCACTTCACTTATGCGCACCGCACTTCAATAAGCCCAAATAACACGGGTTTTAAATGCCGGGAGAAATCAGAGGCAAAAATCTAAAAGTCGATCGGTTACACTTAAACTTATGACTTGACTCTGATGAAGGAAAACGGGTTAATGCGTTTACATGACCACATGCATTGTCAGTTTATTCAGCATAATCGAGTTAATAACGTGCATGTAAACGCGCCCTGAAAGTGAAAGCAGAAACTGACTGAGCTTCTGCATTAACGGCGCGTTCTCTCAGAGACGACGGTGGATATAACGGTACAGCAACTATCTTAATTTACTGGCTTTAATATTTTTCTTTTGTGGACTTACATTATTGACAGTGAAAAAATTAGAAGAATATTTCTTGTTAAACAAGTTTGAAGTTGCTTGTGATTTTCACAGATGGCAGAGTTTCACAGATGCTTCGAAAACTAAAGACTTTTATTAGGCCTAGGCGGCCTATATAATTTTATTGATATTATTATTATAATTAATATTTTGTAATTGCATTGTTTTTAGTGTTATTAGTGTCATTTAATATTTTGTTAATGTGCTATGGAAACAAAATACTGACGAACAACGATGCCGCGTCTTCATCTTGGCTCTGTATAAGAATGATGCATCTGTTAAAACAAGCACTCTTGACAATTTGTGAATGGATCACCTTGCAATTAAATTTCGTTGTGGGGTGTAGTTTTTTAGTCTGTTTTAAAAACATTTTCTTTGAGGAGTCCTCATACGCGCGCGTCGGTGATGTCGCAAGTGTGGTTATGTGGTGATTTGGTTATGAATTTAGGCAAGGCAAATATAATTGTAGTTCCTAATTAATTTAATAACTATACTAGCTTCATAATAATAATAATAATAATTTAATACATTAATGGGAAAACAAGCCAATTATCGTATTGATATCGTCAAAGGCATCTGCCATCGTCGATATCTCTGTCTATCGTCGATACACGATACTATCGTCTATCGGCACAACCCTAGTTGGGCCAATACGGGGCAACCAAAATTACCTGCTCCTCGTCCTCCCTGATCTTGCGCAAGGTCTGCGCAAGAAGGCTCACTGGGGGAAACGCATACTTGCGGAGGCCCCGCGGCCAGCTGTGCGCCAGTGCATCCGTGCCGAGCGTGCCCTCGGTCAGGGAATAAAACAGGCCGCAGTGGGACGAGTCGTGGGAGGCAAACAGATCTACCTGTGCATCCCCGAACTGGTCCCAGATCAGCTGGACCATCTGGGGATGGAGTCGCCTATCTCCAGCAGGAGGCCGAAGCCGAGACAGCTCGTCGGCCGCCTGGTTCAGGTCTCCCGGGATATAAATGGCTCGAAGCGACCTCAGATGCTTCTGACTCTATATGAGGAGGTGGCGAGCGAGTTGCGACATACGGCGAGAGCGTAGACCACCCTGACGGTTGATGTACGCTACTGTCGCGGTATTGTCTGATCGGACTAGTATGTGCTGACCTCTGAGCAACGCACAGAAGCGGTGCAGAGCAAGACGTACAGCCAGCAACTCGAGGCAATTGACATGCCACAGGCGCTGGGGTCCTGTCCAGGAGCCCGCGGCAGCATGTCCATTGCACATGGCACCCCAACCTGTGGTGGAGGCATCTGTTGAGACAACAACATGCCTGGAAACTCGTTCCAAGGGCACTCCGGCCCGAAGAAAACTGAGGTTCAACCACGGGATGAAGGTTTGACGGCAGGTCGGAGTCACTGGAATTCGGAGCGTGCCGTGATGCCATGCCCACCTCGGGACTCGATCGCAAAGCTAAAGCTGAAGTGGTCTCATATGAAGCAATCCGAGCGGCGTGACTGCGGCTGCGGATGCCATATACCCCAGGAGCCTCTGAAATAGTTTCAGTGGAACCACACTCTTGCCCTCGTACTGACGAAGGCAAGTCAGCAGTGACTGCGCGCGCTCGCTCGTAAGCTGCGCGCACATGGTGACCGAGTCGATTTCCATACCGAGAAAAGAGATCCTCTGCACTGGGCAGAGTTTGCTCTTCTCCCAGTTGACCCGAAGGCCCAGACGAGCTAGGTGCCGGAGCAGTAGGTCCCTGTGTTCGCAAACCTGGTCTCGAGAGTGAGCTAGGATCAGCCAGTCGTCGAGATAGTTCAGGATGCGAACCCCGTGTTCCCGAAGAGGAACAAGGGCTGCCTCGACAACCTTCGTAAAGACGCGAGGAGACAGGACTAGCCCGAAAGGGAGAACCGTGTACTGGTATGCCTGCCCCTCGAAAGCAAACCTTGGAAACGGTCTGTGTCGAGGAAGGATGGAGACATGGAAGTAGGCATCCTTCAGGTCGATCGCTGCAAACCAATCCTGTGGCCGCACGCACTCGAAAATGCGTTTGGCCGTGAGCATCTTGAACGGCATCCTGTGAAGGGAGCGGTTCAAGACGCGCAAATCGAGGATCGGTCGTAACCCACCGGATTTCTTCGGTACAATGAAGTAGGGGCTGTAGAAGCCGGACTTCATTTCGGCTGGAGGGACAGTCTCGATCGCACCCTTCGCCAGTAGGGTGGCGACCTCCGCTCTCATGACAGGGGCATTGCCACCAGCCATCGTGAAGTGAACTCCCCTGAAGCGGGGAGGAGACCGCGCAAACTGAATCGCGTAGCCGAGCCTGATGGTCCTCGCGACCCAGCTCGGTGTCATCTCTGAGCAGCCCATCTCAGGAGCGCCGCTTAGCCTGGCGTTTAGTGGGGAGCGGGGCCAGAGTGGGCTGTGGGGCCTTCCTAAGGCGTCCTCCACGACGCAACCCAGATGGAGGCTGCTGCTGGGGCCGTGCGGGAGGGGCGGGAGCCGTAGGAGGGCGCCCTCGGCGGCGAGCAGACTGAGGCACCTGTGCCAACGGCTGGGTGGAGGCAGCAGCGGGCCGTCGGGGCAGGACGTGTTTTAGGACGTGCCTCCATCTGCTTCTGAGCAGTCGAGAACTGTTGGGCAAAGTCCTCGACTGCACCACCGAAGAGGCAGGCCTGGTATATGGGGGTGTCGAGGAACCGGGTTCGCTCGGTCTCCCGTATATCAGCCAGGTTGAGCCACAGGTGTCGCTCCTGGACCACACAGGTGGACATCACCTGACCCAGGGAGCGTGCGGTCACCTTCGTCGCTCAGAGAGCAAGGTCGGTGGCGGCACGCAGCTCATCAAAGAGCCCTGGGTCAGTCCTCCCCTCATGCATGTCACGCAACAACTGGGCCTGGTAGACCTGTAGCGTCGCCATGGCATGCAGTGAGGAGGCTGCCAGCCCCGCAGCTCTGTAGGTCTTGGCCACAAGCGTGGAGGAGAACCTACAGGCCTTGGAGGGGTGCTTAGGGTCGCCGCGGGAAGAAGCACTCTGAGGACACAGTTGCATCGCAACAGAGCGTTCAACCTGGGGAACCCCAGTGTACCCTTTGGCAGCCGCCTGGTCGAGAGGAGGCAAGGCGGATGAGGTCGACGAGCGATCACGGGAAGACAAGGGTGCCTTCCAGGACCTCGTGACGACCTCATGCACATCCGGGAAGAAAGGCATTGGGGTAGGACGCTGACGAGGATCAGCAGCCGCCCCCAAAAACCAATCGTCTAGCCGCGAGCGCACCGGTCCAGGTGGCAGGGACCACTCAAGACCGATGGCCGCGGCTGCCCGGGAAAGCATGGCCGTCAGCTCGGGGTCAGACTCGGGCAATGCTGGGACACCCGAAGGTGGCAGCACAGCCGAATCCTCACTTCCCAAGGACTCCTGCCCACCTTGTGATGCAGCGATCGACATCACATCTTCCTCTGGAGCGCCGAATGAAACCCGCGGCAAGTCAGAGGACTGTACCGCGGGCTCATTCGGAACACTCACGGGTTGCACAGTGCTAGAGGGAGGTGTGGAGCGTGGAATAGTCGGCGCTTTGTTCCACACCGTAACCCTCAGGTCACCCTGGCCGCCAGCCGAAGTACCAGCTCTCGTGGAGCTCGTAGATCGGGGTGCGGATGAGGGGAATCTACCATGAAGGTCATTGAGTCTCGACCGCAACCGTGCGATAGGCATGTTCCCGCAATGGGAACATGACTCATCCACAAACGCTGCCTTAGCATGATCAATGCCCAGACACACAAGACAGCGATTGTGCCCATCAGAGTCAGAAATGTATAGACCGCAACCAGAAGTGCACGGGCGAGGCATCTTTAAAAAGACGTGCCGCGTGCAAGCTCTTTTAGAAAAGAGATTTTTCTCTACAAGTGTTGAAGCGACCAGGGAGATAAACACACAAACTCTGGCAAATCACTGCACAGATAAGCAGGGAATGTGCACTCGCTGGAACTCGCTGTCACACCAACACCGGAGAGAGGCTCGTCTCGAAGAGAAGTAGAGATAACTCAGAGTTGTCTTGTGGAGTGAAGTGATGAACTTGGCTCCGAAGCGAAAACATATCTGCATGTTGCCAGCGACTTCCTTATATACCCCCAGGGTGGGGCGGAGTTACGCTATGCAAATTCCGCAGACCCATGGCATTTCTTTGCCATTGGCTCGTTTTATATACTCGAAGATGATAGGCTTTCTAAGCGAAACCCCATTCGTCGTCATCCGACGTAACTCGGAGTGACTACGAAAGGGAAATAAACAATCTTTGTGATTAGTCAGTGTTACAACTCAATGAAAGCATGCTTTTATTCATTTGCGAGACTTTGAGTAATGAATCGTACTCTGTACTGGACTGTGGCTTTGAATTGCAATTGAATTGCTTTTTTTTCTCCATGACTCTCTGCTCTATAACATTGAATAAGAGATTCAGGTCTTCAGGGATATTGTCTGGCAGTTCTCAAGAAACCCTTCTCCCAGCATGCACAGTTGTAAACACACAAGCCTCAGTTGATCAAGTATTTACCTTTACTGTTCTTCAGCATAAAGACTTTTCTCAACAGCCCCAGTCAATTGATTGTGGTCTTTGAACCAGTAAACGTTTTTACATGGCATGTGTTGTGATCAATAGAGCTGATGAATGCCACGACTTTCCTGAGGCTTTTAGGCTTCAGTTGTAGATGCATTAGTGACTTAGTTCAGCATGGTGTTGAAACAGATTAACCGATGCTAAACTATAATTACAGAGTGAGCTATGGCAGCTGTGGACGTTTGGATCTCGGTGTCACAACCTTCAGTTTCTTTAAGCACTGTTTTATTTAAAAGCTGCCAGCTTCAAACCTAGTGAGATTCTAAGAGCGTAATAATAGACTCTTAAAGTGTTCGTTCACCAAGTTAAATTTTATACTTATCATTAGAATGGATAATTATTACATTGTTTAAATTAATACCTTTTTCGCTAACTGTGATTTTGTATGTACATTTCTGAAATACATAACTTAGACAGTTACCTATGATAACAGATCAATCTAAATTGTAATGTGGACTCATGCATTTTCTGTAAAGCTGTGATTATATTCTGGAAATAATGATTATAAGATAAAGTAGATGGATACCAGTAACATAGTTTGTAACTATGTTTCTACTATCATAAGTTTGGAATATTTAAAAATATTTTTGAAAGAAGTCTCTTATGCTCACCAAGGCTGCATTTATTTGATAAAAAATCCAGTAAAACTGTAATATTGTGAAATACTATTTGATTTCCTTCAGAAATCATTATAATATGCTGATTTGGTGCTTAATTATGAAAAATTATTCTTATTTTCAGTGTTTAAAACAGTTTTTGCTGCTTAATAATTTTGTGGAAACTGCAATGGATTTTTTCTTTCAGCATTGATAATAATAATAAATGTTTCTTGAGCAGAAATTCAGCATATTAGAATGATTTCTGAAGGATCATGTGACACTGAAGACTGGAGTAATGATGCTGAAAATCCAGCTTTGATCACAGGAAAAAAATAGATTTATATATTCAAATAGAAAACAGCTATTTTAAATTATAATAATATTTCACAATATTTTGTTTTACTGTATTTTGGATGAAATAAATGCAGCCTTGGTGAGCAGAAGACACTTCTTTAAAAACCTTAAAAAATCTCCCAAACTTTTGAACAGTATATTAAATGTATATAACTGGTTAAATGATTTTTTACTTTACATGTTTCTTTTTTTCAGCTTCAGGCTCAGACTATTTTGAAGTCTTTACCAAGAGAGAGCAGTATTGCACAACCAAATGGAGAAAGATTCCACGATTTACTTTATAAAAACTTCAAGGCAACATATAACAAACCAGCAAACCATCTCAGGTCAGAGAGGCTTGCTTTGGGTCTGTACGGGTCATTCTGGTAAAAACATATCAGAACGAAACAAAATAAATTGATTCTCTGTGAGATGAATGGTTTAAAACATCATTCTTTGGCACAGTGGGTTTAGTTTTAGTAATATGTTCCTGAAGGCCGTGTCCATGTTTGAAGTGTGTGCCAAAGGCTACTACTCAGTCTAGTGGCAGCTCTGGGCAGCATGCTTCACTTATGAACCCTACTGCAAAACTGTCCAGTCATGGAAAACCGAAACCTTCAATCAGCATATGCCTGTGAGTTAATGAAGGGGGAACAGTCCTTTGTCAAAGTTTTTAAGAAGAGGCTGAGATTATGCTAAGTCTGTGGCTGAAACCCTTGTTGGTTTTTCCTCCGTGGAGTTTGGGTGGTCCAGCAAAAGTGCTGCTGGGCTCAGTGTCTTGGCACAGGTAGCAAAGGGCTTGGATGACCGAAAACAGTCTCCGCGACTATGTAATACAACTTACCCCACTAATTGTGGGTGTTTCAGCAATTAAATTACAGATGATATGTTTTTTATAAGCTCTTGCCAGGGACAATCATGACTGGTAAGAAGTTTAAAGCAGGAGGAAAAATTTAAATCACAAGCTGACGAGGTCTTATTTTTCCAAATGTATTTAGTGTGTTTAATGTATATATTTCCAGTCATATCATGCTTCACGTCACGGATGATTTAAAATTGGATAAGGAATAATTCACCCCAAAATTCAATCCGGTTTGACTTTCCTTCTGTGGGACACCAAATAAGATGTTTTTAAGAATCCCTGAGCTGTTCATTTTAATACAATAAATGCAAATTGTGTGATATATAAAACTAGTGAATGATGTGTTTATGGATATTTTTTTTGTGTCCTTTGTTGTGTGACAGGAGCATGGATATCTGCAAAACTTTTTATTCTGTGTCTCATGGAAGAAAGTAAGTTGAGGTGAGATATTCCTTTTTAGTAGTCAAAAATGTGAAAAGAATAACAAAAGTAACATAAAATATAATTATTGGCAGTTGCCAATTTTAAAAGTATTAAATATGATGTTTAAATACTGTAATCCTAAAAATGTGTTTACTAGGGTTACAGTATAAAATTTAGGGTGATTGGGACATTTTTTGCCATTGAGATGACTTGAAAAAAGTGTCCAAATCAACCTGAATTCACTCTATTTAAATTTCATGACTTGTTTTTACATTTCGAGTCTTTGCTGCAACAACCTTGTGTGTTTCACTGCAAGGACCCTAGACATGTTGAATTTATGCTGTATGCATAACCAGCTACACACAATCTTTAATTTGCCACCCAGCTAGGTTATGAAAATAATGTATATTTCAGTTCCAGCCTGGACTAATAGGAAACCTTTGGCCCCAAAAATGTCAAATAGAAACTGAATCCTTGTTGGCCGTTTATTAATGGTGGCGTTCCACAAACACAGGCCTCGGCTTGTTCCAGGTCCTCGTATGTGTCCACACTGAGAGTGTACAGTATAAACAGCTTGTAGAAAATTAGGAGTATTGAATTCCAATGAAATGAAACCACAAATGGGTGCTTTACAGTGTGTAAGAGATGAAAGTCCTAATTAGGACTACTTACTACATGGTGTCTCGCAGAAATTGCTGTGAAATTGGGCCTGGTCACAAGACCAAATGAACAGTAATTGCATTTCCTGTCAGCCTTTGAATCTTGACACACTTACAAACCAAATAGAGATTTCCTTCTCTCCATCCCATTCAGAGGAAAGTCCAGTGGAGTTGAGCATCGAGTGTGACAGAAAATTGAGAAAATATGTCAACCTACACCCAATTTCTAAACATGTTTTCGACAAATACTGGCTTCAGAGTCACTCAACTGGCACCCCAAAATCAACACCTAGAAATCGCAGTGGAGACTGTTGTACCATATTTTCATTAAATGGCTGAACTATTTTTAAAATGTTTGGAAAATTTACAAAAAAGCAAAATAGTAAATGGCATAATTAGAACATTTTAATAAAAAAAGTCAATTTTCTGATCATATATTTTTTTCCCAAGCACAATGAATATTAAGATAATTTGTATGTCTTATGTAATTGTTGATTAGGAAAGTTGTAGCTTAAAGTGATAGATATATCTATATATCAGTATTTTCACTGTGTATATTTACATTGTGCATATATATATATATATATATATATATATATATATATATATATAAATTAGTGCTGTCAAATCGATTAATCGCATCTTTGTGTATGTACATGTATACATATCAAATTCCATAGTTTCCTTTTAACATGGTTTATTCTTCCAAGTCAGTAAAGAATCACATTTCTTAAATACAGCATAATCCTCTTGTGCAGCAATGTCTTCTCAACAGCTTATTTGTAGAGGTACTTGATAAATGGTCAAAAGCTTTGTGTTCTCCCACCATGCATCTGAACTTATTGCATGTGTGTCAAAATATTCACTTGCGCTTCAAAAATGGCGTCACTGAACATGCGCAGTAAGAACAAGTATAAGCCAAAGAAATATATTCAACAATAAATGATTACTTAACAAAATAATTATTATACCAAATTTACATCATCAAAATGTGAAAATATGAATTCTAAAATATAACATACGGCTCTTACATTTCCGGGCCCCAATTAACAGGCAGGCAGACTGATAATTACCTTTTCAACAAAAACAATGGAGTCATACTGATATAATATTTACATCATGCATCACTTTAGAGACTTAAGTGTCCATTATCTATTTTCTGAAATGTCAATATTCTTTGTACGGCAGAGAAACACTCCTTGATATTTGAGGAAAAGTTAGAAGGCACAACTTATCAACAGGCCTTTCCAAGGTATTAACCAACCTGCATCTTAACAGCCTTTTTATTATTATTATCTGGAAACACTTTCATGATTCTTCCAAAGACCAATGAATTTCTTGGGAAAGAGTCATCTATTATCAGGATGACATCTCCAACAGAAAGATTTTTCTTTACTTGAGTCCATTTTTGATGTCCCTGGAGTAAAGGGAAATATTCACACACACATCGCTTTCAGAATAGGTCAGCAAGATACTGAATCTGCTTCCATTTGCGACGTGCATATGTCTTCTTTTTTTGAAAAATCTAGGGGGTAAGGCTGGTTGCCTTTTCATTGATAACAGGAGATTAGGTGTCAAGGGTTCAAGATCTGTGGGATCATCTGTTGTAACGGTAAGTGGTCTGTCATTTATCATTGCTTCCACTTCACACTGTAATACTGTATGCAAGCTCTCATCATTAAGTGTTTGTTCTTTCAGCACAGATCTTAGAATTTTTCTGCCTTTCCTGCACTCTACCGAAATGAGATCCAAAAGGTGGGTTGAAAATCCACTGTATTCCCTTTCGCATGAGAGTGCTTTCAATTTTTGATTGGTTCCACTGTTGAATGGCTTTGCGCCGTTCAATCTCAGCACCTATTTAATCAGTACCGTTGTCACTTCTCAAGACTGACACCTGAGCTCTCCTGCACACAAACCGTCGGATGGCATTTAAACATGAGTCTGTGTCCAGTGTATGTGCAACTTCAATATGCACGGCTCTTGTTGTCAGGCAGGTAAACAATACACCATATCTTTTAACATTACTTCTACCTTGTCTGATTTCAAACGGTCAAAAATAGTCGGTGGTGATGGTTGATCTGGTATTATTCTGTCGTGTGGCAGCTCGGACATCTTCTGCTCTACAGCCTTTGCTCTGATCTTTCTGTATGCCACACATCTGGAGAGAAACTTCCTCACAATGGAGTTTGCAGAAGGAAGACAGAATTTCGTCGCAACTTCAAAAGCACATTCCTTCCACAACGTCCTATTCTCTCACAAATGTCTCTTAAGATTAAAGTTGTGATGTGAGTTTTGGGGTATAATGATTGGATGCTTTACATGCTCAGACACCACTAACTCTCATCAATCCATCCTGAAGTATTGGATCCAGTTTAGAAAGGCAACTGTTCTTTTTAATAGATGGATTACCTTTTTGCAACATGGAAATTTCTTCTTTGAATCTTTGACTTTGAGTGAATTGATGATTTCGTTTTCAGCCCTTGTTAAGTCTTGCTTTGTTGGAGCTTTGCAGTTTTCTGCTGTGGATTTCGTTTCACATCTCTGAACTTATCTGTCTTTGGCTGTTTTTTGATTGCCACTCTGTATATCCTTGAAATTAAGGATCCGTGCCAGGGCTGACTTTAATTTGTACCAGTCAGAGTAATAATTGATCAATTTGTTCAGTGTTCACAGCGTCTGGGCCATCCACTGCAGGCATAAGATTCACTGAGGCTGAGTGTTTAAACTCACTGTCATCCAATTTTGTTGATAGGTCAGGATTTGTCTCAGGCCACTTGATCTCTGGTTCTTTGAGAAAAGAAAGACCATGGATCCAGCTCACGTTTCTCATGAACCTTACACAAGCAGGTCCCCTGGATGCACAATCAGCTGGGTTCATTGAAGTAATGGAGTCATTTTCAGTGTAAGTTATGTGTTCTTTTTCTCAAGTATGCTTTTCAGGAAGTCTTTACACCTCTGATATATACACTCACCTAAAGGATTATTAGGAACACCTGTTCAATTTCTCATTAATGCAATTATCTAATCAACCAATCACATGGCAGTTGCTTCAATGCATTTAGGGGTGTGGTCCTGGTCAAGACAATCTCCTGAACTCCAAACTGAATGTCAGAATGGGAAAGAAAGGTGATTTAAGCAATTTTGAGCGTGGCATGGTTGTTGGTGCCAGACGGGCCGGTCTGAGTATTTCACAATCTGCTCAGTTACTAGGATTTTCACGCACAACCATTTCTAGGGTTTACAAAGAATGGTGTGAAAAGGGAAAAACATCCAGTATGCGGCAGTCCTGTGGGCGAAAATGCCTTGTTGATGCTAGAGGTCAGAGGAGAATGGGCCGACTGATTCAAGCTGATAGAAGAGCAACTTTGACTGAAATAAATCCTTTGAAAAGGATTCAACTGAAAGTTACAACCGAGGTATGCAGCAAAGCATTTGTGAAGCCACAACACGCACAACCTTGAGGCGGATGGGCTACAACAGCAGAAGACCCCACCGGGTACCACTCACCTCCACTACAAATAGGAAAAAGAGGCTACAATTTGCACGAGCTCACCAAAATTGGACCGTTGAAGACTGGAAAAACGTTGCCTGGTCTGATGAGTCTAGATTTCTGTTGAGACATTCAGATGGTAGAGTCAGAATTTGGCGTAAACAGAATGAGAACATGGATCCATCATGCCTTGTTACCACTGTGCAGGCTGGTGGTGGTGGTGTAATGGTGTGGGGGATGTTTTCTTGGCACACTTTAGGCCTCTTAGTGCCAATTGGGCATCGTTTAAATGCCACGGCCTACCTGAGCATTGTTTCTGACCATGTCCATCCCTTTATAACCACCATGTACCCATCCTCTGATGGCTACTTCCAGCAGGATAATGCACCATGTCACAAAGCTCGAATCATTTCAAATTGGTTTCTTGAACATGACAATGAGTTCACTGTACTAAAATGGCCCCCACAGTCACCAGATCTCAACCCAATAGAGCATCTTTGGGATGTGGTGGAACGGGAGCTTCGTGCCCTGGATGTGCATCCCACAAATCTCCATCAACTGCAAGATGCTATCCTATCAATATGGGCCAACATTTCTAAAGAATGCTTTCAGCACCTTGTTGAATCAATGCCACGTAGAATTAAGGCAGTTCTGAAGGCGAAAGGGGGTCAAACACAGTATTAGTATGGTGTTCCTAATAATCCTTTAGGTGAGTGTATATACATACATACACACACATAGTCCAAAAGACAAAAAATAGCTGAATTTATAAAAATGACCCTGTTCAAAAGTTTACATACCCTTGATTCTTAATAGTGTGTGTCATTTCCTGGATGATCCACGATTGTTTTTTGTTTTGTGATTGTTGTTCTTGAGTCCCTTGTGTGTCCTGAGCAGTTAAACTGCCAAATGTTCTTCAGAAAAATCCTTCAGGTCCTGCAATTTCTTCAGTTTTTCTGCCTCTTTTGCATATTTGAACCCTTTCCAGCAGTGACTGTATGATTTTGAGATGCATCTTTTCACACTGAGGACAATTGAGGGACTCAAACACAATATTAAAAAAGGTTCAAACATTCACTGATGCTCCAGAAGGAAACAAGATGTGTGTGTGTGTGTGTGTGTTTGTGTGTGTAGCACATTATGTTCATATTCTGGGCACATGTGTTCACTTGTAAATAATGTAGAATGAATCATATATATATATTATTAGTCAATCAATCAGGCGTGCCTCAGAAATCCAGATTAGATCGGCTAAAAGAACCATTACTCTGAAGCATCCGTCGCCAATGATGGCAGCAATTACAGGGAATTATTTCCGTTTAGGCATCCCTTATTTTATAAGAGGCCGCCGTGAAAGAGATCTGCCAGGATCAGTTTTGGCATGACGCTGAAAGTTTCTGAGGTTTCAGAGCTCATAAAAAGTTGTCACTTAATTTCAAACAGCAACCACAGTTGAATGGACTTTGTATCCTTCTGGAGAAGCCATCAAGAGCTTGAGGTCTGCTGGTTATCTATGGGGGGACGGAAGTGGTTAGAGGAAACTTTTATTCTTCTGTTGTCATTCCAAATCATTAGGACTTTGTTTGACCCACAAGCCAATGGATAATTAAGGGTTTCTTTCGCTCGACTGCTATAGCGAACGCGCCTGTCTGGCGTCACTTGTCATTCTTCTGAGTAACGTAAGATTATTTATGAGTCCAATGGTGCATACCTGACTAAACTGTGATGGTTGCAAAGTAGCCAAGACATAATCTTAAGGCCGGGAATTACATACCGCGCTGTGATATGCATGAACGGTTAATTCTTTTAAGGTTGGTTTACTTAGGAGGCCACGTAACTGAGAATAGTACTGAAATTAATGTTATTGTAATTGACATTCATAATATGTTCTGATGAAAAATGTTCTGATTCACTATCAGAAACTGTTTGAAATATCAACGTGGTAGTCGGTTGTTTAATGTGTTGCAGTTTATTGCTCTTACAGGGATGTTTTGGCACATTCGGATCCATTGATCTGATTAGCAAGTTGGACTGAAACAGTGGTTCGGGTAGCTGAAGTGTTTTGGAGCTGCCAGCGCAGTGGCGCTACATTGTGAAAGCAAAACAAAACACACGCTCAAGTGAAAACATCTGGTCTCCGTACTGTAGAGCGCTCGTGCTGAGGGTTTTTTTTTTTTTTTTTTTTTTTTCACGATTGGATGAAATAAGCAGAACTATTACGCCTCTCATTCACAGGTTTAGACTGGGCTTGTCGTGAAATGAAACCAAAACATAATGTGTAAACACAAAGTACGGGACATTTGAGCTCCCCCGCCTCGGCTAAGATATCCAAAGCATTGAGGTTTCTTTTGATGAGAGCTGGTCCCAAGTGAAAATGACAATGGAGGGCCTCAGAAAGGAGTCCAAGCATAAAATGTGTTTGTTAAATGTCTGGGTTTCCTTCCGAACTGTGAATTTTAGTTATAGTCATCGCCAACCTCCTGCTCTCACACAGCCACAGACCCTCAGTGCCCCTCAAAACTACATCTACATTGTGATCTAGGAAAAACTTCTAGCTTGTACTCATTGCTATATCAGATTCAAATGCAATATCAGGACATGGGTCTTATTTTTGCATAATGACTCCATTATATTATATAGGCCAAATATATAGGCCTATATTTACAATACTGTTTTTGTAAAGAGTGACAGTAAAAACGTTTATAATCTTTATAATTTTACAAAAAGATCTGTTTCAAATAAATCTTCTTTTGAATTAATCCTGGAAAATTTATGAGAAATGATAATGAAAGAAATGCTTCTTGAGCAGAAAATCAAATCATCATGTGACACTGAAGACTGGAGTATTGTAATTATGCCGAAAATTCATTTTGCCATCACTGGAATAAATTACATTTTGTAACATATTAAAAAATATATTAAAATATTCATAATATTGCTGTTTTAACTGTATTTCGAAAACATAAAAAATTCATACTGATCCCAAACTTTTTAAAAATAGTGTGTATCCATATATACATCTTTAGTTGTTTTAAGTAGATGCATAGAAACAGATCTAAGCTGCACATGTACCGTGTGTTTACACTGTGCAGGGGAGGCATGCATGTATTTACATTGTTTCCCAATTGCAGGAAATACTGTATAATGTTCAGAAGGTGACTGCTTATTGTCATGACTGCTGCTGTAGGAGCAGATTTTTCCAGGTCAAACTGCTTCCCTGTGATCCGGAGGAAAGATTGTGGAATGGAACTTCTCATTTAGGACAAGAACATTTAAATCTCCAGTGCCAGACAACATGCTATATCCCGTCAGATTTACACTTGTTTTTAATGATTAGATTATTTACTATCATTTATGATACTAGAACATATTTCAGGCTAAATTGCACAAAAAACGTCTGTCTCCATCAGCGATACGATCTTACCTCAGATAAAATTGCTTGTGTACAACTGTGGACTACCATGTCATTGTACATTCACCCTGTTTCATATGATGTTTTTCCCCACTCCAGTTTCATTGAAATCTTTCCCTCCACGGTAGCTCTCAAATCTCATTTGCACTTCTGCTTGATCAAGTTTGGTGTGATGTGATTGTGAAGGCTTGCCGACCTGTGGTGTTGCATTTATATATGGCAAAGGGAGGACATTTAAGTGACTCTTGAATGACTCTTGAATCTGCATATGTGAAACTGTTCAGATGCCAGTTACAAATCAGCATATCGGTTTCCATTAGAATTTACAAAATAAATATTTTTAATAGATAATAGTCATGTAAAAATTTACACTAAAATTATGTTTAGTTGGTGTAAGTAATATGATTATTGGAGGACGTTTTACAAGAAAATACTTTATCAGTCTTTTTACTTCCAAATTTAACTCAATGTGTAATTTGCAGTTTCTTTGTAATTATTTGTGAAATTTACTAGTAATTCCTACACCGATTTTTTTTTTTTTTTTTCATTTTATGCAATTTATGCAATCCATAAAATCTAAAAATAAAAACCATTTGGAGAAAAATAAATAAAAAAAACTAAATGAATCTCCTCTAGCACATTAAATGATTATATGATTGAAAGGTTCACGGTTTTCAGATGGAATTAAGATAAAGCCTGCGATATAAAACACAATATTATGACAGCTTTTCCCAGCATTTGATCTTGTGGTTTGTACTGCCAAGACAATATCTTCAGGCACATTACGAACACACTGGTCTCTAATTGCTGCATCATTGGCATGAAATAAGTGTATATACAATATACCTACAAGACTCCTCTGAAACTCCATGTGTGTAATTGAAGAAACTCCTCACACAGTTTTGCTCTTGCAGGAATGAGGTTGATTCTGAGGCAGGACCCCGTCAGTCACATCCCGCAGTCACTTTCATTTCCAACAGCCCCTTTTGTTTTACTGTTGATCTACAGGCTCTAAACTTTTCAGCTTGACATAAGGAATGTGTGCATTTCATCATGTTTTTGACAGCGCAAAAGAGGACGGTTTGTTCTCGCGCGCAGCAAAGGCTGCCGGCCCGTGTTTGCCTTGGACGCCAATGAATAACATTGTATGTGGAGAGGAAATTAAAAATGCAGGGTTGTAATTTACAAGAGAGTGGAACTGATTTAACGCACCCAATCCTCTCCTCATTTTTTTTCTAGCCGCTGTTCTTCCAAGGCAACCAAACCGGCCGCAGCTGAGATATGGTAGAGCTCTCTTGTGTCGCCAATATCAAGAGTGCCGAGGCTGCAAGTTCCTCTCGTCTACTGAGGTGTGATGGTGTGAAAGGTAAATGAGTTTTGAAATCCAAATGCTGCATGTTTCTCAGCTCTCTCTTGCACTGATCTTCCACGTTTTATGCATTTGCTAGGAATGTTTAAGATCTATGGTCAAACTGTTACGACAAAACACATTTTTGTGTGTATCTTGTTATCCTATTCTACAGAATGTTATCTGAGTAGTATTTATACATGTACATTTATGTTTAGATACTAAAGCCCCGTTCACAACGCCAGCGACGCACCGACAAAGTGTCATGATCCCATTCATTTTAATAGAGAGCTGTCAATATCCGGCGACACC
Organism: Squalius cephalus; assembly: GCF_949319135.1. NCBI lineage: Eukaryota > Metazoa > Chordata > Actinopteri > Cypriniformes > Leuciscidae > Squalius > Squalius cephalus. The sequence goes on along the minus strand of NC_137133.1, from coordinate 32,273,899 downwards.
AGAGTCAGAGTCGTTGAAAAACAGAGATGCAAACCTCCCGTAGACTTATATAGAACTCCCATAAACAGAAGCTCAACAGTATTTGCTTGACACACGAGAATGAACCTCATTGGTTCTTGCGGAAGCTCAAACGTGATGCGTAACACGAGAATGAACCTCATTGGTTCTTGCTGAAGCTCAAACGTGATGCGTAACACGAGAATGAACCTCATTGGTTCTCGCATGTCAAGCGAACATACTTGAGCTTCCATTTATCACAACTGATGTGTGAGTTGATGAATGTTTATTTGTGAATAAAATTAAATTCATCATAAAAAGCGTTTGAGCCTCTTCATAAAGTTTGGACTAAACCTCTCAATTCATATGGATTAGTTTTATGATTTGTTTATGCATAGCTGTCAACGGAGGGACAGAAAGCTCTCAGATTTCATTGAAAATATCTTCATTTTTGTTTTTAAAAAAGAACGCAAATCGTACAGGTTTGGAATGATGTGAGGGTGAGTGATGACAAAATCTTCATTTTTGGGTGAACTATCCCTTTAAAATGTCAGTCAGGTTAAATGATTTAAATAAAGTTAACGGCGTAATCTAATTAAATATAAGTAAATATAAGTACACTAAAATCATAGCATTTATTCAGTATTCTATAAACCTCTACTTAGGATTTATAAACATATGTGTGTCTCTAAAGATGTATAAGGCCTTGCATGTCTATCTAAACCTTTAAAAGTGTGTGATAGATCTAAACTTTACATATGAATATATATGGATACCTGATAAAATCGGAGAAAATATATATCATATATTATAATTAAAGCAGTTCTTGTGGATATGGATGTGTCATGTCCCTTCCCTTTCCCCCTTTTTTGTGTTCTAGAACAGACTTGTGTTGAGAGTGTCTGATGTGATGGCTCAGTGAATGGTGTTTTGCATTCTGAATCAGCCGCCATCAACGTCATCAATAATGAAATCTCAGCTGCCTGGCCCACTGGTGACCGGTTCATTTGCCTCCCCTCATCATCATTACTTCTTAACACGGCCTCTGGGAACATCTAGGTGTGAGCAGAATGGTAAGTACATTGTGATGCTCTCTGTGTTATTACGCTGACATTCACGTCTGTCAGATATTCTTATTCATATAGGTGAACACTTATTTCGAATGCCAGAGAAGATTAGAGGTGGATTCACTAGTCAGTGATGCCATGTTTTTACTATCTGAGTTATTTTAGTCTTGGTTTTGGTTCCAGAACTTCAGTAGACTTGCAACATAACGCTTCACTATAAATCACCAAGAGATGGCGACATTGCACAAACCGTCTTACTCGACCGTGTGTGACCGTCTTACTCGATATTTCCTCTTTTAAATGTCCTGTCTTCACTCTTCCCGCTGTTTCAATAGCGTTGGAGATGAATTATGTGACAAGGAAGGATGTCTGCGCGTTTGTGCGGCCGTAGAGGGTACACGGACACGCACCGCTGATTTACGGATATGTTTGAAACTCCTTGATAAATATTTGATGCAGTGGCAGCAGTCAGTGGGAGCTAAAGGAGGTGCAGCAGACAGGTCCGAGACCACAGGGAGGAAAACCCATACGATTGTGTCGGAAAAATAGGGGGAAAAAAATGTCATTTAGGAGAAGCATGAAGTTTCAGGGCAGGCTAAACGAGATGGATGAAGTGGTAGCTGAGCTGTTTGCATAGGACAAACACAAGACGGGGGTCTGCTTCTAATGATCGCAGGGAAGACGCTGGGCCTACGGGGTCGCGCCAGAGGAATTTTCCTAAAAACACAGACTTCATCCCAGCCCAAGATAGACAGGAAAAGAGCGAACAGTCGAGCGAGGACCCTCCAGAGAGCAGTGAACTTTTTTTCCAGGAGGGTTTGGCGTGTTCTTGTGGCGCCGGCATGGGTGTTAGCTGACGAGAGGCCGTCATTCTGCGAACCCGCGCGTAGTTACTGAGCAAAGGCTCTCTCCGTGCTGACTCGTAGGCTATAGGGAGAAGACCCTGTTTGCAAAACCGAACCCTAAGAAAATTAAAAGCTAGTTAGGAGATGACACATTTGTTGGTGCAGATGTTGAGTGGGAGGGGAGAGCTAATATTTTCTGTCTTAGCACACTATGACATCCTCATAAATGTGAGGAAAAAAATCAGTGAGACGAGTAATCAACTTTGATACATAAGCGGCATTTTGAGATATAAAACAATCACTATAAGTCGTCAATAAATGTAATAACATTAATGTATGACATGTATCAAATACACACACACATATGTAAATATATATATTTATGTATAGAGTATTATACAGTTTAATACCTATATGTAATTATAAATTTAATATAAATTGTGTTGCTAATACTTTAATGTAACTTAAACTAATTAAATTAGATACTAAGTCATATAATATATAATCAAATTAATGTATAACATAAATACATATGTATATATGTCTATTTTAATAAAATATATCCATGTATTTGTGTATGTATATATATATATATAAAATATGAATGAAATTAATAATTCTTCATCATTCAGTAATTTTAAATGTAATTTGCATTTTATCATGCCAAGTAGTTTCAATCGATTGACAGCACTAATAAAAACATATAATTCCTAACAGTTCTAAGCGTATATGAACTATAAATCAATCATTAGCATTCCTGTAAAATAATAAGCTATCACAATCTGTGTCTGAGCCTTTAGTGCTCTAACACAGTAATTGACATCAAATGTAAATGACATGTTAGCACAGACACGTTTGCATCATTTAGCATGATTATAGTGCACGATCCGTTCCAAACTGACAGTGGACTGAATGATATGAAAATGATGTGAGACATGAAAATACACATACACTCGTGGCAGATTTTTTCATTCATCATGATGACTGACTGATAACATTTTAATGCACTCAAGTACTCTGTAACTAGTCCAGAATCAGGAGTTAAGAAGTTTTTATAAACTCCATACTGTATATTTCTTTGTTTGTGATTGACATGTCTTAACAGTATTAAGGCAGTTGGGTGTACAATGCAGTACCTGGGATTCATTTAGCTCTTTCCAAACACTCACCACTGCTGTTTGTTTTTACTATTGCATTATGGACACACTGAAAGCTCTGCTTTCTCGTTCCAACACAGCAAAAAAGATCTAATCTACACCTTGTATAAAACAGAAGAGAAAGAATATAACCTCCCATGCCATCTGATTTCTTTAAGCTTGTAAAGACCCTTTTACAAGATTTGTGCCTGGCAGCGTTGAATCTTTTTTAAGTTAAATTAACAAAGCATACTTAATAAACCAGATAACCACCAAAAAATGATTTCTTTATAGCATTTTTTTTATTGCCCCCCCTACCTTATTAGACAGGCAAAACCATGTGTAAAAACTGCTACAGTAATTAAGGGGTAAATTTGGACTTGTTATTGTAAAGAGCAAATTGCCAGACAATCATTGGCTTGAAAGGTCAGCAGCAAATGGGGTCACAGTTGAAATTGTTTTAAATGAGCAATGCATTACAGTAGCTATGTTTCCATCCACCTATTTTTATGAGCATTTTGGGATATCGCGTTTTAAAAAATGCTGGATGGAAACGCCGAGATGCGTAAAAATTCTAAAAATGCACATAAAAACGTATGCGCTCAATTGAGGCGTAAGAAGACTTGCATAAACTTCGATGGAAACACATTTACTGAATAAATCCCTCGACGTGCAACAAACACAGCGTCTCAAATGTTGGTTTGATCATAATGAAATGCCTTAGCCATAGTCAGTCATCAAAATGATTTGGTTTAAATTTCCTACCAGAATTATCTCATATCTCACATATGATTTGATATGATATGATTGCATTCCCAAACACCAGGCAGCCGAACTCAAGATAACATGACAGTTTTTATTGCGTTTCATCTGCACGCTCTGAGACGCAAGTCATTTATGATGGAGGAAAAAAGAGCCACAGTGGCTTCCCCAATTGCAGCAACTTCCGCTTTTATCCCTGAAATTATATTCCCTGAAAGTGACTATTTTGTTCTCCTGAACGCATAGGATGGGAACGGCGCTTTATTTGCAAATGTTTTATGTGACAGTCCAATTTTGCGCAAAGTTAAATTTGCAACTTTGGATTGAAACCGCTATTGCCAAGGATTACACTGGAGCCGATGCTTTACTCTAGAGCTCAATGCATTGTTGTATTCAGTTGTAACGTACATAATATAATATAACAATGTCTAAATAGACAATTTATATTGGTTTATATTTTATGGAATGGGTCTTATTCAGAGCTGTTATACCAGAATCAAATGATTTTAATTGAAAATCTGAATGCACAGTGTCTTAAATATTATGGTTCTAAAAGGGGGTTTCAGTGAAAAGTTAATAATCTAAAGAACCTTTTTTTCCATTATATAAAATCTGTTGTGCAATGGAAAGGTTCCATGGATGTTAAACATACATTTTTGGTCAAGATCAGGAGTCGAGCACTCCGTAAAGTCTCCTCCAGCACATCCCAAAGACTTTCAATGAATTTAAGGTCTGGACTCAGAGGTGCCAATTCATGTGTGAAAATGATTCTTCATGCTCCCTCCCAACCATTCTTTCACAATTTGAGCCTGATGAATGTTGACATTGTCATCCTGGAATATGGCCATGTTGTCTCATCCAACATAGTTGTTTAAGAAATGAAAAGCTACACACTCCATCAATTAGTGTTAGAAGAACTGTTGCCAAACATATAACATGCTCGAAGCACAATCATCACTGCAATAATGATCCAATCATTGACTCTTAAGCATTTGCTGATTTAAATCCAAACAGCGACCCTTTTTTGTTTCTTTTTTTTTTGGGCCGGACAGTGTTATTTCTCTTTTTTTCAGTGTTATTTATTATATTTGTTATTGAAATGATGGAATTCCATTTTTTTATTTTTCCCCCCAAATATTTCTTACTCAACAGTTCCATTAACAATTCCTTTAGTTATTTTAAGGAACCAGAATTATTAATAGGAATCAGATCTGAAATCGTTAATTTTTTATGTTTCAAATCCCTAACTTTAAGTGATCATAACGATACATACATTCTCTAGAGATTCTACAGTGCTGTAGATATGTAGCCTATATGACGTGACCTTTAATATTTGAACCAGAATGGGGGCGTTAGATATATACTGATGTTTTCCAGAATTGAATAAAATATTCACATTTTTACGGCGGGATTTCAGACTTCCCTTGAAAAGCCTCACAGAGCTTGATGGAGCTGTGTGACAAAAGTGAAGCTGATAAATTCATCTGTCATCCAGCAAAAACACATCAAACTCCGGATCATGTGAATAAACACTCATGTTTACCTAGGGGCTGTCCCAGCAGCTTGAGTTTTAATTCGTCCTTGTGCATTTTTACAGATCCATAAATATCCAAACGCACACTGCGGCGTAGCATAACAAGGACCAAGAAAAATAATCCCGGGGAAGTCGAGATACAGAGACTGTGTGTTCGTTCTGAGGGAGAGGAATTCGATTGCTATACATTAATTAAGTCGTGGCTTCTCTAGAATGACAGGTAGGAGTAGTCACCAGAGGGCCGTCTGATGACGTGCCAAGAGTGCACTGGTCGGTGTGTGTATGAGTGATTTATGAAGCCCTCAATATGTGAGGGGGTTGTATTCAAAGGCTTGTATTTTTAAGCTTGGTACACATATGTGAAGTTTTCGGCGGGCGAGCCTCTTAAGACATCATTTATCCTTTATCCCAGCCATGTTGATAACAACCTCCGGCGCACACGAGGCAAATATCTATGGGGATTCTGGCAGCTGTCAGCTTCCAACCACTTCCAGGGCAAGACACATAAATAAAAAGGCCAGTGTTTAGATCCCAGCCAGCCTGCCTTTATTCGTTTATAATACAAGGATGTTAAATAGGAAGTAATAGCACAGCGTATTGAATCGTTTCCTTCCTGTACAGACAGCGCTCTCATTTGGACCGTCCCTTGACACCCTAACTGCTGTCGCTTTGTTCTTCTCGAAGGAATCTGTGATTTAAAGTTCGTTTAATCAGCCATTTAAAAGTGCATCATTAATTAGGGAGAAAGAACAGTGAATTCAAAAAGAATTGGTGTGTTTATTGAGGAGGCATGATGTCATTTTTAGTTTTGTATTAGGTCGTAATTATTATAACGGTCTGACCCCAATAATTAAAGCTTGATCCCACCCAAAGGAAGTCAGAACAAAGGTTAAAGACTTAAAAAGATCATATTATCTAATGTATGCGCATAACAGAGAAGTACGTCTGGTTACTTTTTGAGTACTGTGAATTTGGATATCCCACTCTTTTTTTTGCCTACTATATAGTAGGGAAGTATATGAGTTTCAGCCCCAGTTTTTCCTGACATTCATAAAGCGAGTCCATCAGAAATCGCTCTAACAAAATGAATAAGCCATGAAGTTTTACCTCAGTAAGACCTTGGAAGGATAATATACAAAGAACGAACATTTATGAGCTGTAAAATTGTGATTTTAGTTTCTAAAGTTCTCAGTAAGACAAGTTTGTTTGAATAATCCCTGGTAGATTTAGATGTACTTCAGTCAATACTGTTCAAGACCACCTCAGAGTGACTGAACCAACATATTTTTTATAAAAACATACTGTAGTAAAACATATTACTACTATTACAGCCTTTTACTAATAAAACTAATGACAGTTAAATTATGATTACAATTATCATTATTTGTGTTTTTTTCTAATTGCTGGTTGGATTCAATGAAGCAGTGGAAATTTCAGCAGCAGCTATCGTTTTCATTTTCCAGGTATAAAAAAACGTAAGATTAGGTCATTTTGTCATATTAATATACCGACATTTCCATTTCAAAACCAAATGAATGACTCTTCCTCATCCTAAATTAGCATGAGATGGTTATACGATATAAAATGTCTTCTGCGTTTCCAAATCCACTAAAAAAACCGGGGCAAAATTGAACTCTGCCAGGACGTGGCTCTTTTACAAGAAAATGCAGCGACCGCAAATTGCGCTCAACAATTCCAGTGCTCCTGGAGCTGACCACTTTAAAAAACGTCCTGCTTCAGGATTATAAATGCTGTTTGATGGCTCCGTCATTACATCCCGAGCAGAGGGGGCGTAGTCGGCAGGCGGGTGTCCGCCATCTTGCGGGGTCAGGAAGGGTCGGGGATCTTTTTGATGTGGGCGGGGACTTTAAGCCCCCATCGCCACAAGGTTCTGAGATCTACAACAGGAAGTACACAAAGGAGCAGGCCTAATAATAAGACTATCACATAACTCAGTGTGCAGAATCTAAAACATACACCGTTAAACAGAGTTGGGCAATATTGAGAGCTGAAGAATTGGCTTCTGTTCAGTTCATGAGTGTGAATTGGAATTTGAATCAGTGTGCACAGGAAGAGGAATGTACTAATATGCAATTTAATAAAATTCAGCAGTGTCACAAAACAAAAGAATTTCATCAGTCCACCATACACTGGGAAAAACATTACTCAGTTATTGCTAGAAAATTAATTACAAAGAAATGGCAAGTAAGTAACCCACTGAATTAATCATGAAATAATCAGAAACACTGAACTAGTATTTACTTGTAAAACATACTCCAATAATCTGTTTTATTCAAACATTTTTTTACTGTGTTAATACATTAATTTTCACGATTTATGCTTATTTACTCAAAGATATATATTTTTTTTCTTGATGTTTAGAATACATGATCAGTTTTCTGAACTGATTAGACATATTTTTAAACTAAGTTCAAAACCGAACTAAGTTCAGCACTGTCAAAACAAAACTGTTTTTAATTTTCCCGTACAGCACTACAAGATGTCTTCTTTCAGATCACTGTATGAAAATAATTATCGTCATATAAATTTAAATCTATTAATTATTTAACAAATTGGAACATTCTGGGAAACTAAGGCTCCTCCACCCTGATAATGAAAGTTAATTTATTAAATTATATAAAATGTAAATATATTTCTATGGTACATATATATAAAATATATAAACCAGAGTTGTCATGACTGAAATACACACACACACACACACACACACACACACACACACACACACACACACACACACACACATACAGTATATACTGTGTATATATATATATATATGTATGTAACATTTATGGGTAATTCATACTAAACAATGAGATGTGGTTTTAAAAGCTACAGCAGTTAGTTGTTTAAACTTGATATCAAATCTGAACTACATTTATTATCTGAATATCTGAATAGCACACAACCCTGCTGTAGACATGCTCTCATGTCACATGTGACTTAAATGGATGACTATAAAATTACTATTATGTAGTATGGATTGCTCACCAAACATGTACAAAGCACCCATTGTCCGCAACTCTCATACGAGTGTAAACACTCTAAACATAGAGATGTGATGCTGTAATCTACTTAATTATCATAATGCTCTGACATGAGCAACATGTTTGATAATTGTTTGTCACATGATATCAGCAGTGATGATTCGCCAACACGTCACACTTTCCGTGGCATCAGTGGACCAGCGTGTTTCGAGGCTCCGACCCCTGGATCTCAGTCAAACGCTCGGGATCAGTAGGTCAGAGGAGGTCCTGTGGGCATGACGGTTGTCTCTTAGACTTTTATTGTCTGCTGTGAGACATGCTTCCAGTAAACAGGGCCTTTAGTTTGGTAAGTGGGTTATGAGGTCAATATTGGCCAGCTCAGAATAGACGGCATACAGCAAACAGTCAGGTTCAGTTCAGTGCTCTGTGTCACTCCTGCTGTTTGCTGTTTGGATTCAGTTGACTAAGCTTTTTCCCTTCACTCTCATGTCTAAATAACAGTTCTCTTGCTTTTCAATCATAGATTGCTGCCATATGTGAGATTGTTTGCCCATTTTTGTCTTTAATGGGTTCTTTATTTTTTTTTATTTCCACATTTTTCTGGGCAGATACATTTGACATCTTTATTTAGCCACTCTTTTATTAACAATTGCAAACCAAAATTCTGTATGCAAAAAAGTCGGATGGATGGATGGATGGATGGTAAGTCTCTGCCTTTTATATCTGTCATATTGAGACCACTTTTCATCATCCAATCATCCCGATGGATAAACGAGGAATTGCTTCTCAGAATGCCTGCAGGAAAATCAGCTCAGATCAAGAACTAGAGCTGGCATTTGATTCATAAAATTAATTGCAAGTTCAATTTCAAGGATTTTTGTAGTTATTTCTGTGATTGATCATAAGAGCCCATTATATAATATATATTAATGTTATATTAATATAAAATAACAAGAGACCATTAAATGTAGTTAAACAATTCAACTCAATGATTTATTCACACTAACTTCAGCAATACTACTTAGAACACATTAGACTGATAGAAAGTCCTAAATTGTTCAGGAGGAGATGGGGTGGTTCCTCATGAATTACATAATCTTTGTGATTTACGGCAAAGTCTGAGAGAAGTAATTCCGCTATAAATCTGTTCAAATATATGTGGCCTGGATCCTTAATAATAGATGATTATCCACTACATTGCATCAGTGAAAATCCTGCCCCCCTTCCTAAAAAACTCAGGGACAAAGGGACTTTTTTTTCCCCCTCCTAAATGTTCCCATGTGAAGCAGCACACAGAGCCAGTGAGTAAATGAAGGGTTTTGCATGGAGATCTGAGAGAGCCTACAGCAGTGATTGATGGGCCGCAGGAGGGGTGGGGAGGTTCTGCTCCTGACAGAGAGAGCTCATCCAGGCTCTGCTGGAGATCACAGGGGCCAGAGCGGCTCTCCTTGCCCCACATGGCCGCACGTGGTGTGGGAGAGAGAGAGAGAGAGCGAGCGAGATGTGCCTCATATTCAGTCATTTATCCCCACCCAGAGAAACTCAAGGCGCTCCAATTTATAATGAGTATCTGGAGAGCAGACGAGACCACAGAGGAGAACCTCAGCTAGAACAGCAGGAAACACCTTGAGAGGTGAATTCTGGGAAAGATAGTAGGACTAGTGGACAGACTTATGACTTTCTAATTAATGATTTTATTTGAGTATCTTTGAAGCTTAGAAACACATTTTAAGTCAAGTCAAGTATATTTGTATAGCGCTTTTCACAATACAGATTGTGTCAAAGCAGCTTCACAGTATTAAATTAAAATAATACAACAAGGTTTGTTTCTAGTGAAATTTATTGATTGATAAAATTAAATTAAATATTCCCAAAATATCCCCAACTGAGCAAGCCAAAGGCAACAGTGGCAAGGAACCGAAAAAACTCCATCAGGTGACCTAATGGTGTCCTAAAACTCCATCAGGTGACCTAATGGAGAACAAAAACCTTGGGAGAACCCAGGCTCAGTCGGGGGCCAGTTCTCCTCTGGCGTTTATGAACTAGAGGCCGGATTGTAGTTTGAACTGTAAGATTAAGAATATTATATGAATGCCTGGCTGAAGAGATGCGTCTTTAATCTAGTTTTAATCTGGGAGAGCGAGTCTGAGCAACGAACAGTATCTGGAAGGCTGTTCCAGAGTTTTGGAGCTAAATGTGAAAATGCTCTCCCTCCTTTGGTGGATCTGGATATCCTAGGTATGACCAAAAGCCTCGAATTTAGTGATCTTAAAGAGCGCGATGGATTATAGGGTGATAGAAGATCCGTTAAATAGACTGGAGCTAAACCGTTTAGGGCTTTATAAGTCAGTAGCAATACCTTGTAATTAATACGGGACTTTATAGGTAACCAATGTAGTGATGATAAAATCGGTGTTATATGATCAGATTTTCTTATCTAGTAAGAACTCTAGCGGCGGCATTTTGGACTAACTGTAGCTTGTTTATTGAGGATGCAGGACAACCAGCTAATAAAGCATTACAGTAATCTAGTCTCGAGGTCATGAATGCATGAACTAACTTTTCTGCATCAGAAACTGATAGCATGTTACGTAGCTTAGCAATGTTTCTAAGGTGGAAAAAGGCTGTTCTTGTAACATATGAAATATGATTTTCAAAAGACAGGTTGCAATCTAATATAACACCCAGGTCTTTTACTGTAGAGGATAATGTAACAGGACATCCTACTATGTTTTTTTTTTTTACTACTATTGTATTTCATTTTGAATTAGATTTTATTTTATTAAAATTAAAATTGTCAAGTTTTTGTTAGTTTTTAATATCTCTGTATACAGTAGTTTTAAGTTTTAGTTTTTAGTATTGGTTTATTTAGTTTTAGTTATTTTAGGTCTTCAAGTTAAACTAAACGAAAATGAGATGCTGCCTATTTTTTGCTAAAATAAATTTTTTTTGCTAAAAGTTGTATATATATGTGTGTATATATAATACACACACATAATATAATATAATATAATATAATATAATATAATATAATATAATATAATATAATATAATATAATATAATATAATATTTCAGTTACTGTTAATTTATTTCAAATAATGAAATATTGTTTTTTATTAGTTTTAGCTTTATTTTTAGTTAACGATAATAGCCCTGGTTGACGTTTACTTAATTTGGCTTTTTTACTTTTTTTTTAGCATTACTATAGAATCAGTATTTCTATTTATCACCAGAAAACTTCATAGAACGGCACCTCACACTTATTACAGACATAGCTGGTCTGCTGTCAAATGTGTTTGTCAAGGACACAAAAGTGAAACGTCCCCTGTGAACAAGCAACCATCCGATTATTTGCTCTGACCCTTAACCACTATGCCGTGCAACACCGTGAACCATAGAATTAGAACTGTGCGGTTATAGAACTGTGTATTTTTCTATATACAGGTCTTGTTTAACATAGAGGGAAGAACTTGGGCAGTAGATTTATTTATTTTAGGTAGTTTCATGTCTGAGATTGTTGTCTCTGGCCTTTTAATTGCTCTTTCCAGCAAAGGGTCAGTGAGTCAACTGATCATATATGTACAGAGAGATTTTATCTAACGCCTCATTAATTCTTGTTCAACACAATTTCAGCCAAAAGTGGACATAGATGAAACTATACTTGGATTGTGACATAAACTCATATTGTGAGTGTGTGTGTGTATTTCAGTCATGACAACTCTGGATAGTTTATAAAACAGTTTTTTCATGTACAGTAAAAGGAATCTGCTGGAGCAATGGTTGCTTCTGCTAAATGCTCAGAAGATACAAATTAAGGGAACATGCTGCCGCTGCTAGAGAGAGAGACTGACCTCTCATAGCAGATCTAGGCAGGTGGTGCTGGGGAGGAAGAAGGTTAGAATAAGAATTTGCATAGTGCACAGAGTTAGTGTATTCATTTGGATACGTTGTGGTGGCTATAAAGGTAAGTAGTAATAGATACGTGAAATCAGTTGGCTGTGGAAGTTACATTGAAACAACCAATCAGAATGCAAAGTTTCATGACTGAACCATTCATATATATGAAATCTTCATATATTTAGACTTTGATTTGGCAGGCAAAATTTTAAAAAGTTTTATTTTAAAGCAGAAATGTATCACTTTTACTGGACCTTTTTCTTTTGTACAATCTTCAGGACATTGACACCACATATTAATTTCATATATACATGACTTGTTTTTGTGTAATAATATGTAATATCTATTTTTATATATTTGGTATGTATTTTTTTCTTAATATCCCCCATGATTCATTTGAGTTTTTTTAGCCTGAGGACATGACACTGCCCTGAACTTGCTTTTGTTGATTCAGTCATAATTTAAAGTCAAACGTCCAGCTCTTCGAGTGGGCGTCCCTCAGAATTAGACCACTATTTATTACATAAGACAAATGGCTGCTTTGATGTGGGTGAAAGGAACTCCCGTGTCTGGCCTGAGCAGGTCAGACAGAAGGTCAGCTGTCCCTCAGGGTCTCCATGACCCTCACGGCTGCCAAAAGCGCACAGGTAAGCAGAGAGGAAGTCCTTACAGTCATTGGAACGCGTCCATGAACATGTGAGGCCCAGCTGTGTGTGTATGAGTGTGTGTTTGTGTGTGTGTGTGTGTGTTTCCACCTGGACAAAGCCTGCACACGCTGTTAAAACTCCCACTCAAACTTCCAGTTCCTGCTTTTAAGGAAATTCCTGGTCTGGTGTTACTTATAACTCTAAAGATTTATTTCATTTTCAGAAAGCAGACCCAATGTTCTTTGAAAGAGCTGGCATCACATTCCGGTGAGATATGAATTTTAAAATGAGCATAGAAATCTTCACGAGTTGTTAAACTGAGATCCTTACTTCAATTGCTTTTAGTAATTATTATTAAAGTAAGCATCACGTACAGTGCCGTCCAAACAATGAAAGCAAAAGTGGACAATATCAGCATAAATCCATATCATTTTATGATGACACTGCATTAATAAGGGACAGTAACAACCATATCAAATATTTTATTAAATAAAAAATGAATGAATTCAGAACAAAAAAATCCTAGAGCTGCTAAACATCTATAAACTGTGTTCTAATTTATCTGTCTGTGTACTAACTTTAATCAGCAGTCAATCAGCAATGCTATAAAGATTTCTTTTTTTGAGATTATTGGCTCAACAATCAAAGAAAGAAAAAGTTTAATCCAGTAATCAGGCATCACAGTTGCCGAAGGGGCAGTGTGTATATAGAAATTATTATGGAATAAAAAAAAATATATATATTCCTGGTCTTTAATGGTAATTTCAAGATACTTTAATGCATTTAAGCCAAGAAATTATAAGGATTTATGCTAATATTTTCCAAAACCCCATGTTGAAACGCAGGGTGTTTCCAAACTTTTGGAGGCCATTGTAGGCTCTTTCGTCTTGGGCCAATAAGTAACCACCTAGCAACCACCCAGAATACCTTAGAAGCTGCATATGTAGCAATGCCCTGGAAACTACCCAGAACACCCTAGCACCATGGCAGAGAGTTTTGCATGGGCAACAAACAGCACGTCAAAGTTACAGCACTCTAAATTGAATAGAAATAATTTAAATGACCGATTTTTACTCAGTAGTAAATTTGTTAAAGGTAGAGTAGGCAATTTCAGACAGGCTAGCAATTGCAAGCTAGCTTTGAAAGTGCAAAGTGTCTAGAGACAAGAGACTGCGTTAAATTACCTCATGTCTCAAAGCACATACAGTAACATTACAATAATAATGATCGTAAACAACTTACAGAGCTGTAGTTGTACCACCTGACTGCTTTAGATTCATTTCGGCGTTGATTGTGTTGTCATAGAAGCGCATAAATCCGAGTCTGAAGATGTTAACAGCTCTGGGTGTTCAACGTAAATGCGGTTACGACATGCATAAGCTCGTTGTTTTGGTTCAGGAGGAACCGTAAAAGGCGGCTGCTGTTTGTTTTTGGGGCTCTGTGATTGTCTGTGTACAACTTTGGAAAGCCTCACAGAATGTGCTGATAACGTGTGATGTCTGCGTGAGCAGGTGCGCGGCGGTATGGAAATACAAACGCTGACAGGCAAGTCGGACCGAATGCAATGATTGGAGGAACATTTTTTGGTCCTGTGACTTCCACAATAGATATACCTGTATGTACATGATGTGAAGAGAGTTTCAACCAGAATAACAAAAAGTGTTTATAAAACAAATTGCCTACCCTGCCTTTAAATGCAAAGTTGAGGAAAACCAGTCTAGAAAATAAATCTGTATCATGTGTTTCACTTCATTTGTTTTTTCCATTTGTTACCCACAAAAGTTATTTAAATTTCTCAAAATATATGATTTTCTATGTGATGATTTACAGTACAGTTGGCATCGGCTTACAAGCACCAACCCAAACATACCAGAGACGCTTTTGTAAACATGATTTCCAGAAGTTCTAAATTAAATCATTCAAGTATTGACTGTATTTGACTGTCTATTGACCAAAAAAAAAAAAACAAAAAAAAAAAACGTATCCAGATGGCGCCAAATGTGTCACTTTCAGATTTCACACGCAATTTTGGACCGCTTGTTTGAGCCTGAAACACAATGCCCCATGCGCATGCCAGACACAAGTCAATTAACTTCTTAGGTTACTCTTCTGCTGCTTTTCTTTCAGCCGATGTACTTGGCAGCGTTCTGTGTAATAAAGTCAAGAAGGTTTATTCTTTTGGGAATTTCATCTGGTTTCAGGGAGTTAATTTTGCCGGCGTGTTGCAGACGTTTGCTGTGAGGCTGCATGCAGTAGGCCATCTAACTTATTTCCAAGGGGCCGAAGCCACTCAGACTCAAAGGCTCCTGGGCATTAGAAGGGCGGTGTGCAATCCTCCGAGCGCCACCGTAATCCAGCTGCCATCATCCATTTTGCCGTGGTTTAAGATGAAACGTCCCAGCTGTCATCGGCTCTTTAAGGTTTCATTATTGTATTTGTTGTTTTTCCCACCTGTTCTCATTTTTTTCCCCCCCGATGCGTGCATTGATAATAATTTTACAGCAAAGGATGTTATTTCCAAAAGCATCACTCTGCATCACTGTAACGTTTTGTGGTTACGCCGCTGATTGAAAGTGGCACCCAAAATTACCGTGGCCTGGCTGAGGTCATTACGTATGCCGCCATCATTTAGGGGCATGACTGCGCAGCGAAATCTAACTCGCATAGAAAGTATCGTTTTTGTTTCGGCTTGGGATGATTGGTAAAGTCCTGCAACAAAACCCTGTTCTGCGATTTCAGCAGGGCTCAAAATGCTTCTTTTCTTCTTTGGCGAAGACTCAGTCAGAACATTTTTAGTTTTGTACAAGTGTAAAGTAAATGACAGAATGGAAGAACTATTATAACCAAACAGGAAGTCAGAGAATGGATCATTTCATGCTAGTGCATAACTTTAATGAAGATTTAAAGATCAATGCTTTAAAAAATGTTTTTGCAAACTATATCCAAAACTTTATCCAAAAGTTATCTTTTTTTTTTCAAGGCCTTTATGTTGTCATAAACCAAAACTTGCAAACCAGATGTGCTTATTTCATATGGAAATCATTACAGCGAGTGATAAAAGTTCACACCTTATGTACTTTTATTGATGGGTACAGGGGTAGTTGATGTGTAACAGGTCTATGAGCTTTTTTTAAATCAACATTAAGATTTAAGGTTAAAATTTGCATGAATGTGTTCAAATGTATATTTTGTATATAAGTACCTGTTCTGTTGTCATAATTTTAGTCACTTTTTTGCCTCTTTGTTCCTTTTAAATGACCTGCCTTTGGTGTGACAAATGGGATTTTACAAGTCCAAATACTTTATAGTCTCTCAATTAATGTTAACTGTCAAATTAACTGTTTTTGTTATAACTCTGCAATAGCAATATGCTATTTGATGTTAGATAGAGTTTACTATGTCACACCACAGGACATGTCAACTTCCCAAAAGTTGAGTTCCCGAAAGCCTAAATAAAAAACTTTTTTGCGAATATTTTGGGATTAAAGTCGTAATATTTCGAGAATAAAGTCGTAATATTTCGAGAATAAAGTCAACATTACGAGAATACAGTCTTCTGTAGAAGTTCTTATTTATTTTTTTGTAAAGAAATGCGAATTGGAATTTTTTTTTTTTTTTGATAGTTGTGTAAAGTGAATTTATCTTCTCAAGTTTAATGCTGTCTTCTTAATGCTTTCATTGATTCATTCATTGAAACTTTCCCCCCAAAAATACACAGCTCTGATTATAATAAATAGGCCTATATGAAAGCTTGTTTCCACCAATAAAAAAAGGTAATTGTGACTATTTATCTCACATTTCTGACTTTTTTCCTTGCAATTGTGATTTACATCTCGCAATTGTGATTTTATAACACACAATTGCGAGTTTATATTTCACAATTCTGAGAAAAGAAGTCAGAATTGTGAAATAAAGTCACAAGTACCTTTTTTATTTTTTGTTCAGTGGCGGAAACAAGCTTCCATAGGCCTGGATTACATTATATAGGCTTAAGATATATCCCACTGCTAGTTAGCTGCTGTTTGTTAGTACAGTAGTCAACGTTTGAAGTGGATCAAAACCTTTCATCAAAGTTATACTTGAATTTTAAACAATATCCGTTCTTGTCTTAGGACAACTTTGATGAACTTTTTTTGATCCACTTCAAATGTTGACTTCTGTAGTTCATAGTGTAGTCAACTACCATTCCCAAAGGTTGACTGCAGCTACTATAAATTCTGGGAAACTTGTAACGGTTTCAAAGTAGCTTTCCAACACTGGTCATGACCTCAAATGCCACTGGGAATAAAGTGGTTAAATTAAATTACTTTTATACCTAATTTAGTTTGAACAAACACTGTTAATTATTTCAGACTAACTGTTTATCACAATTTGTGTACAGGTGGTTTTCAGGAGACACATTGTGATCCGCAGCCTCCTCTGACCTCACAGAAGTGTCATTTCCATCTCACACAGCTTCACCGCGCTCAAGTAGAGAAGACGGGAGTGCTTGTTCTCTGCTAGTGTTGCGTTAAACCAGTGGAGAAAACTTTTTATGCACTGCTTCTGTTGCTTGAGAGAACTTATAAGCTCTCAGGGACTCTCCGAGACCAAAGGTGATTCAAACTAGTTAAAATAACATCGCCACCCTTAATAAGGACTTTTTGTGCTAATATTTTTACTCGGACGGGGGAAAAAAGCCTCAGTCAGAGTGCTGATATGTTTTGGTCTCCGTTCAATAATTTATCATTTTTCATTGCACATCTAAATTTTTCCGTTTCCCAACAACACGGATCCCTGCTGGAAATCAGATGGTCATTTATGGCGTCGCTAATTTGATTTAAAAATATTTTAACACACTCTGAAAATACAAAACGGGTGCAAATTGACACAAATTTATGGGGAATATTTTATGGTAACACACACACACACACACACCCATATTCAGTAAGTCTGATCTGAAAATATTTGGGTCCACTTCACTGTTACACAGATAAAATCACAAACCTTTTGGATAAATATCAAACAATATTTTGACATGCGAATGGAATTTTCCATGTTTTGGTAGTTTCAAACTACAAGGTTTGTTTTTCCACCTAATAAAAACCGAATCGCACTAAAGACACACAAAGGAGCAGCTTTTAAATCACGGGTCCCGACCAGATTCTGCTCGAATTAATGCAGCAATCATATGGAAGCAATCTTTATGAACCCCAGTAAGACAAAAAACAGGAGTTAAATGAGGACCATCTTCTCTCTCAAGACCTCTCATTTGTTTGTATTGCTTATTAACTGAAACGCCTCATTTATCAATGTCAGCGTTCGCACAAAATGATAGCTGTCCTCATGTAAATGAGTAAATCTGACGAATGGTTCAGAATTAAGTGGCTGCGTTCTCATGAAATGCGCACTCTGTCGGTGGACTGACCCCGGTAAACCACCCACGACCAGGTTTTTTTTTTTCTGTCGGCATTTGAGGCGGAAAACTGTCTGAGAACGGTGTGAAACTGGACGGATCTGGCACAGGACGGGCCCGTTCCGCACCGCGTAATGCAGCACAGAGTGGAGGTGGTTAGAACTGACTCTAAGTGAAACACGTCGGTTTGTGTTGCTATGTAGTGTAATTACTGTCGGCCTGGACCATCTTTGTGTTAAACAGATTAACAGAAAGGCGCAGAGAGAGCCAAACCACTGCTCTCCACAGAGTAAGTGATGTAATGAGATGACCTGACTATTAAGATAAAGCCCAAAGCATGCAACGAATCATGCTGAATAAATCAGTGTTTTGGTTCATTTAAATTAAGCGCCCAAACAAGCTTCCCAAAGCTTAATATGAGAGGGGGGATATTTTAGGAGAGCACATTTGGGAAGTTACAAAAAGTTATAGTTTTGAAGTGGTTTGAGGATATTGTGTGTCTATAAAAGGAAAGTCCAATATTTTGAGCACCCCGTTGACTTTCAGAGGATCATCTTTTGTTTTCCACAGAAGTCATACAGGTTGATGGTGAGTAAATGACGACAGACTTTTCATTTGAGTGAACATAACATTTTTCAGTGTTTTGAGATAGTTTGCCTAGCAGTAGATGTTACTTACAATTCTTCTAAAAAGGAGGGGGGAGGGGGGAGGGGGGGAGGGGGGAGGGGGGAGGGGGGTATCATATATATCACACACACAAACGCAAAGAAAAATGTAATTCATTTATTTGACAAATTCAATTCCTTAAGGCCTCTCCTCAGGAGGTTAGACCCTAATTTGTACAATAACAACTTCCGTTCTGAAGCGCTTGACTTCAAGGTGTAACCTTTATTATTGTTTGGTCTGAAACGGCGCCCAGTGACAATAGTCACTAGTAGTAGGTGTAGCAATATTGTTGTCCAGGTGGAAATCGGGAGAAATTCGGGAGAAAGGTCGGTCCGGGAGATTTTCGGGAGGGGCTTTGAAATTCGGGAGTCTCCCGGAAAAATCGGGAGGGTTGGCATGTATGCTCCCACCCCCCAATTGAAAGATGAATCATAGGAAGTCTGATTCATTTGAATAAATCGCTTGTTCGGATGTTTCATTTAAATAAACCATTCAAATGAATGATTCGCTGGATAGTTTAATGTAGCATTTTTTGCAACAATACAAAAATAATACTATATTTATTTAAATCATTTTACAAAACATAATATCTAGTTACATTCTGCTGCCTACCTCAAAATTGAAATGGTGTTGATGTAGTTTTAATTGACTTTTTACTGATATTTTGCTAAAAACTCAAGATCATGCACTTAAAACTCCTGCTTGTGATTTTTAAATGTTTGTTAAAAAAATAAATAAAAAAAAGTACTGCAGATAAGCTGCGGTTAACATTTTGATGAATAAAAATAAAGAAATGCAAACCACATATGAATGCTGTTTTGTAGCATGTACTGATATCTGTTTAGGCTTACAGCCGTCACAAAAACACACCACCAAATTTTTTTTCTTCTAAATTGTGAACAATAGCATGATTGTGGTCTCTTCCTCTTCTGTTACAGAAGGTTAAGACTTGTTCTCCCTATATTTGTTATTCCCACTAAAGCTAGCAAGCTGCATAAATGGTCGTAGACTCTCTGAACCGGCCCTACAGGGCCAGGAAAAATCCAAAGGAGCCAGACAAATAAAAAGCAAAGAGCTAAGACGCCGGCGCTCGGCTCTGAATCTGGTTCCTGTCAGGGTACATCAAGGGAACACCCGCAACGCAATCTCCAAATGCTGCCTCCCCATAACCATACGTGTCTCGCTGACAAGACGACTAAACCATCGCCAGCTCTCCAAAGAGGATGGCTTTTTTCCCTTCTTCTTCCACCCCTTTATTTATTCCTTTTCACCCTCCCTCTTTTCTTGGAACTGACCCACTGAAGATCAATTCTAGATGATCTGATAATTATGCTGTCAGTTCCAATTGCCATGTGATGAAGTGAGAAATCGGACAGAGAGTAAATACTAAAAGGATTTCAAGCTTTTTGTACATGTGTGAGTCCCATATTCACGAGCAAAACTCAGAGCAAGCCATTACTTGTTTAAGACCTGTTTCATAAGCTGATAAATCACCATTTAACAGATGACATCTGCTAGTACATTGATTTCTTTGCCATTTCCATTCAGTAAATGACACATCATTAATAACTTTTTGCTTGATGTAGACTTATAATCAGAGATCCTGATGTGATTTAAACCACTAACCCATTATATGGTTATAGGTTCAATCCAAGAAGGTCTGTGATACCTGGAAAAAGCTATCCTTTAGCATTCCCATTCGTCTCAATGGCAGTTCCTCAGTTGGTGCAGGACTCTGAGAGTACGCCATTAGAAATTGATCTGCCAGAGCACTGATGCCAAGTTGTTTGAACCATAAATGAGGTAATTAAGGTTAAAAGTGGATGCAATTTGATAAGTAGATATTCACATAATTGAAATTCAAAAATGTATGCATAACTGCAACAAGTGTAATTCTTAAATAGAAATGGAAAGTATTCAACCATTTTAGTTAGAAAATTACACTTTAATTTGGACAAACTTTGAATGTTAATGAATGTTAATGCCTGGTATCAAAAGTTTATTTTATTTTTTAAACAGTTTGAAGGTTTTATTGATGGATGGATAGATGGATGGATTTACATTTATGCATTTGTGCAAGTGCATTGGTTTAAGAGTGTGAGGTCATTAAGTGCTTGTGGTAGAGGTGTGTCTTCAGCTGCTTCTTAAAAGATGGGATGTTCTCAGCAGTTCGGGTGGAGATTGGCAGCTCATTCCACCAGAGAGGAACCGAGAGAGTGAAGGTTTTGGAGAGTGACTTTTTGCCTCGTTGTGAGACGTCTCTCATTCAGTGACCTGAGCTGGCGGGTGAGAGCATACATGTAGTGGTGGGTTGAAGTAGGGGGAGCAGTTCCAGTGGTTGTCCTGAAAGCCAGTTTTAGAACTTAAAACTTGATTCTGGCCACAACTGGGAGCCGGTAGAGTGAGATCAGGAGGGGTGTGACGTGGGTTCTCATAGGCTGATTGAAGACTAGACGAGCTGAGAGGCTTAGTTGTGCGGATTAGAAGGCCCACTAATAGAGCATTGCAGTAGTCCAGTCTTGAAATTACAAGCGCTTGGACGAGTAGCTGTGTTGTTTATTCTGACTGGAAGGGTCTGATTTTCCTGATGTTACTGAGCGCAAATCTGCATGATCGGGCTGTTGTTGAGATGTGGGTGGAAAAGCTCAGCTGATCGTCAAGCACTACCCCCAGGTTCACTACCTTGAGTAGGTGATTAGCTGATGTGACACTCCTCCTCTCCATGAAACTTTAAAAGATCTGCCAGTGAGGTATGACTGAAGCCACTGAAGTACAGTACCTGTGATGCTCAAGTCAGAAAGGATGGCCGGGAGGATCTGGTGGTTAACGGTGTCAAGGGCCGCAGAAAGGTCCAGCAGAATAAGAATTAGATGACTTTGTGTTTGCTCTTGCCAGCCGAAGAGTTTCTGCAACGGTCAGTAAGGCGGTCTCAGTGGAGTGTTCAATTTTTGAAGCCAGACTGGTTGTCATCAAGTAGGTTCTGTGAAAGAAAAGCAGAGGGCTGATAAAACACCACTTTTTCAAGCATTTTAGACAGAAAAGGCAGAAGAGAGACTGGATGGATGGATGGATGGATGGATGCATGGATGGAAGGAAGGAAGGATGGATGGATGAATGGTACTGACAGACAGAGATATAGAGGATGGATGGATAGACGGACGGTACAGACAGAAATACAAAAGATTGATAGATAGATGGATGGATGGATGGATGGTACAGACAGACAGGAATACAAAATATGGATGGATGGATGGATGGTACAGACAGACAGACAGACAGAAATACAAAAGATGAATAGATTGATGGAGGTATGGATGAATGGATGGATGGACGGATTGATGGTACAGACAGACAGAAATACAGAAGATGAATGGATGGCACAGACAGACAGACAGAAATACAAAGGATGGATGTATGGATGGATGGTACAGATAGACAGAAATACAGAAGATGGACAGGTAGATATAAATAGATGGATAGATATAGAGTTTTTGGACCAAGGCAGACAATCACTTAATTTGTTAAATCCTTATTAAATACTAATCTTTTGGGGGCTTTTGTGTATATTATGACAGTCTCCGACCAAGTTTAGCTTCCTGTGGGATGTGGCCAATTCGATTCAAATTCCAACTCATGATCTGAAAGGGAACCAGTAATGAATTTGGAATTTTAAGAGGTCACTTGAGAAACATCAAAACTATAATATATTGAGATATTTGTGAGTCATATCTTGCTTACATAAATGTATTACTACTTTGGGGGGCAGGAGTTGTAGTTATGGCATCTACCATCAGGGGCTAAATGGGCCATGCTAACCATCCCAGGTAGGGATCTCACACACGCTGTCTATTTTAATCAAACTCCTGGTTTGCTGTATAGGAATATGTAAATTAGATAAGACTGGGTTGTTTTTGGTTAGTGAATAAGACACAGTTTTTTGTGCTGAAATGCTGTGCATAAAACTGGCACAACTATACAGAGAATTCACTCCTTCGCCTCAGGGTTTACTTAACAGACTGTCCTTCCAATTAATGTACTGCATGTTCTCTTGGAAGAATATGCTAGAATGACAAGTAACAAAACAAAATCTGTAGTAGAACATGCTGTTCAGTCTGTTGCAGCTGTAGAAAAACAGGCAGAGTGGATGTACACAGTAGCCAGTGTGAGCGCATTGGTGTTGGACTGATCTATGGCCTGTACTCTGGCTGGATTTGTTTAACCCTGAATGTCAACCGGTGCTGTCTGGAGCATGTGTGCAGGTAATATGTACCAGATGACTAGAGTAGCAGCCCAGGCAGACTGCATACAAAGCGAGTGTGGAGAAGAGTGTTTTTTTTTAAACCTGACAGCAGGTCAAATCTCTATTCAGTGAGCCTGAAGTAGCATGTAATGGACGATGTGAATTGCTGGTTGAGTTTTCAAAGATTTTCAAAATATGCTAGGTATAGGAGTTATAAACAAGTAATAATTCCATGTTTACAGAATAATTGGCTATTTACACTTTTAAAAAAAAGTGTCATGTTGGACATGTACAGTAACCTGATAATACCATCGACATTATGAAAAGTACACTGGAGTTCTTTGGAAAAAAAAAGAAAAAAAAAAAAACCCTGTATATAATATATATTTATTTGTCAGAGCTATGTATTATATTATCCAACCCCCATTGCAATCTTCGCCCATTCCTCATGAGCAATGGCCTCCAGTTCAGTAATAATCTTGGGTTTGCGTGCTGCAACTACCTACTTCAAATCCCACCTGAGATTTTCTACGGGGTTCAAGTCAGGTGACTGTGATGGCCACTGTAGAATATTCCAGGACTTCCTCTGCAA
Organism: Squalius cephalus; assembly: GCF_949319135.1. Classification (NCBI taxonomy): domain Eukaryota; kingdom Metazoa; phylum Chordata; class Actinopteri; order Cypriniformes; family Leuciscidae; genus Squalius; species Squalius cephalus. The sequence goes on along the minus strand of NC_137133.1, from coordinate 32,250,112 downwards.
CCAAGCCTTGGTGGAATTTGAGGTATGCTTGGGATCAACAGGACGTTGGAAGGTCCAATAACGCCCAAGCTTCAGCTTTCTCACTGATGGCATGATGTTTTCTTCTAGGATTTCCTGATACTTTAATGAATCCATCTTGCCTTCCACACACTGCAGGTTTCCAGTGCCAGAGGATGCAAAGCAGCCACAGAGCATCACAGAGCACCACCATGCTTAACTGTAGGCAGTGTTCTTTTCATAATGTGCTTCATTCTTCTTCCTCCAGACATACCGCTGATCCATAGGGCCAAAAAGTTCCAGTTTGGTTTCATCGCTCCACAGAACAAAATCCCCAAACTTCTATGGCTTATTTACATGATTTTGAGCACTTTTCTTGTGCTTTTGGGTCAGTAGTGGTGTATGTCTTGGAGTTCTGGCATGTAAACCGCATGCGTTTAGTATGCGTCTTACTGTGAAAGCTGAAAACTCACTGCCTGTTGCCACCAAGCACAAGCCTTGAAAAGTGAAGCCAAAATGTCTCGATCGCCACCCGGTGACTGGTCCTAGTATAAGTCATAAGCCCCGCCTCCCCATGTTCTTCAACGGGACTTGAGACCAACTAAACAATTTAATTACACTTCAAATATCTTTTTTCCGAAGGTGGTTTCTGTCATTTACTGTAGTTTTTATCACGCTGATGTAAATTCAAGTGTTTGTTTTTAAAATAAGTTTGTTTTTAGTTAGTTATATGATGCTATAAAAACGGTGGTGTGACGTCATGATTGACAGCTGTGATTGACAGGTTCTCTGAGCGAAGTAGTCACTGATGCACCAACAGACTTTTTTTTCAGGATCTTCGGAGGACTGAGGAGATTAAAATTTGATATATACATTTCTAGAATTAATTATTTCACACCGAGAGTGAGGGCGGGGCCTTGATTTTGCGGCCTTGATTTCGCGGCTTTACTTCCTGCTCACTATTGTGCAGGTCTGGTCCCGAAATCGCTACTGCTCAGACTCAAGCCCCAAGATGTCAGCCCCATATCGGGACACTGGCGGCTTCACTTCTCACCAATGGAAGAGAGCGAAGGGGCGTCGTCCATATTTTTGTACAGTCTATGGTTGCCACCAAGTCTTGCTGCAGGTCTTTTGCAGTCACTCAAGGGTTTTTCTGAACCTGCCTTCTCAGAAATCTGGTTGCAGCCTTTGATTGCTTCCTGTTTCTGCTCCGTCCAGGTATTGTAACTTTGAACTTGCAAACTATGCTTCCAATGGTTTCTCTAGGAACATTTAGTTCCTTTAATTGCTATCTTTTTGTGTCCTGTTCTGTCCTGTCAAACTATCCTGTTTGTGAAGGGTGATGATATCTTCTCAACTTTTTGGACCATTATTTTGACTTTTTTTTGCCATATTTCTAACATGCAATCCAACGTGACACTCAACAATCCTAGCTAGTTCAGATATTTCATGTGTTGTAGCTCAAGAACACCTGGTGCAACTAATTAAGTCCTTGATTAGTTGCATCAGGTGTACTTGATTCGACACCTGTTTTGCAGATTTTTTGCTGTTGTGAGGGATTCTATTCAGGGGGTTGAATAATTTTGGGACTGCAGAAGTCATTAAAAGTTGCATTTTCAGTTGAAATTGGGTGACACCACTTGAAACATTTATGTTGAGCTACATATATATATGGTATATATAGTGAACTTATTTATTTTCTTACTTACTGTGGCCACTGTATATAAGAATGCCATCAATGTACCATAATAAAAAAACACATTTATTTGGCCTATTTGTGCGCTGCAAACCTTTTTTTCTGAATATTAAACACTATTGACATTTTCGGCATATTTTTGTGCTGCGCTCAGAAAGGGTGAATTGGTGAATAAATGTTTGCCCACTAAACTGAGAGTGGGTGGGGTGTGCCAACGCACCTTGGTCATCCATGTATGCCAGTCAGTGTCTGAGCAGACCAACCACAGTCTGGACGGATGAACGACCTGCTGTTAGCAGGATGTTCTAAAGAGGATTGCACTTTCCATTTTGCATATTCATCCTGAATACAAATAAATAAATCTCAGAATCCAAACATTCAGGGGGCATCTTTGGCAGTCTAGACGACCACCCAGACTGCCACGGGGTTGGGTTTTGAAACCCTCACAAACACCCAAACAAATAACAAACAAGAGTAGATCCTCATGACGCTTTGAGCTAATGAACTGCGATAGAAATAGTAATGAGAGAAGTTTGTCTTTAACAGGGTGAACAGTGCCCGTTTGTGGTGGTTTCTCTCTGGCTATCTATAGGCGCGTTTCCATTACAGATTTGCGCAAAACTTTTGCGATTTTTTTCTAAATGTCGACAAAAAACTATTGCGAAATGACTGCGTTTCCATTAACCGATGTTATGCGACTAAAACTTTTTTTTTTTTCCTCTCGCGATAAGTCATTCCAAAAATCATAGCAACGGACATTGGTAGGTTTATGTACTATATATCCCACAATCCCAGCCACTGCACTGCCCATTATTATTAATCAAAGGAGACGTATGTGTGTTATCCAATCATTAATGATAAGGAAAGACTCTTATATTCCCTTAAGACCCAGTATTCCTGTAATTATTTTGTCTTTTATGAATTTAATAAAGAACTCTGTTTCGTATTCTGTCCAAACATACCGCGTCATCTACGTCAGGTGACCTGTAAATGCGCAAAAACTGTTTCCATTGCAGTTTTGCGAAATATTTCTTTTTCGAATTGCCTGAAAAACCACCTCATGCGAGCGTAAATGGGAGTTTTTGCGAAAATTACGTGTTTCCATTAAGCGTATTTTCAATTCGCAATTTCAATTTGCGCAATTTGAAGGGTAATGGAAACGCGGCTACTGATGTGTTTTTTAAATGCTAATTCAAAATGTAATACCTCATAGAAATGATTGCATACAATGCCATTTCAATTTAATCTTTATTTTATATTACCGACTATTTTTGGTTTCTCTTTATTTTATTGCAATAGATACATGTTCTGAATAAATGATAGATGATAATGCTGAATTACATATATCATTCATCATAGTGACGGTGCACATTTATAACATCATCTAAGTTAACAAGCTTTAAATAAAAAAATTCAACAACCAAGCTTGCCATGAGTTAATCATAACAGTCTTGAAGTCAGAATTTTCATTTATAATAAATACTGCAATATTCCATAAAAATTGTCAATTTTGATTTCATGATGACTTTAAGAAATCAGGTCAACTGTTTGACTAATATCTGCATTCAGTGGCATACATTTGTGAGTGCTAGACTGATAGAGTCTGAGAGTTTCTCGAGATTGCTCCAAATGGTTCTCTTATTGCTTTAGTCCTCCCAAGTGTGTTGCATTTCAATATTACCATCAATAAATTTGCAACCAACAAAAAGGAATTAAACTCAGTAAAACGCCTAGCGCTATTAGTTTGAAGAGATAGAATACAGCTCTTCCAAGCAGTCCATACAGAGCACCATCTCCTGTGGGTCAAATAAATCCCTACGCCATCCTTTCCACTCAGTAAAACCATTTAACTTTACAGGCAAATGTAGTATAAGAAAGAATGAAAAAACAAGTGGAAAATTCGAGATGCAGAACAAAGTCAAAGAAAAGAGCACGGTCTGCAGAGGCACTTTACAACCGAACTACTTGTAATCAAAAAGAGTCTTAGCAGTGCATGTTTTACGTGAACATTTAAATGCATTAATCATGTGCAAAGGCACAAGGGACCTCTCTCCATCACCCCTCTGTAATTTACAGTGCCGGCCCCCCAAGAAGGAGGAGAAAAAGAAAACACAAACTAGGCCCATGGGTTTGATAAAGATGTTAGGTGATGAAAACTGACTTAAAACGATCGCATGCGAGAAAGAGTCTGGCCAACTTTTGCACCTGGCTCCGAAAGAACAGCTAAGCAAACTTCCTTTTCCCGTTGTGACGTCTTTTTTCATAGCCCTTTCAGCCTGTAAATGGACAGGACAGCTACAAGTGCTCTCGGCTACATTTGGTCAAACCACCGCGACTCGATCAACAGAACCGCTGTTTTTGCTGATCACGACTCATTTTCGACATGCACACCTCAGCGAACACAGAGGCCGTGCACCATCTGTAAAAGAGCTACGAGTTTGCTTGATTTCATTTACACTGTCATTTTTGTCTCGTAATGTAATTTGATGGAGACACTGCCTTCTCTGATCCTTAAAAGCGTGTCAAGGGAATTCATTTTCCTGTAAAAACAATTTCCTCAGTGTGTGTTGGTTCTAATGACTGAAAGCAAATTTGACTTCAACATAATGAGCTGAATTTGTTTCCTCCGAGTTGCTCTGCTATAACTGCAAAGTATCATAATTAGTTTTTCTGATTATCTGTCATGTTGGTAAAACTACTTTATGTGGCAGGATGCTTATATGATCTGTACATTATGGATTCGTTTTTTTTTTTCTTTTAAGTCATGTTGCTTTTCCGTTGCAATGCTGTTTTATTGATTATATTTTCCCTGACAATATGCTTTATTTCATTATGCATTCCTACTTCCTACTTAATCCTAATTACAATATTCAGTGTATGTTTGAGTGATTTTTATCTGAATATAATTTGTTATAATTTCTCTCTTTCACATACTGACAAAGGCAGGAGCCTTTTTAACAGCAATACAAATATAAATGTATATTACGCGTGTAATCAATGTAATTTATCAAATCAAAGTCCTGTTTTCCACTTGAAATTACAACTTTATGGTGCAATTAATGTGCGTTCTACTCATATTCCAACATAATCAAGCACGAGTCAGTTTCGAATCAATACACTTGTCCAATTCAACTGAATAATTTTTTCAAACTGAATTATTTGAACAGCTCACTCTCACACTAAATTGTTCAGAGCAGTTTCTCACTCCATATAAATGTTTCAAAATCCTTAAGGACACAGAGAACAAAAAAGTGTGTTGGATGAGGTTGATATTTACTTGCAATTAAAATGAAACCAATGCATCATATCATTTGTCAGTGATAAAGAAAGTGTTTATTGAGTTCAACGCCTGCATGTGAAGCAAAAGCTAAACACATTTTCTGAGAAAAAAAGAGTATTAATATACAACAAAGCATTTAAAGTACCAAAACGTACCATATTTTGACTTTTGCCTTGATAGTAGGTTTTTTTTTTTTCTGAAGGACCTTCTAAAAACCATGGTACATGAATATAGCAATAATTCAGTTAATAATTCAATACCATAGTAATTCATGCTATAGTGAGTAAACACTTTTTTTAAACATTGCATCGTTTTTTTCTAAGGAATTTTCATTTTAACTCTTTCCCTTCCAGCGTTTTTAAAAAAGTTCACAAAACTTTCAGTGCCCCTAGAATATTTTGTTGTGAATATCTGAACATGGAATGTGTGTGTGTATGTATATATATATATATATATATATATATATACAGTGCCCTCCACAATTAATGGCACCCCTGGTAAATATGATCAAAACTGGCTGTAAAAAATAAATCTGCATTGTTTATCCTTTCGATCTTTCATTCAAAAAAATTGCAAAATTCTAACCTTTCATTTAAGTAAAAGAATTGAATGTGGGGGGGAAATCACATTATGAAATAAATGTTTTTCTCCAAAACACGTTGGCCATAATTATTGGCACCCTTTTATTAAATACTTTTTGCAATCTCCTTTTGCCAAGATACCAGCTCTGAGTCTTCTCCTATAATGCCTGATGAGTTTGGAGAACACCTGACAAGAGATCAGAGACCATTCCTCCATACAGAATCTCTCCAGATCCTTCATATTCCCAGATCCATGTTGGTGCTTCTTCTCTTCAGTTCAGCCCACTCATCAGGTCAGGGGACTGGGACGGTCATGGCAGAAGCTTCATTTTGTGCTCCGCAACAAATTTTTGTGTTGATTTTGATGTTTGTTTTGGATCGTTGTCCTGATGGAAGATCCAACCACGGCCCATTATAAGATTTCTAGCAGAAGGCATCAGGTTTTGATTTTTTATCTGTTGATATTTGATAGAATCCACGATGCCATGTATCTGAATAAGAAGTCCAGGACCTCCAGCAGAAAAATATGCCCACAACATTAAAGATCCAACGGTATATTAAATTGTACACATGGGGTACTTTTTATCCTTGTGTGCACCAAACCCATCTAGCGTGTTTGCTGGCAAAAAGCTCTTTTTTTAGTCTCATCCGACCACAGAACCCTGTGCCGTTTGAAGTTCCAGTCATGTCTGACAATTAAATTTGCTGGAGTTTGTTTCTGGAGGAGCGAGGAGGATTTTTCTTGAAACACTCACAAACAACATGTGGGGATATAAGGTTTTTTTTTTTTTTTTTTTTTTTTTGGCTTTCTGACCCCAAGACTCAACTAATCTCTGCAATTCTCCATCTGTGATCCTTGAAGAGTCTTTGGCCACTCAAACTTTCATCCTCGCCGTGCATTAAGATAATATAGACACACGTCCTCTTCCTGGCAGATTCGTAACATCTTTAGTTGATTGGAACTTCTTAATTATTGCCCTGATGGTCAAAATGTGGATTTTCAATTCTTTAGCTATTGTCTTACAGCCACTTTCTATTTTGTGATGGTCAACAATCTTTTGCTATGCATCAGAACTATATTCTGTGGTTTTACTCATTGTGATGGATGATTAAGGGGATTTGGCCTTTGTGTTTCCTCATATTTAAACTCCTGTGAAACACGAAGTCATAGCTGTACAGTTTCATGTTTCTAGTCACCCTGGTGTACTAAAAAAGGTAAATATTAATGGGAATATACTTCAGAGATATTTAACTCGTAAAAAATTCTAGGGGTGCCAATAATTATGGCCAACGTGTTTTGGAGAAAAACATTTATTTCATAATGTGATTTCCCCCCACTTTCAATTCTTTTACTTCAATGAAAGGTTAGAATTTTGCACATTTTTTGAATGAAAGATCAAAAGGATAAACGATGCAGATTTATTTTTTACAGCCAGTTTTGATCATATTTACCAGGGGTGCCATTAATTGTGGAGGGCACTATATATATACATATATATATATATATATATATATATACAGGTATATATATATATATATATATGTATGTATATGTATATGTATATGTATATGTATATGATATATATATATATATATATATATATATATATATATATGTGTGTGTGTGTGTGTATGTGTATGTATATGTATATGCATATGTATATGTATGTGTATGTGTTAAAATGTTTTTTAATATTTCATAATTACAAAAATGAACATGCTTAAAAGTAGCACACTACTTTTGCCATGTTGCTTGTAGTGGAACTATTGAAACATTAGCTTACAAGTTAACTTGGATGATATTTCTGTAGTGTATTTTTTAGAATCTAGATTTTAGCTTAGATAACGATTTTTCTTTTTACCCTGAACAACATCTTATGATTCTAGCAACTGTAATGCACTTCACAACCCGTCTCTGATCTTCAATAGCAACAGTGGTAATTGCAGTGTTAGTTCACATTAATCAAAGTGTCAGCTGCAGAGAACTACAGGCTTTGTTTTGAGAAGGGCCTCCACCTAACTTCCACCAGAGTGCATCTATTAAGGGGTTAAATAAACACTATTTGCTAATACGGCCTTTATTTCAGCTTGAGTGGAAGGAAACGCAGTCACCGAGTGTTTGCAGTGCAGGTATGGTAGCAATCTCTTGAAAAAACGCAAACATTGTGGACTGTCCGCAGTGTTTGTGTGAGTGTGTCTGTGAAAAAGACAGATAGAGGGAGAGTTGATCACTGAAAAGCTACTGCAGATGCTAGTGTGCACACTGTCAGGTTGAGGGCTGGGGATGATTGCCACATCTGGAGTGAATTTATCGTATAATTCGGCGTATTACTGGTGCAGTCTCCATATAAGTAGCATGACCACGTTTACAGTCCAGTCCGTAAGCCTGCAAGCGCCCTCTGCCCTGCGCTAATTTATACTTGTACTGGGTGGAGAGCACAGAATTTATTATAGTCTCAAAAGCACTTGAGCGAATCATGCAAAAACATGCCATATTTCACCCGCAGAATCAAGAGAAAAACAAAATGTGTTTTACATGAAGCAAAATATAGTCGTTCTCCTTTCTGTAATGACATTTTAACTTGAATACTTTATACAATGTTTATTTTTTTATTAATCTGTATCAAGGGAGTACAACAAATACTACAATGTTGTATAAATAATTTTACTATTAATACAGTATATATATTACTTTTTGCATTAATGTAACAGAAAATATATTCTTTCACATTACAGTGATGAGAATTTGAGGGGAAAATTGCTTAACATTAATTAACAAAACATTAATTGCCATTTGTTTTGACTGGTGATATTGGTTGTGGTTAAACTCCATGTTCATTATCATCCAATATCTATTTTATCAGTAGATTGTTTTTGATACACATCCTTTTATTACATCATGTGGTTACAGGGAGAAAAAAATGGATGATTTGCAAGCCTAGATGGAATCTACACCTGCAGAAAACTCCTCGTTCTTCACATCCACCGCAGTTTGTGTGCTTGTTTATTAAATATTTCAGCTTTAATTTAAGCTATGAATACATGTGTATTACCCTCGGCTACCTTTGACACATTTTAATTCCTTTCTGCAGATTTACCTTCCAAAATCAGTGCAGAAAATTCCTGCAGATTCTGTCTGTGCCTGTATATCTCCCGAGTCTGTTTATACTGCTAACCAAAGAGTGCTGTATCATCTGATCCATTTCATCCTCATAATAAACAAAAAGGAGGCCCGCCTGCGCCTGGACTTCTTTGATGAGACGCTGTTGTGTCTGGCTTATGAGGTAATAATGAGGGTCTTATAATGTTGATATATTAACACAAGTTCATTCCTGCACGAGGCAGCTTGTTTCTGCCAATATTCAAAGCCGCCAATGTTGTGATGGGGTTATGAGTTCTCTGTGGAGCGTGGTGAGGCAGATCTTCCCTGGAGATTGTGTGCTATATTGTCCTCCAAAGAAAGACTATTATTATTATTATTGTTTACTATGAATTATTATAGACTATGTCAGCTGAACATGCTGCTAATGACCCTTTTTGGCATCTTCCAGCATGTCATTTGTATTAAAATGTAATATCAGGTGATCTTCTGATGCATCAGACATCAGGAATGTTGACAAAGCCCATGGGCTAATTTGACAGACTAATTTGCCACAGCAAAAACACATACTCAGACTTAAAAGGTTGGAAGAGCTTCATTCAGTGGGACAGGCAAAAGTCTCGGCATGCCCAGATGTGATTCTGTGAGAGGCAAGGGGAAAACAGTTACCTTGCAAAAAACATTGACGTGCTGTAAAAAAAGAAAGAAGTTCATTATTTTAATGGACTAATGAAAAATACAAAGCTTGCATTTAAGGAGGATGATAAATCTCTCACTAACTTTATTCAGAGTGGATAAAGTGCAGAATGCCCCAAACCCACACACCTGAAGTTTTTGGACTTTTTGAACCCTGGATAGGTGTTTGGCACAGATATTCTTTACATTTTTGTAATTTTAATGAGAAAATAATATGAAAATCCATGTTGGATGTAATGCCTTTCTAAGAAAAAGTAAAGGAAGGCATAACTCCTCTTAATTTTTCTGTAATTGAATTACAGTTACTTCTGACTACATTAATTACTGTATAGACTATAGAACAATTCTGTGTAAAACAATAGTGGATTTAAGATCAAAATTTAACATCTAATTTGATCAAATGTATGTTTTTAATGTAACCTTCTCCCTTGGAATATTTTGGTCAGTTTAAGAATAATATATGCAATTGCATACTGTTTATTTGAAAGAATTAAAAGAGCAGTTTAATTTCTTGTTCAACTGGCCGAGGTTGATGTGGGACTTAGAAAGTAATTAGAAATAAGTAATGCAATTCTTTTTTTTTTTTAGAGTATCTTACCCAACACTGATGAAAATATAGAACAAAAAAATTGTTAAACTTGCATTTAATTTAGTCAACTTCAAATGTGAAGTTGTACTAAGTGACAACTTAGATATTTGAGTTGACTAAACTTAAAATTGTATGGCAGCACGAATACTTACTTTTTTAAGTTGAAACAACAATTTTTTTTACAGTTATGTTGTTTAGTTCATGTGTATTCCAGTGTTGTGCTTTTGCGCCTGATAGCTTTTTTTATTTATTTATTTATTTATTTATTTATTTATTATACATGTTTATAAGTAATTGGTCATGAAAAGGGCAAGAAGCACTTTTTCATGTAATGTGTATTATGTTCAGTTTTGGTTTTGTTTCTCTTTGTTCTGTTCCTGTTTTGCCTGCCTTAGTTCTCCAGTTAGTTTCCTTGGTTGTTAATCAGTTCCCATACCTGTTCCGTTTTAGCCTTGATTATAAATGAAATTTATAAAAAGGATAAAATGAATGTAACTACACCCTTGCCTCATTTAGTATACGCGGTTCTATGGATATGCAAATTAGCCCTGCCTCCAGTCACTCACACCAGCTCAGAGATCGACTCGTTGACAATGACACATTGACCTGATTGGTTACAAGGTAGTTTGTGACGTCAGAAACACCAGCGATTTCAAACCACGTTTTTGAGACATCTTAACGTGGTTGTGTTTGTTAGTTCTCCTACGATCTTCTGAGTATTCTGTGTGGATTTAAATGTAGACTGTTTCTGTTATTAATCTCCTTCGTCGTGCACTACAGCCACATGTGACAGTTCATTCATAATGAATAATTTGAATGAATAGAATGTTGCCCTCTATTTTACCACCCGTATTATTATGGTGGTATTTGTCATATTTTAAGGTACATAGATCTAAGAGTTTGGTAATTTTCAGTTAATGAAATTAAGCTTGTGAACCATATAAAAGGCACAAAAAGGCAGTTTGTTCAATGAATTGGTCACAGTTGCCATCTAAGCTGGTATCATGGAAGGGGTTTGTGAAAGGACTGTCCAGTTTAATTGTTACTTCTAAAAGTGTTTCCAGGCACATGGACATGGATTTGATTGCGTAAGAAAAAAAAAATTACAGTATTCCTTAAATAGGAAAATAGTCACTTAAAAACAATGGTTTGCCAAACATCTAGCAGGTGATGAATTGTTTCCTTGACAAACTGAAGATGCAGAAAACCACATTTAAAGACCATATAAGGTTTAATTAGAGACCTTCAAAATAAAGGCAAAAAAAAAACAATGTCATTAAATGGCGGTTTCTTAGTGCGCAACATTTAACAACCATTCTTAAAAAGACAAAAGTAATTTAATGTGAATATATGCACAAATCAGCCAGGATGTGAACCAGCCACCAAAGCAGAACTTTAAAGTATTTTTCTTGCTTTGCATGTTTCGTTGCCTCCATCTGACTTTGACTTCACAACATGTACTGTAAAAGTGCATTGTTCCGTTTCTTTTTTCTCCATTGTAAAAGCAACATAACACATCCAGCAAACTTGTAAAAGCCTTTTAACTTGCCGTAAATAAGAGAAAAAGGAAGAGTTAATTGGAAATGTTTTTTGACCTTTAAATGCGTGTTAAGATCTAAGACATTCTTTATGCTTCACACACAAAAAAAGCAATATGCATTGAAGAAAACAATCTCTCAGGGAATAATAAAAGACAAGATGAAGAATAAATATAACCAATTGAATCTATTCCGAGCTGAATTTAAAAACCATGCTGGAATTTGAATTAAGAGTAACAAAATAAGACAGGCAGCCGGAAAAGCACGCACGTTTTCAGGCGTATGCTTGTTATCCTTACGGATGGCTTTTTTCAAAGTAGCTTCTTGGTTAAGCAAATACTCACACACAGGTGTGCAAATTAACCATGCATGCCACCCACACGCGCTGCCCAGTGGTCGGATACATGCTTTGGTGTGTTATGGCGGCAGTACGTGTTTATCCTCCGTGTCTGGTCTTTTCCAGTGACTTTTCCCTCTCCACTCAAAACGCTCTTAACATTTAAACACTTCAGACCATTTTACAGAGTCAAACATTACGAGATTTGTCTTTCAGGACGCAGGAGAGATCCAATATGAGCCAATTAAGATAAACACAGAAGTGGTGACTATGCAGAATCGCTGGAAAACTGTAGAAACGGTCTGACTCACTTCTCTTCACTGTGAAGTGAAGCGTTTCAGGAAAATGAGCATCAAAATATACATTCCCACCTTTGAAACGAACACTAACCCGTTCTCGGGCTACAGAACTCAGCTGGTGGTCATGTTCAAACCTAACATGGGCGTGTGTGGAACGACTGAACATGCTGTAAATCTGAGTATGTGTTCCGCGACTCCAAACACCGTCAGCTAAAACTGCACTCGGTTTACATTTATTTCCATCTGAGAGAGAACCTTCTTGGAAATAATGGCTGTTCAGTGGTTCTTTGCAGAATCTTTGGTTCAGTACAGAAACTTGTTATCAGCAATCATTTTTGGCTCCTTTTTGGGGTTTAAACTATAAGGTTCTTTAGAGATTAACAAATATTTGTGTTACATTTATGGGTTTTTTAGACCATCATATTTATGGGTTCTTTAAAGCAACAGAACCGTTTTTTTTTTTTTTTTTTTTCTACTAGAGAGAATAAAATGTTTATGTGGAAATTAAGAAGGCTGTAAAACCAGTTTTGATTCTAATTGGAACCTTTTTTGGAACATGTAAAATTAAGCTCTTAATGCACAATCCAGTTCACATTACAGCAGTGGTTCTCAAACTTTTTGGCTCCAAGTCCCTCATCATCATCATCATCATCATCATCATCATCAACAACATTCAAAGACACAACCCTCCTGGTTTCTGTAAATGAAATTTTTAGGATCCCAGAAATTTTAATTGCTGAATGCTGAATGGATCCCACTCTATTTAACCAATGCATTTATATGAATTATCAAGTTTTGATTAGTGTGATTTACTGGAAAAAGTATTAAAGGGCACCTATTATGCAAAATTCACTTTTACATGGTGTTTGAACATAAATGTGTGTTGGCAGTGTGTGAGCAAAACCACCCTAGAATGATAAAAATCCACCCAGTGGTTTTTTTACAATCTCAATAAATCATAAGCACTGTCTCAGAACGAGCTGTTCTAAGATTGCTCTCACTGTGACGTAGAATTGCGCAAGCCCCACCGACGTGGTTTGATTGACACTGTGGTTACCCCGCCCTCGGTGATCTGTACACCATCGCCATTGTTTCAACGACAGCCGGTAATGTCTCCTAAGAAATGTAGGTGTTCTGTTGTGGGATGTAAGAATGGACATAGTAGTCTTCACTGACATCAGAGCCACTGAAAACGCACCGGATGGATTTTATTTATGAAGAAAAGGCGGCACTTAAACTTCCTAAATACGTTTATGTTTGCGCAAATCATTCTGACTGTTAGTGAACGAGGGTCAAAGTTAATCCTCAAGTGTGGATCGTTGCCTACTGTTCGCGATCCAACGTCACCTCCAGAAGAAGTAAGTGTATTTTATGATTTTTGAGCAAATAGTCATTTCAATCGTTGTCAGCCAGTTCAACAACAAATGCGTCTTATTGTCGTCATCATAGGATGTCTCTCAACAAACAACGTCAGACAGTTTTATGTCACGTATTATTTTTTGCAGCAATTACGTAAATAAATTAATAAATTAAAATGTAAATAAATTAATACCAGCTCTATCTCCCTGCAGCATATGTTTTCTGGTTCTGTATCTTCTCACATTTGCCACATAAGCACCTGTACGACAAGTAATGTCATGACACAACAGCACCCCTCGCATAAATATAATCTCGTTTGTACTTAGCAAACGTTATCACAGTATTTGTGTGTGTGTAGTTTAAAAAAATTGCGCGAACGTTTTCACAGTTTGTGTGTGTGTGTGTTGCACATCCATAATTGCAAAGGGGACGCGATTAAAACTGTATAAGGACATCAAATAACCATTCCGAGACGTCCTGGTCCATTCTCATTCGTGTTTATTCTGAAGGAGTCTCTTCATCATCTGGGTCTGATTCCGGTTCATACATGTACAGCTGAATGCCATACAGAACAGCGGGTCTCTCACTCTCAGCCATTCTGCTTCTACCGACTGTTTATTGCCATAGGAGTTACGCCCTCATCCAAAAGCAGGGCGGGGATATGCAGCTCATTTACATTTAAGGTGGTACACACCAAAATAGCTCTTTTTAAAACAGGCCCCAAAAATGACATTTTCAAATGGTTATAATAAATTAACTGTGGGGTATTTTGTGCTGAAACTTCACAAATACATTCTGGGGACACCCAAGACCAATATTACATCTTGTAAAAAGGGGCATAATAGGTGCCCTTTAAATCTTTTTCTACCCGATCAAATGTTTTAAAGGGGTGGTATAATGCCCTTTTCACAAGATGTAAAATAAGTCTTTGATGTCCCCAGAGTGTGTATGTGAAGTTTTAGCTCAAAATACCCCACATATATTTTTATATAGCATGTTAAAGTTGTCACTTTTTGAGGGTGAGCAAAAACGCACCATTTGTGTCTGTTCCTATAAATGCAAATGAGCTGCTGCTCACTGGTTATTTTTTTTTATAAAAATACGTTTTCACTGTTATACGCTAGGGGGAATGCGTGACACAGACAAAGACACAGGCGAAGAAGCAGAAACAAGCAATAAAAGCATTGCTTATGCATGTTGTAGTCTGTGAAAAAAAAAAGTTGCTTTCAAAATGTTGCTTTTTATTAAACTTAAAAAAAATATGATAAAAAAGAATGCATAAAGCTAGAATAAAACCATTTTTTATGCAGAGGCTCTGTTCTTTATTTAGATATATTGCATGTTCAAATAATCTGATCAAAAACGCTGGTGGTGGGTGGAAATAAAAATAAATAAAAAAAACGCTGGCCGGGAAAGAGTTACATTTTGCAGAGATGCATTAACCAAATTAACTTAAAGGGATAGTTCACCCAAAAATGTAAATTCTATCATTATGTAATCACCCTCATGGTGTGTTTGTGCTCATACTATGAAAGGCAATGGGGTCCAGTGTTATTTGAACCCTAGATATCTTAAATAGTTTTTTGCTGAAGAAAGAAAGTTTGGAACGACACGAGGGTGAGTTAATGTTGACAGAATTTTCTTTGGGTGAACTATCCCTTTAAGACGAGCAAATCTACACATGTCGATAAAGCCGAGTATACAGAAGATCTCCATATGTTATGGCCTCTGGCTGTTCACACATCACATTGGGCGTTTGACATTGAGTACATATGGTGTTCTGAGTCTGTTTCTTTTGATGCTGCACATACACAAACCCTCCCACTCTGGTTTATAGATCAAACTGTTAATGTTGGATGTGTCATGCCACATTGCTCAGCAACAGAGATGTTTTGGACGTATTTGTTCGCTGTAATCTTGAAGGAGTTTATCTGTAGATGATGCAGTTGTTCGGTTAAAACGCACATTGTAATTTTAATCAAGGCATCAAGATCAATGTTGTATCTTGACCGAAGAAGTCTGGAAGGCCAAGACGCCAGTGAAAAACACTTGTAAGCTATAATTTGTTCATAAAGCACGTTAATCATAGGGCAAGTGTGCTGTAATCCTTGTGCCGTCAATGCACGATGAAGGACTTTGTATCAATAAATGGTGTTTTTTGGCAGATTTTTGTAGTAGCCAGTGAGTGGTAAGCCTCAGAGAGTTCTGGAGACTTTGTCAGTGTTTTGTCTATGGAGGAAAGCCCCGTAATTCATAACAGTTTTGTGAATTTCTCCGTTTGTTAGTCTGTGTGGCTTTTGATCTGGCACAGCTACGCACAAACAGGCTTTGACTACAATCATTCGTTTGTCTTGCAGTGAAACACAAGAAGCCGAGAACAGCGGCGAAAATGCAAAGGCCTGTTTATAGTCTGTACTGTATTTATGAGAGCAGGCTGATGACACTGATTTGATTTAAAAGGCAGACAACCTAAGGAATTATGGGAAATAAAAAATGACATTTAAGAAACAATCTAATATATTTTTTATTAGATGCACAATAGTACACTGTAAAACAACATTTTTTCTTTTGTCAAATCGTGGGTTGAGTTGAGTTGAGTTTCTGTTGATTAAACCAATCTCCTTCATCGTATTAACTAAGTTTTTTAATTTCAAACTTAAAATTTTAAGCCAACCACTTACTTTTTTAAGTTAAACCAACAATAATTGTTTTACAGTGTTATTATTGTGTGAATGTCAGTTGCACATGCATGTGCTACATGCATTTAATATTTAAATTATTACTAATGTATATTTTATCAATTTCTTGTATTCGATTACTATAAATGTATCATATGAATTTATTATTATATGTTATTTGGCTACTGTCTTTGTCTTTTAACATTAAGAAATATTAATAAATATATATATTCCTATTAAGATTCTGCTCACATAAGCTGTTTAATCTAATTTAAACAATTTGTCAATACTTTTGAATATACTGACCTGAAGAAAAAAGGCTATTTTATATTTTTTTTATTTACCATTAGTTTTTAGACCTCTTCACCCAATTAATGCAGTGTCTGCAGTATTACGACTTTTTGTTCAGTAGAAAAATCACTTATTGCTTTGCTTTTTGCAAAGTGTTCCTCCACCGTCATAATCAGACAAAAGCTTGCGGTCTCCAGGGATCTTCATCCAGTGCTCTCTGTAATTATTGTCCGGATTGCATGCAGTCTTGATGGGATGAAACATCTAAACTGTAACCAACAGGAAAAAATTGCATGCGAATCATCTGAAGCAGAGTATTGTATGCCTGCCCTATATTACTTACAAATCACTGGCTGCCTGCTGCATTGCCGTTCTACATCTTCTGGTGATTTATCGGTTCAAACTTCAGCTATCTATTGAAAACATATGTCTCATATTAAAGTCTTCCCCTCCACTTCAAATAAATCAAGCATACTTGACACTCAAGTTTATTGAAGCCATATTATTTAGAGCCAAGCAGAGACAGCTGCCTCTTAAACATTTACATATTTGGGATGACAGATTTTTTAGAAATACAAAATTATACACATTTAAATTAGTTCCATGAAGCCAGATAGATTCAGTTGCAATTAAAGTGACACTGATCAGGAGTGCAGCCACAGTACGAACAAGACGCCGTGCAGTTGGCTGATGCCGTATTTCCACTGAGTTGACAGAAATGAGCACAACAAACAAAGCGGAACTGCCAAAACGGACCTGCGGTCTCTCCACAATGACAACGGCTGGAGTAACGCTGCCTCTTTGAACCGCTGTGCTCTCGCTTTGCATTATTATTAATGGGCTAATAGGATTATGGGGCTTTCAGCATATGAACGCATCACCTCATTAAAAAGCTTCCTGTGCAAATCAGTCCAAATCAAAGCATGTTATCACCTTATGTTCATTTGTTATTTTCACCCTGCTCCAAATTCAAACAATCCAAAGATATGTATTCCATAAGCTACGTTCAGTGCAGGCACAATATATTTTACATTTACTATAACATACAACATGTTTACATATGTACTAGTGATACAATGCTGGAGATTAGCGTCCCAGCATGCACCACAAAGTATTTCTTTTTTCTTTTTTTTCTTCTATTTGCTGGTTTATTTAGCTGTTACTGCTTTTGTTTGTAGTTTTTTGGGTGAGGTTTTATATTCTCGTGTGATGAAAGTAATGGTATAACACTTAAAGGTACTCTAAGCGATGTCACGCGTTTTTTAGGCCAAAACATTTTTTGTCACATACAGCAAACATCTCCTCACCGTCCGCTAGCTGCCTGTCCCCTGAACACACTGTAAAAAACGCAGTCTCTGTAGACAGCCCAGGCTCCACAAACGGCAACAAAAACAACAACTGGGCCAACCTGGACCACGAAACATAACAAACTGTTCTAGCCAATAACAGACCAGAAGGATTTGGGGGTGGGGTTTGGGGGGTTAGTGCGCGGATGAGGAGGAGGGAGGGTCTAGCTAGCCTCTGTTTTGTTTGATAATACTTCGAACGTCAACAAGAAGTGACGTCACCCAACATCACTTAGAGCACCTTTAATTTTGATGGTCTACTGTAGACATTCTACTAACTATAAGTTCTGTCATGACAACTCTCAGAGTGTTTGGCATGGTAGTGGGTATGATAATGTGGATATATTTGATATATATGATATATATCTGCTGCTGCTGCAGAGCATGTGCGGGACTTGCCAATACTGCCAATGCATACACAACACGCTGCTGTGAGCAAGTAAGACATGCTGCTTCTGTACAATATAGTGTACATAAAGCAAGATTTTTTTCCCCCAAACCAGTTCAGCAGAAATCCCGCCCTGCAGCCGATTCTAAAGATTATATCGGTCATGTCAATCACTGTACTGGTCAAACACTGATCCCTAAACCTACTGTATCTCACGCATGCGTCGTGGCGTT
The DNA here is from genome assembly GCF_949319135.1 of Squalius cephalus. Lineage (NCBI taxonomy): Eukaryota > Metazoa > Chordata > Actinopteri > Cypriniformes > Leuciscidae > Squalius > Squalius cephalus. Next base: position 32,231,704 of record NC_137133.1, on the reverse strand, counting down.
CTCGTGAACTCACGTCAGAGGCCCACATGGAAGAAACTGAATAGTTGAATAAAGTCGTTATTTTAGTTGTTTTTTTTAGCACAAAAAGTATTCTCGTCGCTTGATAAAGTTAAGGTTGAGCCACAGTAGTCACTTGGACTATTTTAACAATGGCTTTACTTACTTTTCTGGGCCGGCAGATGAAATTACCTTGCAGCCTATGAAGGAGTGAGACAGCTCTCAGATTTCATCAAAAATATCTTAATTTGTGTTCTGAATAAGAACGAAAGACTTACGGGGTTGGAACAACATGAGGATGAATAATTACTAACAGAATTTTCATTTTTGGTTGAACCAACCCTTTAACCAAAGAAAATAGCTGCAGGGCAGGATTTCCGCTGAACTGGTTAGGGGGGAACATAAACTACCCGAAACGGATCTATACAGGTGGAGCTGGGGAAGGTGGAGGGTTTCTGAAAGTGCGCTGCACTGCTAAGGCAAATGCTAGCCAAGTATTTGAAGGTTGAGCAGCGAGCTCATTGGCTACTGATACAGCAGGAACCAATCAGCTGTGTCCTATAGAGAATGATGTGATTGCAACCTTAGCCTGCACCATCTAGAGTTATTAGTGCCGAGTAGTAACTGATTATATGTGATCTGGATTATGTAATCAGATTCCAAAAATTAAATACTTGTAATTAGATTATATTACTAATAAATACTCATAATCCAAATATAGTTACCTTTTTATTGCTTACGTTTACTTAATATTCACAAAATGGCAGTAAATTATTCAGAATTAGTTGATTCATTAACCCTAATTATTTTTCCTGTTAAATTTTCCCTTTTCAAAAGTTTTATGGAATTGTACACACAGACCGACCACTAGTAGGGCAGGTGCCTAATAACATGGAAAATTGAGAGGTCACACAGCATAAACAAATAAACATTTAGGTAAATAGTAATCTAAAAGTAGTCAGATTATATTGCTTAAAATGTTTAATAGAATATGTTAATAACTTTTTTTGTATTCAGTAATGGACTACAGTTTGTAAGTAATCTACCCATCGTTGACTATAGTAACTTTGCAACTATGTCAACTTATGCTACTAACCCGAACCCTAACTTAACAGTCTAATAGAGTCTACTAATACTCTAATGAGAGTCAGTAATTTAATTTAATGTTATTTTACATATTTTATGTTTATATTGACTAAAACATTTTGTTCTATAGACAGTGCAGTTTGTGTTATTTTATTTTTATTTTATTTTGCAGTGTAATTTGCAGTCATGCATTCAGTATTTTATTATTTTTATCCTAGAATTCTTTAATTTAATCTGATTGATATAACCTAACAGCCTGACAATGGTAATCTTGGTTCGTTTTAGTGACGATGGAGGCCTTTTGAAGTTTCTCCTGTTTGGTGCCATTCCATTAAATATTATGAAGGCTGTCAGTTAACGCTGAAATACCGTAGATATGCTCTGTACAGATAAATAAACACAGATAGCTCCTAGTGGCGGACGTGAACGGGTTATTTTGTTCGCTTCACCGGCCGGCTCCAGTTATATAGAAATACTGCTTATTTTGGTATGTTTCAGAATATCAAACTCATGTCTGTTAATATTAAAAACAGACATCAGCACTGCACGCCATACTGTTTTTCTTTGGCACTGCTTGCGATTGTGGAGGGAAAAAAAGGGCAAAAGATGTATTTAAAATTCCTTTAGAAAATGTAAACTGCTTGATTTTATATTTTACACTGGACTTGTTGAAGTTCAAGAGGCTTTGGATGTGAGCTGCAGAGATAAGTAGTTAAAAACCCAACTCTTGAGTAAGCCCACCCAAAAATAGAATGGTACATTCCAAACCAATATAACAGTGGCAATACACCATCACAAGACCACAGTAAATGGTAAAATTGTTGTGCGTCCATTCTAAGGCACGCCTAAAAAAGACCACTGTGTCCACACGCACCACCGCAAGCATCATATAGCACTTTAAAAAAATCCCTCTTCCTAATGTATGACTAAACATGCTGGCCAGTTCCAACAGGACAGTGCAGCATACCGTATGAGTTTACTCTGTCACGATGCAGCAAAGCTGCCATCCCTTCAATAACAGGATATGGTCACAGTTTACAATGCTTGAAATGCACTTAAATAGCATTTTAATGTTTTTCTGCCCACTTCCAATGGCATTTTGGAATTTGAACTTCGTTCAAATACTGTTTAGCCAAGAATGCTATGCCGATCCATTCAGCAGAGCTGAAATGTGATTAAAAAAGGAAGAGGTTCTTATTACAGGCGAAGAGGAAACTCAATTAATTCCGCCATTAGATTACTTCCAAGCAAGAGGAAAAGGGCCGACCTCAATAGGTCATGGTTTAATGCTGTTAATCGTCTGCTCTATAGCACGGCCTTGATCTGCATACTTCTGGTGAGGTTCTTGGGAGTGTCTAACCCACAGCAAAACCAGAAATATATCTGCACCATAGTTGGTCTTCAAACCACCCACTTAAAACTTCCTTTAAGGACAAAGAGAACCAAAATGACATTCGCACACCAAGCAGAAATGCGCGCACATCTTGTGTCAGTGTTTTGATTTAGTTCTGTTTTGTTGGTATTGTTTTTGCCTTTTATCTAGCATTGGATAATTATCTCAGAATTATATTTAAAAAATTGGGTCATGTCTTTGTAAATCTAAATCTAAATGCTTGCATGCAAAGTTATGATTTATGGGGGTTTATTTTTATTATATTTTCTGCTGATTAATATTAGTGTTTTCATAAAATAAAACAAAAAAATATATATACTGTATGTATATATAATAATCTTATTAATTTTGTATTATTTAAAAATATATTTTTCCCTTATAGCTTCAGTATAGTTAAAGGGTATTCCTGAATATTCCTTTTCACTCAAAAATATGTCATATTAAAATTTAAATGTGTTGTGAATGCTGTTTCATGTTGTTTTCAAAACCTAATTTAAACAACTGTCAAAGTCTTTTAATGTCATTAAATCTGGTTCAGGCTTTTGGCACATGGAGATGGCACTGCATTAAGGCTGCCAGTGGCCAGCACTCAAAAAACAAACAAGAACGGCAGACTGTTTTAGTTACGGCTACTCCTGATCTGGCTGACATAGCAGAATCTTACACAAACGGTAGAATAAAAAATACTATGTAAATGTCATGTCATGAGAAACATGAGAATTTATACCATTAAAGCGTCTTGCAATTTTCATAGCTTAAAGAGTTCTCTTCATTATAAACAAAGCATTTATTGCTCTTTTTCACAGAGCGGTACAGTACAATACAGTACTATTCGGGATGGTAAACCCTGATCCGGCTTGCGTTTCCACCGCCAACAGTACCCTTACTCAATAGATGTGGTGTATGCCGGAAAGTAGAGATCAACGTCATTCTCGTGCGAAGAAGAGTGACCCTGTAAACAACAATGGACATACAGCAGATCTTATTTTTGCTTCTCCGCATGTGGCTGTTTGTCACAAGACAAAAAAACATCGTGTTGCAATGGTATTGTGTATCAACTTTATATAAAAATGGCGCCTCTTGTGTTGTCATCCCCCCTTGTAGCACGCACAAGTGACGATTCTCTGTCAACCAATCAACGTTTGCAGTCTAGCTTCACCCTTTAGGTACCAGACTGCTGTGATAGGTACCCCAACGGGAGGGTCCCAAAAAAGTGGTACTGTACCGTACCGCTCGGTGGAAACTAACCATTATTTAACCAAGCTCTAAAAAGGGCTTGTTTTGGTATTGAGGCATCTGTGACGTCACACTGGCAAATACATTTGCATATGCCTGCCTCCAGAGCAAGACACAATGAATAATTATACATTATGCCATCATAGGCCCCGCCCACTGTAAATGATGGTGATAATATTTTCAAAACACTTACTCACATGCAATAGCGAGTGGGTGCCGATATTGTTTCCTATGCAGTGACGTTAGCCAATCATAACAGTGGCTGTTAACTGACAAGCCTTAAAGGAGCCGCCCCTTAAAAACGGATCATTTCAGACAGAGGGTAAGAATGGTTGAAAAGAATACTTTTTCTGCAAATAAATTTGTTTTATTTTGTTTTGTGCAAAAACTCTACTGAGCATGTGTACAGTGCGTGTCATCAGTCCAGCTTATTTCTGATTGTAGTAATTGAATGTTTGAATTGCTCCCAGTCCCCCCTGCACCCATTACAGAGTCAAAACGAGCGGTAAGCCAGCAGTCCATGTACTCATAAAACAAAGCTGACGGTGGATTTATTTCACAGATGTGATTAACTGCAGGAAAACTGCACATTCAGTGACTAAATGTTGAAATGGGCATTTTCGAGACTCTAAAGTGAAGAATTGGACCGTCGAGTATTATCGTCACTGTATTTCATAGTACAAACGTGTTCCATCCAGCAATACTTCATTAGTCTCACGCCAACATTAATTACACCGTCTGCGTTTAACTTGAGTAATATATAGTTAGTCTGCGCCATTAAACACACATCTGTAAATCACGGCCGATGATGCCGGGTGAGGACCTCGCATGGCTGGCGAGACGATCTTTCAGATACTGTGTGGATGTATGATGGACCATGAATCGCTCCCTGCGTTGCCTGCTCCTGATTACTCAGATTTGCCAATGACTTTGTGGCTTTACTAAGATACCGGCGTCTCTCATCAGCTCTCAGTTCACTTCTGACTACATCATTCAAACCATATGTGAGGTGAAGACATAGAGGAGGTGTATTTGACTGAGGAATCACCTTGAATCAAAGCACTGTATGTGTTACTGGAGCATTAGAGCTTACTATTACTATCAAAAAGCTATGTTTCTGATGCTGATATGGACGGTTACATGAAGTGGGCTGTTGTTTCTGAGCCGGGAGTTTGGCGTCTGTAAAAATGTTTTGTAAGAAGTCTATATGCTCACCAAGGCTGCATTTATTTGATAAAAAATACAGTAAAACAGTAATCTAAAACTGTTTTCTATTTTAAAATGTTTTAATTTATTACTATGATGAATTTTCAGCATCATTCCTCCAATCTTCAGTGTCACATGATCCTTCAGAAATCCTTCTAATATGCTGATTTGAGGCTCAAGAAACATTTCTTATTATTATCAGTGTTGAAATGCTGATTCTTTGCTGAATGAAAGTATTAATTTCTTCCAAAAAAAAAATCGTACTGACCTCGAACCTTTAAATGGTAGTGGCATTGGGTAGAACAGGGGCCATATTTAATTTCAAATAAACAAAAGGCTGTGGGGGATAGAAGTACAGTCTGTTAAATGTCATTTATTTATGTATCTGGGTGTTGATAGTTCAACCAGCAAAACATTTTAGAGTGGACAAAAGTTGCAATGTTAATGTTTTGACGGTTTAATACCCAGTTATATATCAGTGCAGCATACAAAATGGACTGTACTTCCATCACATACTTCATGTATGTCAAATTAATTGTCTTCTCTGACTAAAGTCTAGTCCGCTTTGCTTGTTTGTTTGTATAAAGCATATCAGGTTGTGTAATCCTTTTGAGTTGAGTAACGGGACAGAGACGTGAGGAAAGAGCATCATAATCCATCAGAGACGGAAACAAGCTTCCTTCTTCCAGTTTCCTTTCAATCTCTCCATCTCTCTTAATTCAGTCTTAGCGACCACATTACCACAGAGTGTTTACTGATCAATTCAAGATTTGATTTACCACAAAACCAACAAATCTGTAGATTCACGTAAATGTTATTAGTGCCACTCAAGTTTGCAGTTAGTCTCATTCGCTTTTATTCGTCCTCGATTAGATTTGAGAATGCGCTAGCTGCGCTAGTCCATTAGCACTGCGTAAACAAAACAAGTGCTTCATTGTGAGTGCAGCTCTTTCCCAGAAAAATAATACAAAGTTATACAAAAGTCTTTTTGTAGAAAAAGTTTTATTTTGTGATATGGATATTGAGGGGGGAATGGATTATGAAAATAAATCGGTGTTTCTTTGGCCACTTTTAGTGTAAGTCCTGGGGTTGATAATAAAAAAAATTCTTGTTATGCTATGATGGTCACATTATGTGTATTCGATTTTAATTATTTGTATCCTTTTTTATATATCATATGATAAAATATGAAAAATATATATTTTTTGAATTATACCATTTAGGAAATGTATGATAATCTAATAATATTAATAAACCCTTTCCATATCTTCTGTATTTTATGATATTTTATATTGTATGAAAATTTTTACATACATGTTGTCCCAAACTTGTGGCCTTATTCCCTTACTACCAAAAAATCTGACCTTTAATCAGAGCCGGACAGTAACGGAGTATATTTACTTGAGTACAGTACTTAAGTACAATTTTGAGGGATCTGTACTTTACTCGAGTATCATTTTTGGGGAGTACTCATGACTTTACTCAAGTAAATTTGAGAGGCAAATATTGTACTCTTTACTCCACTACATTTCTATCCATAACCGTGAGTACCCGTTACTTCTTCTAAAAAAAAATTTTAAAAAAAGGAAAAAAGAAAAATCTCGGAAACCCTCAATTTGTTGTTTCCCTCTCAAACGTGATTGGATTGCGCAGGCACCACTGTTTGGGACAGCCTATCAGCAATCACCTTCAGCTTTCCGCCAAAGTCAACTCCATGGTTAGATTCAGATAAGAGACGAAACCATGGATGAAACAATGGATGAAGACACAGCAGATCCATCCTGGGAATGTGCCAACCCATGGCCCCACCTCACCAGACTATTTCAATTTTCTGAACAAGTTAATGATAGTTTTCGCTTCAAGTGTTTGCTGTGTTTACCAATGTAAGCACAGTGGCAGTAGTAATGCAATATTTAGAAAATGTACTCTTGTACTCTTGATACTCAAGTACTTTTAAAAACAAGTACTTCAGTACTTTTACTTAAGTAGACATCTGACTGTAGTACTTTTACTTGTACTTGAGTAAAATTTAGCAAGGGGTATCTGTACTTTTACTCAAGTAATGAAGCTGTGTACTCTGTCCGCCTCTGCCTTTAATAAAGAGTTGTAACACTTTTATTGATGCAGCAGAATATTTTTATTGTACTGTACATCTTTTCCATGGTATTATTTAGTCAAATTATGAAAAGTGTGAAAATATTGTTTAATTGTGTGCATTTAAAACATATATCATGCTAGCTATTACATTTATTTCATAAATGCAACAATTTTTAATTTCCACCGCGGAATAGTAAACACATTACATCATTTGAGACATGATTGTTCGTAATGTTCATGATGTTTCAAAAAATGACAGAATTTTCTTGAAATGAATGTATAGAAACTATTGGACATTGTTAATGAACAAATCTGAAAGGGCCAAAATCACCCATAGTTCAATAAACACCAAATCTAGCATAATATTTGGTGTTAAACAGATTAAACGGACAAACAGAGCTTTCGAGACATTACCAAGTACAAATCTAACGAAGCGCATGAAGATTTTATTGCAGAACAGTACAAGTCTTACAGCTCCCATAACATTATTACAAACGTCTGTTGAGTTTGACCATGACTGAGACCTGTAATACAATAATGGAGGGAACTTAGTATTCTCCTGACTACTGAAAGAGAAATTAAAGTAAAGTAAAGCAAAACCTAAAGTAATAAATTGTCATACAAACGGCCCTCATTATGACCACCTAAGAACTGGGTGTCATTTCGTCTTACTATGGACCTTACTGAAGATTTTCACAGAAGCATGTGTGTTCTGCCTTATTGACCACACATGCAAGTGAAATCATAAAACAGGGAAGATATTAAAAGGAATAAAATAACACATTTCCTTGAAAGGTTAGCAATAATGGAAGGTTCTTTTGAAATGAACACTGTATCCGGAGTCTGCAGCCCTCCAAGGTTTGCCCTCACACTTCCAAAGCAAGCAATCCAAGAATATCAGATCCGTGCTCAAATCTCTCCCAACAAAGAAAGATCCATTTCAGCAACATTAAATGTGACATGCAGACAAACTATAGAAAGAAAAAGAAAGGTGTTCGGGTTCAGGAGTGTTGTCGTAGTCTTTTGTTTGTCGGGTCTTAAGTTGATTTCTGTGTTTTCTTAGATCCTTCAGAGAAAACCCATTTGCATTGTAAAAACGTTGTGAAAAATGAGAATTATTACAGAAGATGTCAGGTTTTTCTAAATTAAATACATTTTTGTAAGGGATGATTCACGGCTAGCTGATTTAACAGACTTGGAACTACCCGTGCATTAAACATTTATTGCACACCTTCCAGCCGCCAATCAGAATCGAGTATTCAGACAGACCATGGTATAAAATACAATATTCAACAATTTCTAGTGAAATGTTTGCTACTTGTTGTAATTTGCAAATGCAATAGTCTATCTGTATATCCATCTTCTGTTTTTCTGTCTATCCATCTTCTGTATTTCTATCCATTCATCCATCCATCCATCTTTTGTGTTTCTATCTGTCTGTCTGTCTGTCCATCTATTCATCCATTCATCCATCTATTCATCCATCCATCCATCTGTCTGTACCATCCGTCCGTCCATCCATCAATTGTTTTACCTAGTTGTATTTTGTTTTACAAATAATTGTTGTAAAAACAGATTACATTTTTTAAAAACCTACATACATTACCCCTCAAACGTTGCAGTTTGGTCTGGTTTCGTCTTCATAGTTAAAACACGTTATATTTATGTTTTTACATACATTTACTTACACCGTTTGTCAAATGTTTTGGCTACATTATACCTTGAATTCAATGTAAGTCTCTTCTGATTAGTGTCTGCTAAATACGTAAATTTAAATGTATTTTTTTTATTATTTTGTGGTTAGTAGAACATTTTTAAAAGCTGTGCCGTGGATGGTATAGCTGATTGATACAACCAAAATGAAGATCTTGAAATGAGGCATGATGTGTGAAAAAACAAGGAGAAATCAAAGTAAATCACTCTTTTATCACAATATCAAATGTAAAAGTGTTATTATAATTTTACAGTAGGTGTAGAAACATTCAAACATTGTTCTGTGACGGTACACGATTGAAACCAAAACGCAATGTTGTGAAAGCGTTTGTGCTTGCTGGGGAAACTACTGTCTAAATTTGGAAAATGTCCTTCACCCATTGTTTCCCTACCAATGAAGCTTAGTAATACCAACAGAAAGGTGTAAATTATGCGTGAAACTGTGAACTCTAAAAAAGCTGGCTTTTATTACAGGAACTATAATATTTTGTGAGACATGAGCTGGTCAGATTCAGCATCTTGCTTGAGGTAGCAGTTAACCAAACCAAGAAAATCCCCTAAGCTTATTTTTAGTGGAGCTTGGTACATTTTGCATGCCTAAATAAAAACACTAGCTTTTTTCCTCGTCATGCTTTTCTAAATGTCAAGATGAGGAAAAATACTTTTATTTGTAGTTAAAATTAAGTCTGGGTTGAAAGAAGACGTTTGAGGGGAAGGAGAAAAACTTGCATATGGTCATTTGCACAGGGTCAGTAATTTGAGGAATGGTCAGCAAACAGTCGAGCAAATATATATGTTGGATCCAGCCTTAAAGCTCTTTGCTTCTTACCCAAATGTCATTAAAGCAGTGGCAGGTTCATAACAAAATTGCCATAATCATGAATCAATTTTCCCTAAATTACATGTTAATATAATAAACCATAATAAGCATTCAAACTAATTAAAGTTCCGATGAATTTTAGTATTGAAATCCCAAATCCAGTCATCTGTGATTATCATCAGGCTTTACTCCACAGGCTGCCTTCCTTACCCACAATCCAACACTAGCTGAAGGGGTTTCAGGGTTACTGTTGAATCATGATCTCTCAGGGCGATAAAACCGTCCGTTAGTATCTGAACTCTGTGGATTGAACAGACCACCAGAATGGAGGATTGTTGGCACCGAGGCAGACTCTTTGGTGAGGCCATTAAATCATCTTTGCCTGGTTCCATCTCAATATAGCAGCAGAGTAAATATTTGAGTAATACTTACTGAAGGTACAGCTCTGGGCCCGGGCCAAAATCACCACTACAGGCAAAATGACTGAATAGGGAGCATTCAGTGTAGCCACCGATCATCACAGAATTCAACATCTCTGTGTCCCTGGAGTAAACCGGGAATATAATGATGCTGGTAACAAACTAATCAGAGGAAGGCCATAAGCTATTCTTTGATGAAGAATGAGGTAGAGTGGTGAAGTTCGGTGGTGTTCCTCTCACGTTAGGTCAGATTTGCTTTCATTTACACGTAGGCTAATAAATATCATTTAAAATGCTTGATGAAAACTGGAAAATGTATATGTTCTGTAAGTGTGGCTTTTAGTTTTAGCTCATGTTCAGTGATGGGAGTAACTAACTCAAAGTAGTGTGGCAGTAGCCCTGTTGTTTTGAAGTGCCTATATAATGCTATTTTAAAATATCCTGATTTTGTTTTGCAGGTCTTCTACAATAGTTTTACATGCATCCAAGGTAAAAAAACACTTTCATTTTCTCAGCATCGCCTCTTTGCTCACAGTGTCTGAAACGGTTAGATAAAGGATTCAGTCTCTCTAAATCCCTCGTTTCCATGAGCTTTCTCTGCTCTGATTGGTCGGATGACCCAGTCTGCTGTGATTGGTCGACAGCTTACAGCGCATGACGGAAACAAAACGCCCATTACCAACCTGGATTTCAGCTCCAGACACTTCCTCAGCAATTGATACAGAGAGATACGAACAGTAATGATGGCGTCACTTTTACCGTATCAATTTGAGTCATGTCGACAACTTGAACCAAACTCTTCCAGTCTCAGCTAAAGTACAACTACAGTGTTTGAGGGTCAAATCAGACGTTGTTCGCGGGCAGCCAGTGAATTATGCAAGTTTGTTACAAACCTACTTAGGTTTTTGAAGGAAGTAAGACTGGAATTACTGACGACTCATTTCAGGCAGTTCATTAGTTCTTTCTTTTGGGAGACAGTAACTCTGTGTATCATCCACTTTGATCTTCAAAACTTTTCAGACCTTTTACATTCACAAACAGCTACGTATATTACACACTACATGAATTATACTGTAATATCCGAGAGAGAAAAAACATGATATCAGCACAATTCAAAATGACCACAAACAAACAAAGTCTGATTAATTTCAGTGAATCGGTCACTGAATCATATAAATCATCATTCTTTTTATGTAGCACAATAAATATAGTTAAATGCTTCAGTTCATTACTACAATTTCAGTAGGAATTTCACTTTTTAATTTAATGATGACACCTTCACTGAGATCATAGTTTTTTTTTTTTTTTTAATTATATGTTTATCTAAAATATATGTTGTCCACTTAAATAGCATGTATTTGGCTACAATTTGTTAGTAGCTTGTTGTTTAGCTAACTTTGTGATTTCTTATGCATACTGCTTTCTTGCTTTCTATCTGTTTTTTTTTTTTTTTTTTTTTTTTGGTCTAATATAATAATATTTGTATAACTCATTATTGAAAGAGTTTTTGCAATTTTGTATATTCAGCACACTCTTTACTCTTGTACACAATGTTGAAAAAGCACATTTGACCCAGACCACCTCAAACTATCCATTTCATCAGCATGTTTCATGACAAATGTGTCTGAACTTCAACCTCAAATCAGCTATTTTTAGGAGCAAAGTGTTCATAGCTTTGCAATTCCTTCACACATTGCAGCGCAGTGCATTAGTAACTATTATGGCTGTAATTTCTATACATTTCTATATGAATGTTTAGGTTCTTTTCTTGACTTGAGACAATGGTTTAGCTTCCTTTTAATAATCTGTTTTCTGTGGACATTCAGAATATGAAAATTGTCTCGATTTCTATCCATGATATAGAGTTGGCCAAGAGTAAAGGGAATATTCAACCAAACTCAAAGATCAACTCAAAACAGAGATCAGAAAGGCGACTGGCACTAAAGAGTCAGATAGGACTTCTACTTTAAAAAAAAGTTGGAGTTGCATGAGGATGGGAATTTCTGTCACATTATGGCACCGTCATCCAGTCTCTGTTAAAAGGCTCTTTGAGCAGACAGAGATGTTTTTGTTCACATTATTGTTTACTGCACAGTGTAGATCACAGTGACATAAGGCCTGTTTCTCTGTCAAAATGAGCTCTTTCAATGAAATACTGTGTGTGGCCCTGCTCACATCACAAGGTCTGTCCGTCTATCTATCCATCCGTCTGTCCATTTTATATTTCACAATATTATATCAGATCAAATAAATGTAGCATTGGTGAGCATTTTTCTTTAAAAAACAATGATTTTTCAATGATAGTGTATATAATTAATTTGAAAACATTTTCTAGAATGATGTTTCATTGTGAAAGTATTTTACATTCTTCATTATCGCTGACTGGTGGACAAGTTAAAGGTGACCTATTATGCCCCTTTTCACAAGCTGTAATGGAAGTCTCTGGTGTCCCCAGAATGTGTCTGTGAAGTTTCAGCTCAAAATACCCCACTGATCATTTATTAGGCTATAGCTTGTCAAATTTGCCTCTATTTGGGTGTGAGCTGTTTTTTAAAACACTCCTAGCTACTCCAGCAACAACATAACTGGAGAATGTTGGCGAAGAAGTTACAACTTTAAAAAATTCACCTGGACTATTCTGAATGCTTAGTGGATAAATGTATGTAGTTGTTGTGTAGCATGTACCATCATGTTAATCAAAAAATCGTTAAGAAACAACTTTTGTGCAAATCCAGCATTGAACTGACCCTCGACTTTATTCGTCACTTTTCCTTTCCATAAATGAAGTTCAACCACGCTGTCCTCAGTCTATAGAGACTCTCATGTTCATTGGTACATCCAATAACAGAACATTTGTAATATTTTCTGGAACCGCTCATTTGGAGAGGCTGTTTATGATTTATGGGGATTATATAAAAAAGGAGTGAGTGGATTTTTACCAATATAGGCTGGCTGTTTAAACCCCATATAAAATTTAATTTTGCATAATAGGTCCCCTTTAACCCCCTGGGGTCTAAGGTGTTTTTGGGGTCCTTGAGATGTTTTGACATGCCCTGACATTTGTGCTTTTTTCAGTTGCTTATAAACACATTAATGGCAAAGGTGTCATTACACTCTATTTAGCACAAACAGGGCTACCATAATATGTGAGCAACATGAATGTACATGTTTGTATTTTTGAGAGAATAATGTTTATGCATGGTTATTGAAAAAAATAAAAAATAAAGTTTCTGAAATAAACTTTACACATACAGGCCTTTACACAAAACACATACTAAATATGTGTCCACAAGACTTTTGACTAAATGGATGTTGTCGCCTAGAGTTGTTGCTTCAAAATGATCTGAAAATCATCCTGCCTAATCATTCACATAAAATAATACATTGATTTAAATTTTGTAAGACACCTTTTGTTTGGAAAGGCAATATGCGTGGGGGCGTGAATAATCATGAATAATACTGTGGTTCAGGGCTTGACATTAACTTTTTTGCTCACTAGCCAATGTGGCTAGTGGTTTTCCAAAGTTACTAGCCACACAGCATTTTTACTAGCCACATTTTTGTTGTTGTGAAAAAAAGTTGACTATGGCGTGCCAAAATTTACTTGATTTACAACCCTTTTTAATGTAAAACCACTGTACACACCCAAATCAAGACTGATATTGTTGATTATCTATGTTGCCACATAGCTCCACCGGCATACAACGTAACTCCAGCAGGGCAGCTAGCTGTCTCTTCGTTTCTGTGTTGTCGGTCACTAGCGCGCAAGCGCAAGGCAACACTGTGTGCATGTAATACTCATTAGGGCTGTCAAAATTGCTCAAAAATGACGTTCGAATATTACCTCTAAAAAAAGCACATACCTATATTCGAACTATTCAAACATCTGGTTGCGCATTTTGTCAATGACGCACATTACGTCAATAACAGGACAAATTAATACAAAGAGACATAACTACATGTATAGGTAGTTTATTTAAGTTTAAACATATTTGACAACGTATTACCTGCACAAAAACAAGTAAATCAACTAATGGCCAAGACCGCTCACTCACACTCGCAGGCACTCTTTCTCTCTCTCGCCCTCACCCTCATGCTGCGTTCACACCAAACGCGAATAGAGCGTCTGGCGCGAGTGATTTCAATGTTAAGTCAATGTAAAAGACGCGAATAAGCGCGTCTGGAGGTCTTTTACAGCGTGAATGAGGCATCACGCTCTCTGCGCATAACGGTTTAAATAAACAACAACAATAAAGCAAATGTTGAGTGCCGATCAAGAGTTTTGTGCAAGCAATTTAAGGTCGTGACTCTTATATAGCAGGCTTCATTCAGTGATTGAAACAAATATTATTAACTTTAATTTAAGTTTTACAGTAGGCCTATATAGAACCGACATTGAACGCTCCGAGCGAGCTGTGCTGTGGTAAACAGAACTTTTTCTTAACATGAAACGGTAAATAATCAAACCAGTGGAAGCCTGCAGTGTTTGAAACTTGTGTGCTAAGTGTCTGCTAAAAATAACTGTTCCCTCTCAAGGGAACTCGAGCTGCGTCGAGACGCTGTGGGAACACCTCTGTGTAATTGCGTCGTGAAGCATGTGTATAATCAGTCCAATGGTGTGAAGAGACGTCATAGGCGGGTGACGTCATAGACCAGGAAACTATAAAGCACACCTGAAAACAGACTGCGCTAGCTTCTGTGCCTTCAGCAAGCGCTCTCTGTATACTGTCTCTGTCTATTTGGTAGACTCCCACCATGCGTTCTTCGAGGAGGACGGTTCGGTGCGTGCTCCACAGGGTGCGGTGCAACGCACATCTTGGGGGTCGCAAATGGATCTGACAGCGGGGTTTGAGATACCTACCATCTAGATCACAGCCTCCTTGTCGGGGCTTGCCGTTTTTTCCTGCCCTCCACACTGAGGACTGTCATCGTCTCTAAAAAGGCTTTGACAAAGAAGAAGTCCTGACGCCAAGGCCATCAGACTTCTGAGGGTGGCCCCCTCCAGGGAGAGACGGGTGCCCGTTTCTCCTCGGCGCCCTCTGGGGGGCGTCTCTCTGAGGCCAGTTCGGTTGTTCCCTGCCGGTTCTCGTCGGCCCAGATTTCAAGTTGTCCTCCCTACGGTGGTGAACCCCGAGCAGGCTCTGGTTATGGAGTAGGAAGTACAGACTCTTCTTCGAAAGGGGGCTATAAGAAAGGGTTCCTCCTCCCAGCAGGGAGTCAGGGTTTTACAACCGGTACTTCATTGTTCCAAAAAAGGATGGGGGTTTCCATCTTATTCTAGATCTGCGCCAACTAAACCGCAGGGTTCAGAAACTCCAGTTCAAGATGCTTACACTCAAACAGATTGTATCACAGATTCAGTCCGAGGATTGGTTTGTCACAATAGACTTTAAGGACGCTTACTTCTTTGTATCCATCCATCCCCATCACAGGAAGTTCCTGAGGTTCGTCTTCGGGGGCAAAGCGTACCAATATCAGGTTCTTCTGTTCGGCCTAGGTTTATCACCCTGCACTTTCATAAAATGCCTGGATGCAGCTCTGGCTCCCCTGAGACACCAGGGCATCCACGTGTTGAATTACATCGATGATTGGTTGATTTTAGCTCAGTCTGAGCAGATGGCTGTTCGGCATCGAGATGTCGTTCTGTCCCACATAAAGATGCTGGGGTTGAGGCTCAACGCCAAGAAGAATGTGCTCCTCCCGTCTCAGAGGACCACTTTTCTAGGTGTGGTATGGGATTCGACAACGATGCAGGCACAATTGTCACTTGCACGTATTACTTCGATTCTCTCAGCCATAAATGGGGTAAAACTACGCCAGTCACTCACTGTGAAACATCTAAATCAGGGAGAGAATATCCTGTCAAGGCAGGGGCTCAGGCCCGGGGAATGGAGACTTCACCCCGAGGTGGTGTCGGCCTTTTCGCATCGTCAGATACAACACATTGTCCCATGTGGTTCTCTCTCATGCACCCAGCGCCTCTCGGGCTGGATGCGATGGTTCAGGTGTGGCCGAGGCTACACCTGTACGCTTTTCCTCCGATATCCATGCTTTTGGAAGTTCTGGAGAGGGTTCGCCGGGAAGGGGCCCGTCTGTTACTAGTAGCCCCGTACTGGCCAGCCCAAGTTTGGTTCTCGGACCTGCTGTCCCTTCTAGACGGCTCTCCGATGGAGATTCTGATCAGGAGGGACCTATTGTCCCAAGCAGGGGGCACGATTTATCACCACCGCCCGGAGAATTTGCACCTGGTATGGTGAAAGCCTTTCTTTACCCTAGGCCGGGTTATATTCCTAAGGTCTCTACTAACGTTGTGGGCCCGATAGTGCTGCAGGCCTTCTGTCCTCCACCTTTTAACACACCAGATCAGGAAAAACTTAATCTGCTGTGCCCTGTGCAGGCTTTGGATGCCTACGTACACAGAGCTGCCCTGTGGCGTAAATCGCTCCAGGGTCCACTCCAGGGTCTAGGGTGCTTGCTTCTTAGTGTGCGCAATGACATACAGAAAAGGCATTTGCTATTATGGCGTCGTAGGTATAGTGTTCCCACAGCGTCTTGACGCAGCTCGAGTTCCCTTAAAAGGGAACGTCTCAGGTTACGCATGTAACCCTGGTTCCCTGAAGAGGGAACGAGACGCTGCGTCGCCCTGCCATACTCCTTGCATGCCTGTGATCGACTTGCTTCGGCCTATCAGAAGCTAGTGCGGTCTGTTTTTAGGTGTGCCTTATAGTTTCCTGGTCTGTGACGTCACCCGACTATCACGTCTCGTCACACCATTGGACTGATTATGCACATGCTTCACGACGCAATCATGCAGGGGCGTGTCCACAGCGTCTCAATGCAGCGTCTCATTCCCTCTTCAGGGAACCAGGGTTACATACATAACCTGAGACGTTTTCAAACAGGTTTCCCCAAACAAACCTTAGACTTTTCATATGTATTCATTCATTTCTTTCTGTATGTATCGTAACATTTTGTTGTCTTTTGTTATTGTTTTCTTAGCGAGTTCTGTAAAAGTCTGGGTTAGGGTTAGATATTTATATGGAATATGGATGGATGTACATAGGTAGCCCCTAATGCCCTCCAACAAGTAATTAGACTTGTGAAGGAAACTTTGGAAATCATCGCTGAAGTTCCCCAGAGACTCTGGCGTTTTGAACTGCTGTGTAGGTAGACTTGTGTTTATCCTGGATAGGATTCTTGATTAAAATGGCAGAGAGTAAGAAATTGGCTGAGTTTGCAGTGGTTAGGCCACCAGACTAAAATATCTTCTTTAGCAAAATAATGTTGTTTCGATGTTTCTTAACCCTTTTTTTTTTCTTTCGTTCAAAAATTTTGATTTAATTTCAGTTCTAGGAGTTATTTTTAATGCATGTTGTACTTGTAAGAGAGCCATTCGATATTAAACATCCCCCCCACCCCCATCCTATGCTGAGGGCGATTTTTATTTTCCTTCCAAGCTGCAACTCCAAAAACAGTCGAGCAGACACCACAAGAAAGGCCCTCTAGGTCACTGGAAGATGTAGACTCACCATTGGACGGCAAAAGAAAAATATCTACTTTCATTCAAATTATACCTTACAGACCATACCGAACAATGCATCAAATATAAACATCCTTTTGGAAATATTACTTCAGATATTGAGTTTCTCTCTCCTTGGATGCGCCATGGACTTTCTAGAGGGTGAACAGTATTTTACGAGTCTCTCTCCCCTGTAATACGGTGGATCGACCTTAATATAGTAGATCCCCACCTTCAACGATGCCCAATATTTGTATTTGTAGCTCCTGCCAACAGGAACTGCTTGCAAGTGGTGTTTGTTTCCTATAAAAGCATGTTAATTCAGAGGCGGCCACAGTGTAAACTAGCCTGGCGTTTTACAGATGTAGCCTGTTAAACTAAATCACTGTACCTGCCTGTTCGTTTCATATGGCTAAGGCAGAATATCGAGCCAAGTCTTAACGTGTGTATATATATATGATCTCTGTTATTGCAAATGTATTTTTAACATTTTGAAAACATTATGCCTGCCAAATTGGTCCTTCATTATGTGGTGTTCATTTGGAGATTCTTAAATATTCTTGAATGACTTGGTTGGGTGGGGGCTTGGAAAAAATGAAATCAAATTACAAATTCAGTGTTAATTCATGCATTGCATAAAATAGAGAAAGCGGTGCAGTTAATTATTTAAAAAAATATTATTTGTAAATATATTAATATTTCATTTAGTTTATTTATGAAATCAGATTCTTTTTTTAATTGTCATTTTTGCTTCAGTCACTGATCAGGATGTCTGCAAAAGTTTGAGTCAGTAATTATTTTTAAGGAATTAATGCTCTTATTCATCAAGGATGCATTAAATTAATCAAAAGTGACAGTAAAGACATTTATTTTCTATTTATTAGTAAATGCTGTTCTTTTGAACTTTCTATTCATCAAGAATCCTGTTTTTATTCTTTTACAAGAAATATTTCTCGAGCAGCAAATTAGCAAGGATCACGTGACACTGAAGACTGGAGTAATGATGCTGAAAATTCAGTTTTGCATCATAGGGATACATTACATTTTAAAATATATTGAAATAGAAAACAGTTATTTTTAAATTGTAATAATATTTCACAATATTACAGTTTTTACTGTATTTTTGATCATGCAGCCTTGGTGAGCATAAAGTGTTTTTTTTCCCTCTCAAAAACAAAAATCTTACTGACCTCAGACTTTTGAACGGTAATGTGTGTTACTGTACTTAAATTTATTCATGATCATTTATTTACATCAGATGATAATATCGGGGGCCTTTGTACTACCAAAATGGCACATTGTCATATTTAGATGCCTTGAGTTATAAGAGATACTGCTAATATTTAAATTTGTGTGATGCATTTGTGATGTGGGTGTGAACATAGAAAAAAATATTTACACTAGAATTGGTAATTAGCTTTGAGCCACAGGGTATGCCAGGATAATGTTTATTGCTTTTCATAATTAACATAGAGAGCAAAAACAAGCCATAAATTAAACATGTTATTCAAACTGTAGTATGTGTTTCACTTTCTGAAGCATTTAAATGTTCAGTTAAACGTCCTTTAAGGTTTTTTCCCATATGTCACATTATTTTGTGCATGTAATACAATGGCATTGTTTAGCAACGGTACCAAATTATATTCAGAGATATATCTACAAGCCATTCAGTTAAACTGCAGTTAATACAGTGCAAGCTACTGACAAAATTACATCAAAGGCATTTAAGAACTTACAACTATTATATGACATTTTTTGTTCCATTTATCTAGTACAAAGTCAGCAAGTAGCTCAATTAAGGTGACAACAGATAAATGTTCACGATGAATAGCAAAAATTGCCTAATTATATTGTTTCAAAAGTAGACACACAATGTCGCACAGGAAATCGGTGAATCTTTTTTAAACTATAGTTCAGTGAGGATCAGTTCACTCGTCTCTAAAGCTGCATGCACAAAACAATATGACGCATAAACCAACAGTGTCTCATTTCATCACGTAACCACTACTTGTTGGGGGAAAAAAGGTTGTTAGTGGATAGTCTGTATGTTTAACTAGTTACTCCCCTCACTGTGTGTTCAACTTGGTTAAACTTGAAATTAAATATCTAAAACATTCCATGCGTTCCAGTCTTTCGATACATTCTAACGAAAGCATTCTTTATCTGTTTAAACAAATACCCACAAGCAGGATCACAAAGCAGCCCAAAGCCTCTGCCAGGCAAACGTCTGTGTGCCGTGTGAAACCGGTGAGTCACCGAGCGTGATAGTGGTTTGTCACATGTTTGGGAGGCATCTCTTCATCACACACCCGGCTGTCAGGTACAAAATAATGAATTGCCTCTTACAGGAATTGCTCATTTGGAGTACAGAGAGGCCGACTCGTTCACACACGCATACTGAGATAGTTGCAGCGTACCAGGCATATGTTGTGCCTTTATGAGTAAGAAACTGAAAGAAGAGAAGGGCCTCCACATTATCTATCTTTAAGGTCTTGCATAGTTAATCTATTAACTAACATGAACTAGAAATACATTTGTTGTATTCATTAATCTAAATGTTCAGTTAAAATGTTCAATTTATTCATTCATTTTTGCCTGATTGATCAGTGTGTACAATACATTTTATGAAGTCAGTTTGGTGTTTTTTTAAAGGTCCCGTTCTTCGTGATCCCATGTTTCAAACTTTAGTTAGTGTGTAATGTTGTTATTAGAGTATAAATAATATCTGTAAAATTATAAAGCTAGGGTTAGGTTAGTCAATGCCAAGCGAGATATTTTATTTAACAGAAGTCGCCTACATCGAACGGCCGGTTTGGACTACATCCCTCTACTTCCTTCTTTAATGACGTCACTAGAACAGTTTTTTGACTAACCTCTGCCCACAGGAATACACAAAAAAAGGGGGCGTGGTCTTGTTGCGCTCCCACGGAGAAGAGGAAGAGTTGCGTTTGTAGAGTGTGTTTGTCGCCATGTCGTCGAGACGCTGTTATTTTCATCCCGGAGTCCAATCACCTTTGTTTGGCCTTCCCAACAGGCAACGTGCGCTAAGCTGCTGTCGAAGATCAGAACTCGTTACGTATTTCTGAAGGAGGGACTTCATAGAACAAGGAAATCATCAGCCCGTTTTTAGGACAGTGAAAACAGCGGTATACAGATAAGTAAATTGTGTGAAAATACTGTTTTTTTTTTACACGCGAAACATGAACACATGTTATATTTCACACTGTAAACACAATCAAAGCTTCAAAAACACACGAAAAACGGGACCTTTAAGTGGAATTAATATTTTTATTCAACAGTGATGCATTCAAATTGATCCAAAGTGACAGTAAAGACATTTATAATGTTTTCTATTTCAAGTGAATGCTGAAATCACAAAAATATGAAGCAGAACAACTGTTTTCAACATTGATAATAAGAAATGGTAACACTTTACAATAAGGTCTTGTTTGTTAACATTAGTTAATGCATTAACTAACATGAACTAACATTAGCAATATAATATTTGTTACGGTATTTATTCATCTTTCTTAACATTAGTTAATAAAAATATAACTTTGTTGTTTGTTCGTGTTAGTTCACGGTGCATTGACTAATGTTAACAAATACAACTTTTGATTTGAATAATATATTAGTGAATGTTGTTTTTAACATTTACTGATATTAATACTGTAGATGTATTGTTCTTTTTTAGTTCATGTTGACACATTAGTTAATGTTAATAAATAAAACAATCTTGTAAAGTGTTACCAAAGAACATTGAACATCATATCAGAATGATTTTTGAAGGATAACGTGACACTGAAGACTGATGATGCTGAAAATTCAGCTTTGCCATCACAGAAATAAATTCTATTTTAAAATATTCAAACAGAGAACAACTATTTTGAATAGTAATAATATTTCACAATGTTACTGTTTTTAACGTATGTTTCATCAAAGCCTTGGTGAGCATAAGACACTCCTCTCAAAAACCTTTGAATGGTTGTGTATGTTACTGTTGGTAAACGTCATGTGCCACCAAAAAAAGTGTCATATTCAGATTATTCACATTGTCATACTTCCACATTATAAGCAGCTATCCTCACATCACCTCAGGGTCAGCAGAGACAGCTAAGAAGGATGGAGAGGTTGAAAGAGAGCAGGAGGGAAAGAAGTACGCACACATGTGTAGGGAGAAGGCTGAGCGTTCACGCCCCCCTCCGAAGCCTCATGACTCATGAGGAGCAGCATCACACCCACCCCTTCCCTCTCCGGAGAACCACGCGTCTTCAGAAGGAAAACAGAGGAAGGGAGCAAAGAAAGTTGGCCCGCACGACTCCGGTGATGTCACGAGCATGTGACCCTGCTTCTCCAGTGACAGTGTTCTGAGGGAAAGAAAAAAGATTTTTTAAAGGCTCGTGCCTCTTTGGGTTTGTGTGAAGGCTCCGCTCACATCCCGAGCAACCACAGAACCGCAGAAAAGTTCGGCTCTGGATTTTTGCATGGGGCTGCCGGCGGCGCGTAAATGGTTAATTGTCACCGGTCAACTTCAGGTTTGAGGACTGCACCAACCAGTAAGTACTCTTCAACCAACCGCACTATCCTCTGCAGCAAGCTTGGCTCCGTCCTGTCCAATAGGGCGACAGATTTTTGCATTTTTTCCTAAACCAGACCTGGTTATTACTTGTGGTCATGAAAATAGTTGATACAAAAATGCATTTCTTGTGGATGTTTTTTCCTTTTTTGCATCTTCTCCTGGCACGCTGCACGCTCCTAACCTAAGAGGCGTCAAGGGTCACCAAAAACCACAGAGAAGCGAAATTTGGGACCGACGGTGGCGACCATGGCATCCAACAGCCTCTTTAGTTCTATGACCCCATGTCAGCAGAACTTCTTCTGGGGTAAGTGCCCAAGGATTTCACCCTGTTCTTGACCATTCCACGTGCGAGACCGTATAATAAGGAACTGCGTTTTGAGAAGCAACAATCATGTGTTGATGTTTACAAACATTCGGCCGGGCCAGCCATCGTAAAGCCGGACTGCGCGCAGGAACTGTTGTAGGGAAGCTCGGGTGCTGAAGTGTCATTGTAAACCTAATGCAGGCTTTTTGGGATATGCATCAAAAAAGCAGGAGTTTGAAATCCAGTATAAAAGCAAATAAGTGAATGTTTGACTTTGACTGTTAGGTTAGTAGGTGTGTACAAACTGAAAGTCCAGAAGGGTTACAGATGAGAAAGTCACCGTTAAGTCTTGAAATGTACTAGATATTCATTGCAAAGTGTATTTAATTAAGTAAGCATCTTTCTAAAACTGTCTGGCTGTGGGTATATGTGTGTATATATATATATATATATATTGGAATTATTTGTGTCGGAATAAATTCTAGTATCTTTTAAGTGACGTTCACTGAAAATCCTACTCATTTTATAATTTATCACGTCTGTTGACACCTGGACAAAAATAGTGTCTGAAATTGTGGAAAATATAAAAACATTATTAAATACACAAGAATAACAGACAAGCACAAATCCATATTGTGCATAAAGAAATATGACTTTCCCATGTCACAGAGAAGTAAGAGAGCCCATTCATTCTGATCTATGGGCTTTGCCGATTCCTCCAAGAGAAATGTTGTAAAGCCGTTTTGGAGTGTGAATGTCTGCTTTCCAAACACAGCTGTGCGAGGCCTGCTCCTTCAGCACGCGTGCTGTTCTCTGGCGTGTGTGAGCGGGGAACCCATAGACACTTGCAGCAATCAGAGCCCCATTAGCATGTTAACCTCTGACCCATGCTCTCAGGGGTGAGAGGAGACCAGGATGAGAACGGGATTTGTCTTGATTGTGGCTAATGCGGATATGTACATGTACAGTAAAAGACCACATGAGACTCTCACTCTAAACTTAATGTGTAGTTTTAATTTATGCACAGAGAGTTTTTAAATGGCTATATTTTGGCAACATTTTATATTCAACGGACAGTATCATTATGATTCAAAAACTGTTTATCTTAACATGCTTGAAATTGCCTTCATGGAAGAAGTTACTTCTGTGTGAGTTGTTAGAGACCTCATTATCAAAGTTATTTTATAGTATTTTTTCTGCAATATTTTTTTGCTATCTTACATTCTGCTTCCTGAAAGTATAAGTCGACTTTGTGACAAAAAAAAAAAATTGTTCTCTTATGTTATCTGCTTTATAGATTTTGATCAGTTTAGAGG
Organism: Squalius cephalus; assembly: GCF_949319135.1. Taxonomy (NCBI): domain Eukaryota; kingdom Metazoa; phylum Chordata; class Actinopteri; order Cypriniformes; family Leuciscidae; genus Squalius; species Squalius cephalus. The sequence continues at coordinate 32,208,019 of NC_137133.1, read as the reverse complement.
AACATATTATTTAAATAATTTTATGAATAAATAAAAGGTTACTATTATTGTTTTACACATACAGCATTGAGGTCTCTGTAAAGTTTAAACTCTTTGTGTGTGGTAGACAAGGGTGCTGAATGTTAATCAGTTTGACTTGCATTCCACATTTTATATAATTTGCAAAATTATTAACTCACTGTAAAAAAAATATGATCAGTAAGTTATGACAATATATGTTTTACATTGCTTTAACTCATCAAAACTTTTTTATGTTATATAAGATTCAACTACATTTTTTTAATCAGTTTAATGTAATGTTGAAAAGACTTAAACATCTAAGTTGATTGTACATATAATTTTTTTTTTTTTTTTTACAGTGCTGAGAGTTTTTAACTTTTCATATTAGTGTGCACTGATAGATGTCATGACCAGTGAAGAAAAAAAAAAAGAAAAAAAGAAACCAGACCCTAACAGACACATTATATTTCATTCAGGCTCCACTATTGAGAGATTTGGATTTAATTAAGTAGAAAACATTCTCTGTAACGCTGCCTAATGGCAGATGGGTGTGGAGTAATTGTCTACATGTGTGGCATGAGACAGACTCGCTAGGTTTCTCCAGGGCATATTTTGTTGCTCGTTATCAAAATCGAGCTACGGTATTGACAATTATCCCATGGTAGCAATTATCATCTATAGCCGAGAATGCAAGACATTTTCAAAATAAAAAACTAAGATTGATGAAATAAAAGAAGACGGTTTAGTGACTCAAAGTCCATAAGCGTTCCAGAGAATCCCAAATGATTTGAGACGAGTATTAAAAGGCAGCTTCTGTTGCACGCATCGTCTGCTCAGATCCCACCGCCCGCTGTCATTCCTGAGACATCTTAAAAGCAAACCAGACTTGCTTTTTCCGAAGCAGTGCCAGAGCGGGGAAGCCCTCTCATCAATAGGTAATTGAAGCGAGGGGAAAATCTCTGACCCTGAGCTGCAGCTTCTGTGAAAGGGAGAGGATCATCTAAAAATATCATCAAAGCCATATTCATTTAGCGCTGTTTAATTGTAGCTGGCGAGCAAACATGTAATTTCGACAGCAATTTTTAGATATTGAATGGTCCTTGGGGTGTATTCATTCACTAATAGTCAGGTAGAGTTTTGTGGGTACACTACGCCTTTTGTGAAAGGACTTTGAGGTTATAGTCTCGTCCTTCACTGTTGCCCAATTCTATAACTAAAATAACATATCAATCAAATTTAGTGACAAATATCATTATGAAAGTGAGGCTGGTTTGCTTTTTAGATGTCATATGACAGCCAGTGGTAAGATTTGAGCAGTTGACTTTTAATATTAAATGAATTAATATTTTAAATAAATATTTATTTATTGCTCTTTCTGTCTCACTTAAGTTCTCAATAAATCATAATTTAAACTAATATTTAGTTATCCTATTTATCTATATTTTGTGTTCACATTCTCACTAAATGATAACTGCTACTGTAAAATAATTGTACATATGAAATGCTTCACAAGCACAGCCATATGCACAGTATAAAAGTAAAAATGCAAGGTCACTATCTATGATCTCTTTTTTTGTTGTTGTATCACTATTTATTATTATCTGTCTGATTTATTGTGTAATGTGCCTTGAGAAGCTGCTTTAAAGGCGTTATTTAAAATAAAGTTGATTAATATATTTTCTTTTCTCTGGCACCAGAGAATAAAGAGCCTCCGTTGAGCTTGTGTTCTATTAGGCTGCATTTACACTGTAGATCTTGATGTCCAATTCTGATTCGTTGACTATGTCCAATCTTCTTTTAAAAGTGTGTCATATCTGAAATCTGCATTTACACTACACACTTTGCGACACAACCCTAGGCGTACTGACCTGGAAAAGCTGAGCCTGAAAAGGAACTAAAAACTGCATGATTTGCAATGGACAAATGATAATACTGGCTTTTAAAGGTCAGTAAAACATTGGGTTGAGCCTTCGTCCTCCATTGCGCCATTGAAAAGAGTCATGTGATCGTAGTTGGTCTCTACCTGAGTTGACGTCATTCGCCACGTTGCTTTTTCAATGATGCATGACAGGGGAATATTCGATCTGTCCACTTACATGGCAAACGCAAATGCACGTATCCGATTCATATCAGATTTATTTCCACATATGAATGAGGCCTGAAACCTGATCTGAGAATATCAGAACTATGTGCATTTTTCCAGCTTCCATGTTCATGGGTCATATCCGATCTTTGCCACATGCTAGGAAATAATCGGAATTGGGTCACTTGAACCATAATGTAAATGTAAATGTAAATTTAAAGGTACAAGCGAAGTCATGTGACAGGAAGCATTGCAACAATGGCTGATTACCATGTCAATATGATAATGTCCTATTCATCACTATGATTGGCTCATTATTTTTGACTTTAATGTTTAAAAAAAAACGTAGTGAGTCTTTAATGTGACTTAATTTTAATAAAAAGAATGTTAAAGGGATAGTTCACACCATCATCATTTACTCACCCTCATGTCATTCCAAAAAAAAAAGATTTTGAAAGATTCTGTTTTTGTCCATACAATGAACATCAATAGGATCCAGTCTTGTTTGAGTTTGAGGGTGAGTAAATGATGACAGGATTTTCACAAAATTACAGGATGTTTTTTTTTTTTTTTTGCATGGTAAATAGTCCATGAAAACCTGAAATGTAACATGAATTTCCTTTCAGAAGTCCACAACATCACTGAAATTAGTCCAAGCTAAAATGATTCGCGATGTTTAGATGTGCCCGGTTTTTATGAAATAAAAATAAATAATGAATTAGATAGATAAATAATATATAAAGTCTTCAAATTTTGATTAAAGAGTTACTCTACACGTTGGATGGGATGTGTTATATTGTCCGACACCGGCCTTTGATCAATCCGATGAAGCTGGTGGGAACTGACGAATGAGAAAAGGAAGAGGTAATTTGATTAACGCACTTAGTCATACAGTTGAAGAGCATGAAACCGATCCCTTTTGTCATGGTCAGGGCATATGCACAGACTGAGCGCCGGAAATGAAAAAGGTTGGACATATAGCGTCACGATGCAACAGGTACCATCTCTTAATTTGGTTCTATTACCAGCCCACACACCCCCTTAAGGATAGAGGTGTTAAATGGATCAGTTGCACACCTGAAGAGTAGCGAGTTGGCAGTGGGACTGGCTGCGGACTCCCACACAAGCCTAATGCTGTAATCTGAGCGGGCCAGTGACACGTACAGGAAGAAGTAAAAAAGGCAGGGATCACCTTGCGCCTCTGAGCTGGTGCAGTAGTATGTCACAAGAGACAAACGGCTAGATCAGACACCACCCATCTGCTTCGGCGGCGTCTTCATCACCCTCGTCTTGTTTCCTCCCACACGTTTAAACGCGATAGCTCAATCACACTCGGCACAAAAGGCCCTATCTGTTGTAAAACCCCCTTAGAATCACTGACATGCCACCTGCGCTGCGTCCTGCACCGGACACAAAGGTTTCTGGGAGGCGTTCCCGCCCACAGCAGCCCACACACACTTTCACAAAGGCTGAAATGAAATATGTGCGCGGCACAAAGCCCAGAGAGGGAGAGCGCACACCTTGGCAGTGTGTTCGGTAATTGACTTTGATGTCACACTGACAGTGTTTGGGGTGTCTTGAGGGATGCTGGGAAATCCATGCGTGGGGAACGAAGGGGCAGGGATCTTCTTTTATTCACTTTTACTCAGCACGTTCAGACGAGATTGAGAGAGGAAAAAAAGCCTCCAAAACAAGACTTTGAACTCGAGTCACTCATGAGGAACATTTGTGTTTGCCTAAATAGGTCTTTTACACTTCAACAAATCCTGTGTATGTTCTCCTGGGTTTTATTTTAGATTCTCTTTAATGTTCTTTGAATAGTAGGGGTAAATGTGCCCGAGCAGCAAATACTAGACTCTTCAAAGCTGTAACATATAATTACAGCACATTAGTTGATTTGTTGGTGGCGTGCATGTCTCTGTTGTTTTGATGTGCATGTGGGAAATGGAAGGTCTGTTCTCTTAGGCGAGAGAACGGCAAAACACTGATTTAACAAGAAAGTTCCCAGAGAATTTAAAGCATATTGTGACTTTTTTTCACATCGTCTCTCTTCATAAAATGAGTGAGCTGCCTCGCTGCATGCTGGCTACATAGACGGCATTCTAACCATCAAACGTTCATCATTCGTTCTGCATAGGTAGAAACTCGTGGGATACCGTTCAAAACTTTAGGGTCGGTAAGATTTTTTTTAAATGTTTTTGAAAGAAGTCTCTAATGGTCACCAATTCTGCATTTATTTGATCAAAATACAGTAATATATTATTGCAATTTAAAATAACTGTTTTCTATTGTAATATATTTTAAATGTAATTATTCCTGTGGTGGCAAAGCTGAATTTTTAGCATCATTACTCCAATCTTTAGTGTCACATGATCCTTCAGAAATCATTATAATATGCTGATTTGATGCTCAAGAAGCATTTTTTATTATTGTCAGTGTTGAAAACAGTTGTGCTGCTTCAAATTTTTGTGGAAACCGTGATGCATTTTGTTTCACAGGATTCTTTGATGAATAGAAAGTTCAATAGAACAGTGTTTATTTGAAATAGAACTCTTTTGTAACATTATAAATGATTTACTGTCACTTTTGATGAATTTAAAGGTGCACTAAGCAACTTTTTTTTGTTAAAAATGTACAAAATGTATATAATAAGCAAGTACATCAAGAATCCACCTTCCAACCCCGTGTTTTTGTCTTATCCTAAATCACTACAGTTCACCTATAATAAGTGTTTATATTGGGACTATTTTCGACTGGTACCACTGTGGAGTAGCCCAGTACCTGCGTGACTCGTCATAGACATAAACAGAGAGAAGTAGTTCCGGCTACAATGTTTTTCCACAAGTTTTGTTTAGTATACGCTAGAGCGCTAAAAGATACATAGTGTAAGTGCAGTCCTGCTGAATGATAGTAATCATTTATTAAAAAAATACTATGTATATCTTTAAATAATTTGATGTTTTTTATTCACCGTTTCCCTCACTTCATCCGCCATCTTTGCCGTAGTGCTTTTTGGATTGATTTCACTGTGATGGCTTCGATCACCACAATGTTCACTTCAAATTTGATCTGAGGATGCTGCCAACCTTTTGGAAAAGACTTTAAATAATGAGCATAGACGATGATGCCTTGAAATGCTGCCTTTGTAGGAGTCATTAGCTACAGTATGTTGCCAAGTGTAATTTTGTTGAAAAACGTATCATAAAAACCATTTGTGAATAGAGCAGCGTTTAAGTCACATGATCTTTTTCCATGTGCACCTCAACTAAAAGCAGTTTCCATAGTTTGCATCTTCAAGGGCGCATATACATTTTTGCTTTCAGTTTTATTCATGTCTTGTTTTTTATCCAGCATTTTTTGTGCAATATATCCCAAAGTTTGCATAAAATATGTGGGCAGAAACCCTGCAAACTCTTTGTGAAGACAGATCCTCTCTGTGAGAAAATGCGCTTTATGTGTTTTTCTTCTTAATGTCTTTTTTTTTTTTTCTTTAGAAGAAAGACAATATTGTCTTGGGAGGATTATTCTTGACATATATAAATGTGCTTTCTCCAGTCATATTTTGGTCTGTTAATTGTTATGTGCCACAGTTCAAATTAATCACAACTTAAAAAGCAATAATCTGTGGGAACAGTGTATGGAAAGTGATAATTGTTAGTAGATTAAAAAAAGACATAAATTTCTCACCAAATATTGTCCCTCCTAAAGATGCTCATAACTTTAAATGTTTGATCTTATTGACATCATGTTGCTTTGCAATTTCACAAGTTCAGAAATTTCTTTTAATCACAAATGATTTGTGGAACAACCGGAAGACCTTCTGTGGAAACAAAGCAGCTTGTTCTCATCTAAATTCAAATAGTCCTTAAAACAATCCCACATATATGTGAACTAGCCACATGTTCATACCAACCTACACTTGACCACCGGTATACACACTCAGCCCACGCGCTGCCCATGACCTTCCCCTTCAGGCACAGTGGAATTTATCTTTCTGGTAAACAGCAAGCAAATGTCTGCTGGGACACTCCTCAGGGCTTCAGGATTACAGTTCGGTTAACCCAAGTCTGATGAAGCCAGCTCTTTACTGCTATTTGCCTTCACCTCAACCCTGTGGCGATGTTTCGTCATGCTAAGTGTGTGCAGTTTTTTTGTGTGTGTGTGTGTTTGTTTGGGTCTAAATACTGGAGCTATTGATTATTGATCAATTAATTAGGTTCAAACATTATTTATAGTAGTGGTCCTCAACTGGTGTTTCAGGACCTAACTTAGTATGGCAAGCCGTTTTTACTTTTATTTCATTCCCAGGATATGAATTCTTGATATCAACAATTCAATTTTCACTAGTTAAAATGCTAGTTCTTGATATCAGGAATTAGATTTTTACTTGTAACAATGGCAATTTTTCATATAAGGAATTACATTTCAACTAGTAAAAATGTTAATTCTTGATATCAACAATGACGTCATTACTCGTAGAAATATGAATTAGAATGCCATTCAAATTCAATTGTTAAAAGTAAAAATCTATGGCAAGCCATTTTAGCTTTTATTCATTCCCAGGATATGGATTCTTGATATCAACGATTTAATTTTCACTAGTTAAAATACTGATTTTTGATATCAGGAATTACATTTCCACTAGTAAAAATGTTCATTCTTGATATCAACAATGACGTCATCACTCGCAGAAATACGAATTCTTGATATCAAGAATTAAATTTCAACTAGTAAAAACTATCATTCTTGATATCTGTAATTATATTTTCACTTAGTTACTGTCATCATAGGCTGCCATTCAAATTCAATTGTTGATATCAAGAATTGATTTCTTAGTAGCTGAAATTCCATTTTGACATACCAGAAATTAAATTATTACTAGTAAAAAACACCATTTTTGATATCAATAATTATGTGGTTACTAGTGGAAATGTCTGTTGTATATCAACAATTGAATTGCTACCATTCAAAATGTTCATTTTTGAAATCAATAATTCGGTTGTCACCTTAGTGACAATGGTAATTTCTGATATCTTGAATGTGACTGTTGCTAGTAAGAAAGCCATTTTAGATATCCGAAATTACTCTCCTAATTATTGATATCAGAAATACATTTTCAGATCTCAGAAATAACAAATGATGAAATGCATATTAAACATTTCAACTAGTGAAAATTGAGTGCTTGATATCAGGAACTTATATTTTACTAAAGTAACAAAGTAAATATTGATATTAAAATATATTATTTTTACTATAAGAATTGTATCAACAATTGAATTTGAATGGCAGCCTGTGGTGACATTTAAATACAAAAATTGCCATTGTTACTAGTAGAAATCTAATTCCTGATATCAAGAATTAGCATTTTAACCAGTGAAAATGTATTGTTGATATCAATAATTCATATCCTGGGATTGAATAAAAAGTCAAAATGGCTTGCCATACACATAGTGTAGAAGCAAACTTGTTTTCTTTTGCACAAAATGTCAAAAATGTACACGAGAGACTGAATAAGAAAATGCGCTTTAGCACATAGTTGGATGTCATTTGTATTTAGTGTTTTATTTTCGCTGTCGTCTGCAAACCAATCAGAACAGACCTGCACTTGTGTCGTGACAGTTGCTTGAGAACCACTGATTTATAGATCCTCGAGGGGAAGATCATAGGAGGCTACTGTTTAGATACAGAAATGTATCACCAAATTCTGTTTAGTTGTGTGATTTATTTTCAGTTAATTGGTGAAAATGATGTTTTATAAAGATCAGACAGTCTTGCCCTAGAGCTAGTTACATAAAAGCATATATAATTAGTGTAATTGGATGGCCTTCTGGGCTTTTAATCAGCAAAGTAACTGATTTAATTAGACTTAGATGTGTTGCGCATAGATGAAGATCTTAATGTCTAGAGGAGATCTTCAAGAGGATAATTATTTTTTTTCCAGTCACAACGTCTCCTGTATTTTTTTAACACATTAAATGTATTTTCATCCTTTCATGTTAATAATGTTATTAAATTATCATGATTTGATCAGTTTAGCAGTTAAATAAAACGAGCAATACAACACAGTGAATTTGAGACATCTGAGATCCCTGCAGCTTAATGCCAAAGAGTAATTTTGTTCAATTCTGAAAATGTCTAGATTGCACTGGTATGTCGCAGGCAAACCACAGGCGTATCACTCCTAAAGTGCTGCGATTACCAATAATATAAATTCTCCCAATGGGATTCGGGAAGACAGTCAAATGTTCCTTCAGAGTTTGGTTCAACACCCTAAATTAGATATCATTTGGATTTCAAAATGAGGCGCACATTTTGGCTGCTACAGAAAAATCGCTCCAACTTTTGCATGAAGCAAAGACTTTTGCATTTACTGTAGTTTCAGCATAGCTGCAAAAGTAATTAATCATTTCGATCTATTGGAACCCGTCATGGGTGCTTGAAGAATATCTGCGTGTCATTTTTGCATGGACAGAAAATGGGCAACCAAAACATTTTATCATAGAAAGATGTCTGCGTGTTGAGAACTCGTTTCTTTTTTGGGCCATTTGAACTCATATAATCAACTTCCAGTGCTATAGCGGGGCGAGAGAGTTCAAAGAGGCTGAATATAATCTGTTCAGACTGGAGTCGGTTCCGAAAGAAAATATTCCCAAACCCTAAAGTCATTGTGGCAGTATCATTACCCTTTACTCGCAGTAGCATTTTCTCTCAATTACCTCCGTGCTATCACATTTAGCCCGTTGCAACAACCGTCACGAGAGTCGGAGACTGAGAAGACTCTTTTCTTTTTTTTTTCTTCGATTTTTGGGTTGAATTACCATTTTCCCTTAAGCACTGGGAACGACGAACTCTAGTTGAAATGTCTTGAAAGAATAGAGAGCTGGACAGGTTTGCACCCCATGAGAATGATTCGATTTCGAGCAAACAATGGCAGCCTTATTTTTATGCAAAAGAAATATCAGACTAGTAGCCAAGCAAATCACCTGGTTCCACAGATTTTTGACGTCCTGGAATAATTCATTTAATCCACTGCTGTGCACATATGGCCAGGTTATATTTTACCCCCTTCCTAAGGTTTACGTTCAACTCTTTGCAGCTGCGTTAATATCCCAACTTTCCCTTTTTTTCCCTTTTTTTTCTTTTTTAAACACCTGAGCACAAGCCCTCCTGCATCCAAACAGGGAAATAAAGCCGGAGCTGTACAGCGGCGAGGTGATAGGTGATAGCTCCCTCGCGAGTTGCTTTCTGGATACCTGCCTGTTTGGGTTGTCCTTTGGTTACTCAATCCATCAGTAGTTCATATTATACAGCCAATAAATCATCCTCAATCTACCGCGGGATGAGGTGAAATCCCCCCACATAAATCTCCTATTAGTTTTACCTTGCACACAAAAAAGAACTAACTGACTGTGGATACATGAGAACGGCGTAATAACTATAAATATTTTTCAACTAACCAAGCCGTTTCAGAGAGGAAGTAGACCCGTGCAATCCACAGCGGAAGGCGAAAGTGTGAGGTGGAATTCTGAAGGTTAATCCGGTCCAAAATAAGCACGCTCTTGTACAGAAGTGATACCCGACCCTCGTCCAGGAGTGCCTCGTGTGAGGGTCTGCTTTAGACTGATCCCTTGATTATTCCTCTGGCTCATGCCGAATAAATCACTAATCCACACTCGCTCAATTACACAGCAGATACCAGCTGGAAATGCAACCTAACCTATGAATGTAAAAGGAAGACCCTTTTTGTGGGCTGAATGTTTTGTTTTATATACAAAATAATACTGTATGTAGTTCCCACCAAAAGTGTTTGGACAAAAATTTCAAATCAAATACCATTGGAATGGTACACACTTTTCAAGCAAGTATTACACACACACACAAACTTAGGTTGGGTTTTTAATTATGATAAAAACAATATATAGTGCTCAAAAATATAAAGTATCGTGGCACTTAAGTTTAGTTATTTGGAGTACTTCTTTATTGCACAATGCACATTTCTTAATATTAAGCCTAAGATGTGTTTTGATATCACTATTAGTAAGGAATCAGGATAGTATGGTGACTGTATAATATCAGTCTTTAAATGCTAGTCAATTTAGCGGCCAAAAAAAGCATGTCTTAAACTAGACTCCAGTTTGCGCTGCTCTTGGTTGGTCATTATGGAAGTGATCCGGCTGCATCTGTGTTCTTTAATGTCAGTAGATCACGAACAGAACTTTCCACTCCCATCTGTGCTGTTTTAGAATTGAGCTGTCACGCTAATTTGCCCTGTTTAGTAAATCTGACCCAAAAAGTACAACTGTAGGGTATATATATATATATTAAGTACATAAATATAAATGTATTTGGAGTATAAAATAAATGCATTTAAAATACATTTTGGTATATTTATTTTTCACTAGGGAATATAAGGAAATGAAGCAATGTTGCTTTAATACAACAGTTCACTAAACAAGAAATCAATATCGAGTACAAGTTACTGTATTTTTCTATTTTATCTTACACATTACCTTTATTGGTTTCACTTTATTTTGATGGTCCCTTTAACACATTCTGTTGACTATAAGTAACATTACACCTGAATGTCTACTAACTCTTATTAGAGTTTTAGTAGAGTGTTAGTAGATTGGTAGGGTTAGAATAAGTTGACATGTAGTTGCAAAGTCAGTAGAATGGATCATCAGAATAAAGAATTAGCAGATATTAAGCATACCGTCTACTAATACTCTAACGAGAGTCAGTTGACATGTAGTGTAGTCACCAGAATGTTCAAAAGGGACCATCAAAATAAAATGTTACTCATTTATGTATATGTATTGCTGTTGTACTGCACCAAATAGTTAGAAACAAAGCCACAGCATAATTAACTATTGTGCATCCCGAGCAACACAGTAATGGCGTTTAATGAATTAGTTGATTGAATAATTTAAGTCACTAGTTTTGTTGATTTGTATTTTAAACGAATGGTTTGAGTGACTCATTGAGTCATAAAGTGACATAAAGACTTGGGCTGCGTCCGAAATCGCATACTCTCTTGAGTAGATAATCACTTTGAATAAGTAACTACTTCACGACAGCTAAAAAAGTATGTTGTATAGTATGAGTGTGTAGTATAAATGTAATCCGGACGTACTACATTCGCCATGTTGTCACTGTCATGTGACCTACCATAAATCATAAATCCTCTCCCGTGGCCTCATGGGATAGTAAAGCGTCCATCGTACGCACACTTCAGGATCTCTCTGGAAGTACTAGGTCATATGGGAATTCAGAGTTTTCATGGTGTGAATATGTAACCTGCAAAAAGAATCACAAGTTTTTATTTTTATAAATCTTTAATGTATGTTTTGTATTACATATACAATACGTTTGTGAGAGAAAATGATCAAACAGCCTACTGTTGCTATGATTACCTGGTCATGCGAAGACGTTTGCAAGCAGCAGGTAAACATACATCTCAAGCTCAGTATATATATCTTTTTTTTTTTCAATATTTAAAGAGAATGTATGTTAACCTGCCGTCAAATTGCAGTTATAAGGTAGGCCTCATCGGAATATCAGTGTGACATTTTTCTCAACATATAATTGACACGGGGAACTAGTCGCACGCTTACTTGAAGTCAGGGAGTATTAAAAAAAATCTCTGAGCTGTCGCCATGGCAACAGCCTTCAATCTCTTATACTTGACTTAAGTGTTACGGGTATTTTGGTGGGAGCCTTTGTCACATATAGTACCAGCCTTTTTATTCCCCTTTTCCCCCTCACAAGCCGCAAAAGTTCCTTTTCTGTTCCTATTTTTATGTACAAGTGATCTCAATTAAGGACCTCCATGAAGGCTAGAGGCGGCAGACAGTCATGCCAATGAGAGCAAAAAGGAAATTGTCTTTGTAGCCTGCCACCAAAACCAGCCCCCACTTCTCCATCACCACCACCACCACAGCCCCCCCCCCCCACTCCACTTTCCATAAAGAACACAGCGCACATCCTAAAAAACCATCGTGTTCCTGACATTTTCATCCAATTTGCTCTCGGAGCCAGTTCTTGTGCCTCACTGGCTACTCAAAGTACTGAAGATCTCGTCTGCACTGATGATGTCACTGACCAGTCAATGACAAAACGACAATTATAGGCTCAGATTAAATCTGGGGGTTGAAAGGATGTTGAGAAGGTCTTCCTGATGAGGTAAGGCCACGAATTCTGCGTGGGCCTACGACTCATCGCCATCCCGCTCTGCGCGCGCGCATGTTCTCGTGAAGCGTGCCAAGGATGGAAAGTAACTATTTAAAATTGGAAGCCTCCGTAGCCCCATCAAATTGCTCCCCACATAAAGCCATAATTAAGTGTCTCAAAAAATGCACCACTGTGAAATGGAGCCCTGATCCAGGGACTTAAGTGGCTGTACTTTTCCTCTCAACCGTCGAAAGAATGCAGGACGAGAAAGAAGCGGAGAAAAACACTCATGTAGCACGTTACATAATCCCAGGGCTGTATGAATCTGAATTTGAGTCATTTGGATATCATTAAAGCCCTGGAGCTCAGTGTCTCTTCGTGTTTACATTAGCAGTCAACAATGGTTTCTTTGTCCCGTGTCATCACTTATAATTTGTGTGGGGGGGGGGGGTGGATTTTTTTGCATGACTACTTGTCTGGTTGCGTTGAAACCGGCCTCTTTCAGCCGTTTCTGATGAGCTACCCGCGCTGGATTACGCTGTCAACTCGGCGTATCACGGCATCAGCAGATAAGGGTTCGGTTACGTTCGGCTTATCACATCATCAGCGTTTGAGCTGGTTCCAATCCAGCACGAGTGTCTGGTGACAAACAGCTCAGAGTAGCGCGCGGTAATCCCGGGTTCTTGCTCGGTGGATGCCTTTTTAACCCCTCATCTTTGTAGCACATCATAGCCAGCTGTGTGGGCTCCGTTTGGCTCATTAGGAGATCAAACGAGACGCCCCGAAAAGAAGTGGGCAGAGCTCTCGAGGCACAGCGAGCCACTCCAATCACGTGCCTTCGCTCAACGCTGATATTGCTGGCAGATGGCGGCCATACTGTACCGGCAAAGTGGATTCAGATGTGATAAATGCTCTTTGATATCTCGTTGTGTATATGATTCAACACGTCTCTCTGTTTGGACATGTCGACAGTTGCTTTATTCCTCTCATTAAGTTTTATTTGCATCATTGTTTTATTGGTAGCCACGAATCTCGAATGCAGGGACTGTTTGAGGCATTATTAACATAAATCATTTTTCATCAACATTGATTTTTATTTCCCAAACAAATCAGTGATTGAGACTTGAGCAAAAATCAGGCAAGCTGTTGGAATAATAGAAAGGGTCTTTGTGGATTCAATAGTATCTACTTTGATTGAAAATTGATCTTTAATAACGTTGGCCAATCTTGAACACATTTTCGGTGCTCGGGGCAAACGGAGAGGTGGTGTAATTCAATCGCAACTTGTATAACTCAAACTATTTTTTTCTCTCTCTTAACGACGTGCCAGATGCATGTCAGTGCTTCCTGAAGCTTTTTCTATCCCTCCCACATACAAGAGACTCACAACGTACCCACGAAACCATCGCCACCCCCACTCATGCCACCCTGCAAGTATATGTGAGCATTACTAAGCTACTTTAGCCTGTTTTCTAGCTGTGGTTATGAATCTGAACAAGCAATCAGCAGATCATCACTTTTTTATTTTGTTAGTTTCGCAGTTGCTTTCGGTTGGTTTGTTGTTGTTTTTTCATGACAGAATGGCAATATCTGAAGGTCTCAGTGTTAGCTGGAGGATACTATATTGTAAATGTCTTGCTTGTTCTTCATGTTCTTTCACATTTTTTCTTCTCTGCTCTTCTGGAACATGTTTAAGGCATATGCTTTTCCCTACTACTGAAATATTAGGTTAAATATTAAAGCTGAAGGAGGTACCAAGACTAACATTTGGGAAAATTTTGATTGACTGCTGTCACTGATTGAACCAGATTGATTTCTCTCGCACATTTCTGCCAAGATTAATTAGACGCTTTGTTTATGTCCTATTTTGTTTATTGGCTGTGTCTGTGTTCCCATCAAAATTATGGACCTATTATTCCAATGAATTTTTAAATGTGTGAAACATATTGCAACACTTATGACTTGTGTTAATCACAATCCGTGAGCCTGAGTCAGAGGGAGAGATTGCCATCTACAGTATCATTGTGAGATGGAGAGTTAAGAGTTATTAAATTACATATTTTACATTCAGAGAGTCAAAAGAAGGTTTGCTCAAAGGGTGTTAGAACTGTAGCCTGTTTAGTCTGTGCTTTATGGGGTTGCAATGCGTGTGGAAAGTGTATAATATGATTGTGAAACTATTATGTCATAATGGCTCACTCAAATGATCCCAGCATGTTCCTCTGCGAGTCACACTTTCTTAGAAAAAGATATGAGAAGCTTTCAGGTAACTCCACTTAATTTTCTTTGGTAACACTTTTACAGTATGTTACATGTAGTTTTTATTGTAATTATGCATAGTTACATGCAACTAGCCCTAAACCAAACCTAATCTTAATCCTAACTCATGTAGTTAATTAATATTACTCAGTACTTAAATGTATAATTACACCAAGGACACCTTAAAATAAAGTGTAACTTTTTCTTTAATTAAACTCCTTTTTTGGATCGGAGGGCGTTTCTTTTAATATGTCACGTGTATTTTTAAATGTTAATATTATACTATTTGTCAGCCAAAACAATTTTATGTTCATTTTTACTGTTAAATGAGTTATATTACTGTTCAATTTTGCTAGAATATTAATGGCAGGTTCTGTTGTGACAATAATTGTTATTGGGGCATGTTGTCACAAAAGGTCAATGTGTTTTTCCTGGTCTATAATAGTGAAAATGTTTGTTAAAAAAATTGTAGTCAAGACATTAAATTATGTGCCTGTACAATAATCGACTTTATGTAGAAATGTTCACTTTATTAAGACACGTGACAGCAGATACTGATACAATAGATATAAAGGGAAAATCAGTACTTTCTGAATTCTAACTATAATTTAAAAATTTCCAATTGCCCTTTTTTCAGTGTCTAAAAAAACACAACATACTCAATATAAGTCCATATTGTGAAGTTCTTCTTGTAATCACCATGTGTGGTTTAGTTAATTTATGCATGCAAATTCCATGGCCATTTTGCATATAGAAAAAGGACCTAGCCTAATTTAATAATGTCCTTTCTGCGACTGGTTTCAAGGAAAACATAAAAATGATATGATATTTTCACAATTCAGTAATTGAATCTATTCAGGACCCACAGAGACTATTTCCATTCAGATATAAATGATAATGCAGTTTTAAACTCTCACAGGCAGAGTTATAGACTAAAGATCTACATGATCAGTGTACAGTTGACTTCAGTTGAAATTTTATGATGTGATCGGGACATCACGTGTTTGATTGGCATCACTTTAATGATTGCATGATGCTGGAACTATATGAACCACAAAAAAGAGAAATCCCTGTCTTCAAAGACCAACCACATTGGAAGCAACAAACATTTCGCCTCCTGAGCTCTTTTCATCCTTAAAGCTTAATTTGATCCTGAGCTCTCCAGGGAGCGCTATTAGAGAGAACTTCACTGATCCTACACACCAAAGACAAAACATCGCCTTATATTTATTATTATCTAACAGATATTGTTAATATGCAATGAAATCCGACTGTCTGTGCTGTACTACCTACGTCGGACTGAAAGCAATTGCGTGCCAGCGCGCTCTAGTGCCGCTGCTAACACGTTTTCTTAATAGTTTTTTCGACAATTTGTTTAATCTGCTGTGATAAGATTCATACAATCTTAAAACTTTTTCAGAGACCTGACCAAACCGTGCACATTCACCTTGTGGCGGTGAATTAAGCGCCTTTTAATACAGGAAACGTAGTTAATGACGACTGAGCGCAAAGCGCCAATTGAAGTCTGGTTGAGTGTGTGTGTAACCCGCAGCACTTCCCAAACTCATCAGACTGCAGCGCTGAGCGCACGGAGAGGGACTGACGGCGCTCCTCACACGCAACCAGAGGACATACGTTCGTTTTCGGCTAATTTCGACTGTTGTGATGCGCATTCCCGTAGATCCCAGCGTCGGCCGGAGGTTCAGTCCGCCGGTGTCGGTGAAGATGAATGATGTGAACCCGAGCGCAGGACAGCAGCAGCAGCAGCAGCAGCACCAGGACAGCGCGGTGGTGCCGAGACTCCGCGCGCAAGAGAACCGCTCCATGGCCGAGATCATCGCCGACCACCCCGCTGAACTGGTTCGGACCGACAGTCCAAACTTTCTCTGCTCGGTCTTGCCTTCTCATTGGAGGTGTAATAAAACCCTACCGGTTGCGTTTAAGGTAAGAACTTGGAATCTTGGAAAATGCGTAAATAGTCATTTATTAGAGTGACATGTTATAACTGTGTAACATGGACACTGGATGTAATGTAAAGTGTTTGGACGATTGTTGTGTTAGTTTTTAGGTCTGCATAACTTTGTCAAGTGAAAATTGAAGCTTGTGCATGTCATATTTTCTATGCAGTTTTAACACTTCTGACTGCACTGGGAAATAAGAACATAATTACAGTAATATGATGTTTTAATTTAATAAAACTTATTTAAACAGCATAATTAATAGGCCTAATTCATAATATACCAAAATATTTTAAGAAGTGCCTTTTAGATTTTAAGTGTAGCATGTGCTAGAGATTTTTATTTTAATTGTTAATATTTATAATAATTATTTCTTTGCTGTCCCTAATGACCCATCAGCTTAAATTTATCCTAAAAAATGCTTCATATAATTGTATTAATTTCAGTCAGTTTTGCTGAATGTGTCTATTTTGTCAATTTGTCACAGATAGTTACTGTGTCAGTAGTCTGAATCGTGCCTTTGTACTATTTATACTCTAGTAAGAGTGTGTGAACAGCAATTTTCCCCCTTAATAACAAAATAGACTTTACTGGAACAAAGCTTCATTTAATAAGAAATAATGACATTGCTCTGGCATTATTCACTGTTTGATGTGTAATTCTGGCCTGTGGCAGAATCATTCCTCTTGGCTCGTGTTTATAGTCAGGCCTGTGCAGGTGTGGTTAGCTATTAGGGAATTGCCAGATTAGTAGCTAGATTAGTAATGATGAAATAGAATTCCAAGATCATTATGCAAATATATCGCTTTAGGTGCAATATGCTGATTCGTGTACTCACTGAACTAATAAATGCCGCCTGATGTAAACTACATTTTAAAATGTTTATTAACGATAATGATAGATTGTCACACAAGCACAACATAGACCTGCAACAAATTATTTAATAAATCATATTTATGATTTTATGCCAGCTGCTTTTTAGACAGCTTCAATCGTGCATTAAAAGTAAAAGGGATAGTTCACCCAAAAAATGAAAATACTGTCATTACTTACCCTCAAGTTGTTCCAAACCTCTTTCTTCTGTTGAACACACAAGAAGATATTTTCTTGGTAGCCAAACAGTTGACGGCACCCATTGACTTCCAAAGTAGGAAGAAAATACTATGGAAGTGAATGGGGACCAAAAACTGTATGGTTACCAACATTCTTTCAAATATCTTCTTTTGTGTTCAACAGACAAAAAGAAACTCATACAGGGTGATTTTTTGTTGAACTATCCCTTTAAAACTTGAATTCATAAATTTTCTTTTCATGTTAAATCTACATAAATATTCACCTATGTTCATTTGTTTGCATGAAATCCTGCTGTTAAATAATAATCAGAATCAGAGGAGCTTTCTGAAGAAGCTGCTGAACAGAACATCTTGCATCTGCGCACATGCACTGTTTGAACCGTTGCATCTTGGTTCTGTCCGCAGGTGGTGGCCCTGGGAGAGGTGGCTGATGGGACGGTGGTCACAGTGATGGCTGGGAATGATGAGAATTATTCAGCTGAGCTCAGGAATGCCTCAGGAGTTATGAAAAACCAGGTGGCCCGCTTCAACGACCTGCGCTTTGTGGGCCGAAGCGGAAGAGGTCAGTCCACTTTTTGAGAAATGGTTTTCGGATTGTTGAAATGATTTAAATCCCTTATCATGCAGGTTTACATATCCAGGGTGGTTTGCATTTGTGCAGAAAATCAAAAATGAAAAAGAAATGAAAAGTTTGGCCACACCTTTTTTATTATTACCGCTTTCATGTATTACGGATCCCCTGAGGGGGACATGGTGATGGAAAAAAATAAAAGATGGAAAAATAATAAGACTCTCGCAAAATGTTTGTGTTCCCCCAAGAAACTTTGGTGTTCTTTGCGAGTGAACAGAAACATTTTGCGAGCGAACGCAAAGTTTCTCAGGGGAACACAAACCATTTGCCAGGGAATGCAAAAGCATTGCCAAATCATTTTTCCTGCCATCTCATACTGTATCATTTTTTCTTCACCATGTCCCTTTTGGGGGTCTGTAGAATATTGGTAGCTATCAAATCATGAAACAACCAAACATGAAAGTGCTAGAATCATGTATGGTAAACAAATCATCCTTTTAAACCGTATTAAAGGTGCTCACATGGATATCGGACACTTGTTGAGGCTTTCCTTCACTATTTGGCCCATTTTTTCATTTCATTTTTTTAAATTAAAATGCAGTCAAAGCACTCACCACGTTCTCCTAGCTGGCTAAGACCTATATATCAGTAAAATAATGCAAAATAAAAATACTTTTATGAGTATCAAGCAGGAGATAAATTTAAAGATTAGTTCAAATGCACAATTACAGGACACAATTGATACGTAGAACCAATTTATATTTAGCTACAAAATGAATTGCAGGTATTATACAATAACTTTTACATCATAAGGTTCGAACATCATGAGAAACTTAATAAGCACTTTATACAAGTTTACTCCTGTTTACACAGGCTCACCATATTCCAGATTATATTATCACACCATGCGTTTTTCTATTAAGCTTAATCATTCTGTGTTTATCTACACTTGCACAATGTCATGTGGAGAAATCCTCCAGGGAGATTTGGTAACAGAGGCACGCGGTCAAACAGGGACACATGACATTCTTAGAATAATTATAGTCAGTCTGTGTACTGAGCTATCAGTTACGAGCCAACACCGTTGTGAAACCACATCACCACATTGGCGGTAAGAATGCACTCATTAAATTACAGGTCTGTGTGCGTTCTGCACTAAGGTTTCTGATGCCATCGACGGCAACTTAGGTGCCTGCGTAGCGGTCTTTCGTGTGTTGGAGAATTTTGCACATTGCTCAGATTATTTTTTAAGGGTAAAGCATTCAATTCTGTGCTTTTGGAATCACTGAATGAAATAGTAAAAATAATGATTCTTAAAAAAGCCTATCATTTTCTCCATTGGGAAATAACGATAATTTATTAACCTTTAAAGATAGCATTACCGTGAGCTATGAGGTTGTTAATCAATAGTATTTGTTTCTATTGAAGCCGTCAGCCTGCCTTATTTCAGGTTTTTTTTTTTACAATCATGGTGAAAAACTACATTAGCCATGATGCTATACAGAAAATTCCACCAATCAGAGAGTCGCCACAAGCAAAACTCGCCAAAAGAGCTCTTTAGCTCCACCCACTCCCATGAAGCACTATGAATGACGTAATTTAACCTTGAGTCTGCGTACTGCATATATGTAAATGCAAACTGTGCATTAAACTTCAAATATAATAATCAACATTTTCTATCGTTTTTTATTTTGATTAAGCTGTTCACAATGCTTTTGTAGTTTTTTCATTCATTAAAGCCGTTTTATTTTTTCAAATATAGTTTTGCTTCATAATCAAAGTTTGCAATATTATGATTCACCTCATAGCTGGCTGGCTTCTTTCTTGGCTTAAAACGCGTTAACAAAGACTATTTTTGAAATCCATATGGGTGAAATAAAT